>NC_077224.1:36050198-36650198 GCF_024763615.1 Phlebotomus papatasi
TTAAAAGAAAATAGTAATTTTTATCGTAAGAAATGTTTTACTCTCAGCAAATAAAAAAAATTAACCACTCTCTCAGGAGATAAACCAATATTGCAGCTAGAAAACACATCATATTTATCAATAAAAATGCACCATATTAATTAATCAATGAAATATTTTATTTCGTTAAGTAAAATACCTGACGTTGAAAAGAAGTCGTTTTTTTTATAAAACTACATTGATTTACATACCCTTGTGCTTATATTTCCTTTAACGACAATATTTCATTATTTCTCTGCAAATAATATTTTCTGATTTCTCGAAATATCTATCGACACTTCTAAAATCTTCGCTGAATAAATTCTTAAAAAAAAAAAATAGAAAAAACATAACATAGGTATAGAGCTAGTGGGGCTATTGAAAGGCTGCAACAAATTCGGACAATATTTATTTAAAAAGTACTGAAATATGGGAAAAATGCAACTAAAGACAGGAAGTAGATATCTCTCACCGTTAAGCCTCTGTAACCATAAGAAACAATTTAAAAAAATAAATATTTCCGGCAGAACTAAGTTTCTGGGATTGAAAAAAAAATATGATTTTTTTTTGACAAGGGAAAGTTTATGGGAAAAACTAATTTTTTGTGATATAAAATTTCTTTTTCAATCACTAAAATTTAGTTTTTTTCTACAGATTTTCTCTCAAACCATTTTGCGTGCTCACCTAAAAGACAAGAAATAATTTTCGAGATTAAGGAAATAATTCGAGATTAAGAAATAATTTTCTTGAATTATTCAAGATGGCAATTTTTGTGGCGATTAGTGTCGACGTCGACATGTTCAGCTGGACTACATCCAAAACATATACAAAAATGAACAAAGTCACCACGGCCAATTTTGAGAAAAATTAGAAAAAAGTTCATTTTTTGGCATATTTCAGTAGGATAGGGCACACATGAAAGGGAAATAAGAAAAAGAATAACATTATTTTCGAGATTATGTCATTTGGGGAAGGTCATGGAAGACCGAGAGGTCGATATCTCTTACAGTTTGAATTTTATATGGGTTAGAAAACTGAAAAAATGCCAAAAAACATCATTTTTAAAATAAAGCTATTCGTTACTCTACAGATCCATCCCAGATTGTGACCGATGCAATTTAGAAGCAAGATATTAAAAAAAAAAAAACAGTAAATTTGACGAAATCCGTTAAAAAAGCCCTGCAGGGTGGTTGACCTTGACCTTGAATAATCCAAAATGGTGATGTAACCGGTATGTGTTGATGGATTAATGTTCTGCTGGATTAAGTACAAAACATATCCAAAAATGAACGAAATCTTCAGGGCCAATTTTGAGATAGGTTGAATAAACCTATCTCAAAATTGGCCTATGGAGGGGATAGAAGGGATGACAGGGTGATTTAGGTAAGTTGGTTCGCTAGAGAATATTGACTTGTGGGAGTTGAGGGCTGTGATCGAAGATCGGAAGTCGATATCTCTTCACGTTTGGAAGCTAAGACGGTGAGCAATTCCAAAAAAAAAATTGAATTGTGGAAAATGCTCTCTCGTGAAGCCCGAGCAGTTTAAAATAAAAGTTCACCTGAAATCAACTTGTTAAGTTTCCCTTTTCAAGAGTGTTTAATTATTTCTATGCATTAAGAGTTTCTGATTCAACGAGTTCAGGAATTAACACTTTAAGGACGATTGGAACACCGGTGTCCCATAAAGAAAATGAATTTTCCTAACTACCAAAAGCTATTTTTTTCTTATGTTTGTAAGTAATTGCAAAGTAGAAGGTTGAATGAATCTAGGATATTTTTTACAAGTGTTCATACATGAACAATATGCTAGTGAGCAAAGAGAAGAGAATTTATTAGCCCCTTGCGGTGCAACGACGAATTTATTAGCCCCTTGCGGTGCAATGACAATTGACACCGCACGGGCTTTCCTCTATGACGCGCGCGGCTACTTGAGCCATTTGTTTTTCTCTTCTCTTTGCTCATCATGCACTTTTTTAAAATAATTTTCCCACAATAAAAATGGATTAGTTAGCAAAATTATTTGTATATAAACCCGAAATTTTGAATCAATAAATCACTTCCACTTCCAATTCCACAATCATCGTGGTCCCATCGAGACATCAAGCTTTTGGTTTGAAGAAATACTTTAAATCCAAACAGCAATGGAAACCAGCACCATTCTAAAGGAGCAGGAGAGCATCGCCAAGACCATCGAAAGGCTGCGGACGAACTTCAAGAAGGATGGCCCTAGCAAATGGAAAGCGCCTTACCTTGAAAACAAGGTTAAGGAGCTCAACTCATATTGGAGGCAGTTCGTGACCAACAATGCGACTCTCACATCTGAGCTCCCGGGAAGTCATCCTTATATCCTGCATAAATTATACCAAGAAACCAAAACCGTTTACGAGGATTTTATGCGAAAAATCAAAAACTGCCCTGAGTTTGAGAAAGACTCTAACTCAGAGTCGGACGATACTCCACCATCAGATGCGGGGTTACTTCGACCATCAAAACTTTCCAGTACTATGGAAGGTGTAACAGTGACGTCTGAATCTTCATCTGACGTCATCCCAACAACAACAACACCAGTAGTTACACAGGCCGTGTACACTGGGATAATTCCACGTCAATACGACAGGGTTGCGACAACCAGCAACAACGCAGTTACTACTACTAGTTCCAGATGGAATCATCCCATCACCACGACTGAGCATCCGCTCAATACAACTACGCCAACTTGGAATCTACCTTCTACAACAACAGGGGTGAACAACTTTCCGAACAACTCTCCATTTTTGGGAAACGTCAATACCTGGCCATCTTGGGCTTCATATGGTGTACAGCCAGTCACATCAATCTACAATTCAGGGCAATATCTGCCACCTTACGGGCAATATGGTGGACAACAAGGCCATCTCCCGGCTTGGCAAAAAACCCATTTGCCAAAACTCCCACCAGTTCAAATTCCAAAGTTTAACGGAATTTATAAGGATTGGTATAAGTTTTATGATGTCTTCAAAAGCGTCATACACGACAACTATAATCTGGGGAACGTGACCAAATTTCAATATCTTCTCTCTTACTTGGAGGGGGAAGCAGCAACCTTGGTTTCAACACTTCGGCTTAGCGACACGAACTACATCGCCGCTCTAGAAATACTGGAGGAACGCTACAAGAATCCCCGACGCATTATTACTTCTTACTTGGACATCGTCGTCGACCATAAAAAGTTGGAGCATCGCGTAGCAGAGGACCTTTCATCTCTTCATGGTGCCATTCGGGAATGTCTGACTGGACTAGCTAACATGGGCTACAAAACCAATGAATGGAACGCTATAATAGTGCACATCGCCATGAAGAAGCTGGACAACGAAACACAGCGTCTCTTTGATGAAAGTTTGGATTCCGCAAAAATAATGCCAACATTAAAAGTATTATTGGAGTTCTTGATGAAACGCCACCATAATCTGTTGAATTTCAACAAGGGCAAGAAATCAGCTAAGCCAGAGGCAGCTACAAGTTCAACTAACAAGAAAACCTTCCACTCCACAGTTCAGTCGTGTGGTATGTGCAAAGAACAACACTCAATAACTAAATGTAAAAAGTTCATAGAACTGAACACACTGAACCGGAAGAAAATGGCTGACAAACTGGGACTCTGCGTAAATTGCCTCATGCATAAGCGCGATGAGAAATGCTTCAGCAAGAAAACATGCTACGAATGCCAAAAACCACACCACACTCTTCTCCACTTTAAGAAGGAGGCAGAGGAGAATGAGCAGTCCAATAATACAAACGAAACTGCTTCCGACACAGACACATCAAATGACGAAGAGGTCAAATCCCTTGCAATCCGCAAGGAACACACTGTCATGTTAGCGACAGCGCTCGTGAAAGTGAAATCAACATCTGGGCGGACGGAGTTACTGAGAGCTCTTGTGGATCCTGGATCACAAGCAAGTTTCATCACCGAAGATGCCGCTCAGAGTCTTCAACTTAGGAAGAACCGAATCAACACTACAATCTCTGGAATAGGAAAAACAACAGCTGGCTCATCCCGTTACAAAGTCCAGCTTACCATGGGTCCAAGATTTCCGTCATCTTTTGCGATGGAGATTTCCGCCTTCGTGCTACCGAAAATCACCAATTCTTTGCCAGAAAAGGCAATACAACTACAAAGCGAAGATAATCACGACAACAAAATTCTTGCTGATCCGACTTACATGACGCCCGGCCCAATTGAACTACTTTTAGGGGCTGACGTGTACACATATATCGTGGAGAATGACTTGAGGAAAGTCAAAGACGGACAGCTCACTATGCAAAATACCAAGCTTGGGTGGACCTTGATTGGGAAAACATCGACCACACCAGACTCTCCACGAGTAATAAGCATGATCTCTGTTATCAAATGGAATCAAAAACTAGACCAACATTGGGATATAAATGACGACACACCCAAGAAGGCAACTGATGTGACTACAGAACAACGGGCCGCTGATGGAAATGCTTTAGAGGTCCGCCCGCCCGCAAGACCCCACTTTGGGGGATTCTCTAAAATTGATGTAAAATCACACTCGGGTCCAGATGGAATAATCCAAGTGGCGACCGGGAAGTTCAGAGGATATGAGAAGGATCGACCAGTCCATAAGCTCTGCCAATTATCTACGAACGTCCATGATCAAGATTCCGATCTTTCTACTCGTAACAAGGATTTACCTTCAGGATCTGAAACTGCAAAGGCCAACTCGACAGATGCTCCAGCCAATATCAAAAAGTCAAAGAGGCTCAGGAGAAAGAAGACATCTTCATTGGTTTTTAACTCAAAGAAGAAGACAAGAATTGCTCCTTGCACATGGGCTACAACTATACTTCATGCAGTACTTATGTTTTACATGCTGTTAAGCACTATTTTAGCTACGTCTAACAACCCAGACAAACCCAACATCGAAGTTTTTATTCCAGAACCGGGACTTTACATTGAGAAGATGGGGATTGCACGTCTACAACGTGGGAATCTTCAAGTGGAAATCACATATACAACAGCTGAATCTCAAAGAGATCAGGAACTAATCAACGCAATCTGGGACAAGATGTCATTGGCCTGCAAAACAGCAAGCGAAGCCGTGTCGGACGCTGATACTACTTGCACACATAACATCAATCACCTCCAACATAAGAGGGATTATTTACTTGAGGAAATCAGCCGTATATCAGAAAAACAAGGTGTACGCAAAAAACGTGGATTACTTGGCCAAGCAGTGACATATCTCTTTGGGGTTAATGATCAAGTATATGCAAGCATTGATCAACTCAAGGAGAGACAGGAAGACACACAGAAGCTGATCAAGGAACAATCATTGATGCTGAGTACAAAGGTGGATCTGTCCAACACCATAATAGAAAACAAACTTCGGAAATTTGATGAAAAAATCATGCAGATCAACGAGGCCATAGGTGAAATGGCCAACTGGTATGTTGGAATAGACCACAACCGAGTGCGCATTGACATTTTAACCACCTACATCAATGCTGCTGACTGTTACGAGGAATTCGACAGGAAACTGACCAACATTCAACTCGCGAAAGATGGTAGGCTAGATTTACATAGCCTCGTCATGGGAAGAATTCTCCAAGACACCATTCAAAGGACATTGAGGCACATCGGTCCAGACTTAGATATACCCCGAAGGCAACGAGAGCCAAGTGACTATATCTTTCGGGACGGTGAACTTGTCATCTTCGGGAAATTCCCCATTCTCGAAAAGGATGAGTTTCACCTCATTCACATAACACCAATTCCCGTTGCAGTGGAAAACGGCACATTCATCGTGCCAGAAATAGAAGCAGACACAATGGGAATCGATTTCAACAAACAGATTTACTTCACATTAGAGGATGGACACAATCAGTGTTCTCCTATCGGTTCCGGGAAATACTACTGTAGACTAAGTCTCTTGCACAACATGGACCAGAACCCTAATTGTGTAATCGACGAAATATATCATCGACATCCAAAAACCAAATGTGAGATGATAGCCGTACGCTTAGAGGGGACGTTGTGGAAGAGGTTGGCAATGGAAAACACGTGGCTGTTCATTGCTTCACAACCTACGTCCGTTGCAGTCATCTGTAAGGGGCATCGAGAAGAGAAGCTGCTGAAGAATGCTGGAATTCTCCGGATTAAAGAAGGCTGCGTTATCAAAACCAAGAGGCAAACCCTTCATTCAACGATAGAACACCATATGAAGGCTTCTGCTACATACATTAAGCCTTTAGAGTTTGCAGTCGTAGAGTCTTCCGGACTCAGAAAGATCGCTATAATTGATCCGAAGCCAATCATCAATGGGCAGAACTTATTCCACCAAGCCAAAAATGTGGAAGTGCCCGAACCACCAACATACGGAGAAGTTATAACCCATCCAGCCGTGAGCAGTGGATCCATCTTGCTCATCATTGGTCTACTTTGTTGGATATCCCGGAAGCAGTGGAAAAGGCTCTGGAGCAAATGCCACAAACCAAAGGAAACACTAGCCGAGAAGTTTGGAAAGCTGCGGATTTCTGAACCAGCTCATACTGCCCCCGGCCAGGATGTTCATACATGAACAATATGCTAGTGAGCAAAGAGAAGAGAATTTATTAGCCCCTTGCGGTGCAACGACGAATTTATTAGCCCCTTGCGGTGCAATGACAATTGACACCGCACGGGCTTTCCTCTATGACGCGCGCGGCTACTTGAGCCATTTGTTTTTCTCTTCTCTTTGCTCATCATGCACTTTTTTAAAATAATTTTCCCACAATAAAAATGGATTAGTTAGCAAAATTATTTGTATATAAACCCGAAATTTTGAATCAATAAATCACTTCCACTTCCAATTCCACAATCAACAAGTCTCCAGCAATTTTCTATAAAATAAGTATTTAAGCTCAAAAATGGCGAATTTTTAAATTCTCATACTGAAAATTGATTTCAATTATTTTTTATACTTCCAATTTTTTTTAAGCAAAACCCTTTTGGAAAAAAACTACAATACTCAAACATAATATTTTTCATTAGACTGAAAATTATTATTCATTGGTATTGTCAGAAAATTGATTTAAGTTTTTGGGCTATTTTTGTTCCTATCGCTCGTAGAGGCAAAAAATACACCGAATCAGACTCTGTTAGACTTTACAAGGTTAGATGTAAAAGTTTCATTTTCATTGTTGATTTTCTGTTCGTAAAAAGTGTCTCGTCCTTAAAGGGTTAAGGCTAATAGTGATATAAGAGGTTGCCTAATAAATTATCTAACAAGGGGAGGAACCCAACTGTCTCCCGCGGATCGGGACGAAATTTGGCATGTAAGTAGGGTCCATATAGAAAGTTAACCAGCCACTGGCTTTTTACTGTGCGGCCATTAGAAGTAGTCATTGTGACCATTCATAGTCATGAATTTCTTATATATGAAAGATTCTTTTAACATTTGTTGCTATTTTTCTTTGACCTGAAAATGCGTTTTAATGATGTTAAAGCTTGGTTTGTGATTACTGATGAACGTCAGAACCCTTTCATGCGATACACCTTCATGGTAATGTCATAGGTCATCCGAGTAAACATTATACTTTTTCAAGGAAAATAATATTTTTAATATCAGCGAATTTTTCTTTCAGATTGTTTAAAAATAGCGAATGGGAAAATTTCTTATTCTTGTTCCTTTTTTTCCTCTTTAAATTTTACTGCTGCCGGATTTCTTTTTCTTTCTGGTAAGATCCACATTGCATACTTTTTCGTTTTCATTTTTTTTATTACAAAAATGATTGTTTTTTATTCATATCTCTGCCATTTTTTATTCGATTTTGATGAGTAAGTAGTCGTTAGGAAGGTCCCAATGAGCTTTGTAACATAACCAAAAATCATAAAAATCGGAAAATTACAACTGTCAAATTTTCAAGGTCAAAACTTTCAAAGCGATTTTAGCGCTACTAGAGGAGGTTTGACGATGTTTAAATATTTACAAAATTATAGAGCGGATCGAGACGTTTCATTTTCATATAAATATTAATGTTTATGTTTGGTCAAGTAGTTTTGCAGTTATGGACAGAAAACCAAATGCAACTAGAAAATAATATTCTGTCCTAAATCACCTAAAGTAGCATATCGTGAAATTCTTTTCTTTCTAATAAAGTAGTATCCCGTTAATTGAATAAAAATATAACTGCAATAATCTTGCATAATTTCCATTAATATTCAAGGAAGTCTAATATCTATATATTGCATTGTTCGAATAAATAAAAGATAGAGTAGGAGAATACAAGGTATCAAAATTTTCTTATATTTTTTTTTTAATAAATTGTGTTCTTCCTGAAATTGTGCAAAAATTTTATATTACATGTTGATGATAATGATTACTTATGATAAAAAATCCAATATTTTTATATTGTATAGAAAATGTGTATTTTTGAAAATTTCAGACTAACTATTATTGTTTTTTTTTAATATTTTCCAAACATTTCAAAGTAGAATTTTAAAAAGTAAATTAAAACTCATATAGACAAAACTAACCACATAATTTTAATGTAATTCGCTGTTAATGTAGTCAAACGTTAATTCAGCCGAAGAAGTATTTTTTTACCTTGAAAATTTGACAGTTGTAATTTTCCGATTTTTATGATTTTTGGTTATGTTACAAAGCTCATTGGGACCTTCCTAACGACTACTTACTCATCAAAATCGAATAAAAAATGGCAGAGATATGAATAAAAAACAATCATTTTTGTAATAAAAAAAAATGAAGACGAAAAAGTATGCAATGTGGATCTTACCAGAAAGAAAAAGAAATCCGGCAGCAGTAAAATTTAAAGAGGAAAAAAAGGAACAAGAATAAGAAATTTTCCCATTCGCTATTTTTAAACAATCTGAAAGAAAAATTCGCTGATATTAAAAATATTATTTTCCTTGAAAAAGTATAATGTTTACTCGGATGACCTATGACATTACCATGAAGGTGTATCGCATGAAAGGGTTCTGACGTTCATCAGTAATCACAAACCAAGCTTTAACATCATTAAAACGCATTTTCAGGTCAAAGAAAAATAGCAACAAATGTTAAAAGAATCTTTCATATATAAGAAATTCATGACTATGAATGGTCACAATGACTACTTCTAATGGCCGCACAGTAAAAAGCCAGTGGCTGGTTAACTTTCTATATGGACCCTACTTACATGCCAAATTTCGTCCCGATCCGCGGGAGACAGTTGGGTTCCTCCCCTTGTTAGATAATTTATTAGGCAACCTCTTATATCACTATTAGCCTTAACCCTTTAAGGACGAGACACTTTTTACGAACAGAAAATCAACAATGAAAATGAAACTTTTACATCTAACCTTGTAAAGTCTAACAGAGTCTGATTCGGTGTATTTTTTGCCTCTACGAGCGATAGGAACAAAAATAGCCCAAAAACTTAAATCAATTTTCTGACAATACCAATGAATAATAATTTTCAGTCTAATGAAAAATATTATGTTTGAGTATTGTAGTTTTTTTCCAAAAGGGTTTTGCTTAAAAAAAAATTGGAAGTATAAAAAATAATTGAAATCAATTTTCAGTATGAGAATTTAAAAATTCGCCATTTTTGAGCTTAAATACTTATTTTATAGAAAATTGCTGGAGACTTGTAAAAAATATCCTAGATTCATTCAACCTTCTACTTTGCAATTACTTACAAACATAAGAAAAAAATAGCTTTTGGTAGTTAGGAAAATTCATTTTCTTTATGGGACACCGGTGTTCCAATCGTCCTTAAAGTGTTAATTCCTGAACTCGTTGAATCAGAAACTCTTAATGCATAGAAATAATTAAACACTCTTGAAAAGGGAAACTTAACAAGTTGATTTCAGGTGAACTTTTATTTTAAACTGCTCGGGCTTCACGAGAGAGCATTTTCCACAATTCAATTTTTTTTTTTGGAATTGCTCACCGTCTTAGCTTCCAAACGTGAAGAGATATCGACTTCCGATCTTCGATCACAGCCCTCAACTCCCACAAGTCAATATTCTCTAGCGAACCAACTTACCTAAATCACCCTGTCATCCCTTCTATCCCCTCCATAGGCCAATTTTGAGATAGGTTTATTCAACCTATCTCAAAATTGGCCCTGAAGATTTCGTTCATTTTTGGATATGTTTTGTACTTAATCCAGTAGAACATTAATCCATCAACACATACCGGTTACATCACCATTTTGGATTATTCAAGGTCAAGGTCAACCACCCTGCAGGGCTTTTTTAACGGATTTCGTCAAATTTACTGTTTTTTTTTTTTTTTTAATATCTTGCTTCTAAATTGCATCGGTCACAATCTGGGATGGATCTGTAGAGTAACGAATAGCTTTATTTTAAAAATGATGTTTTTTGGCATTTTTTCAGTTTTCTAACCCATATAAAATTCAAACTGTAAGAGATATCGACCTCTCGGTCTTCCATGACCTTCCCCAAATGACATAATCTCGAAAATAATGTTATTCTTTTTCTTATTTCCCTTTCATGTGTGCCCTATCCTACTGAAATATGCCAAAAATGAACTTTTTTCTAATTTTTCTCAAAATTGGCCGTGGTGACTTTGTTCATTTTTGTATATGTTTTGGATGTATAGTCCAGCTGAACATGTCGACGTCGACACTAATCGCCACAAAAATTGCCATCTTGAATAATTCAAGAAAATTATTTCTTAATCTCGAATTATTTCCTTAATCTCGAAAATTATTTCTTGTCTTTTAGGTGAGCACGCAAAATGGTTTGAGAGAAAATCTGTAGAAAAAAACTAAATTTTAGTGATTGAAAAAGAAATTTTATATCACAAAAAATTAGTTTTTCCCATAAACTTTCCCTTGTCAAAAAAAAAATCATATTTTTTTTTCAATCCCAGAAACTTAGTTCTGCCGGAAATATTTATTTTTTTAAATTGTTTCTTATGGTTACAGAGGCTTAACGGTGAGAGATATCTACTTCCTGTCTTTAGTTGCATTTTTCCCATATTTCAGTACTTTTTAAATAAATATTGTCCGAATTTGTTGCAGCCTTTCAATAGCCCCACTAGCTCTATACCTATGTTATGTTTTTTCTATTTTTTTTTTTTTTTAAGAATTTATTCAGCGAAGATTTTTAGAAGTGTCGATAGATATTTCGAGAAATCAGAAAATATTATTGCAGAGAAATAATGAAATATTGTCGTTAAAGGAAATATAAGCACAAGGGTATGTAAATCAATGTAGTTTTATAAAAAAACGACTTCTTTTCAACGTCAGGTATTTTACTTAACGAAATAAAATATTTCATTGATTAATTAATATGGTGCATTTTTATTGATAAATATGATGTGTTTTCTAGCTGCAATATTGGTTTATCTCCTGAGAGAGTGGTTAATTTTTTTTATTTGCTGAGAGTAAAACATTTCTTACGATAAAAATTACTATTTTCTTTTAATTCTCATACGGAAAAAGAATCAAATGAAATCCGCATAGGATGATGAATGTTACATCTTCACATAGAAAAATCAATAATCTTATGAGACACTAAATGAGTGAGAAACAATGAAATCCTTCTCACAGAAAATATTTTATTCATACATTCACACGCTTCCTCTCGCCTGATCGCTCAGTGCGAGGTGGCTTAGTGTGCGCATTGTGTGCATTGTGAGGTGTGTGTATTGCCGTCGGCAGTGCACGCAGCAATATCCACCCATTCCATGCAACTGCCGAGAGGCAACTAAGGAAAAATGAAACAAGTAGGGAGAAGCGGGAAACGGCGGAAAGGCAATTTTGCGCGGGAAAAGAATTGTCAAATCTCGAAGGTCGATACGCCGACAGGTGGTGGCGTCTCGAGTTATACCATGGGATGACTATCTCTTTCTAGACTGTGATCATATTCATATTATTATTATTATCATATATAAATTACAGTGCAAAATTTATCATAATTCTGAAGGCTCGATAAAAAAATAAATATTTCTAAAAAAATTATTTTTAAATTAGAAGATTTTAACATATTTTAGAACCACGTAACCAATTCAATCAACAAGCAGCCTCTTAAACTTTCATCTTTTGCGTTCAATTTTCTTGAAAGCTCTGGATACACTTTGTAAACCCAACTGAGGGAATCCATTCGACTTTTGTGTCTCTAGCTGAAGCTATATGTGATTTTGCCGCCGGAGATGAGCTTACATATATGTATTTATGAAATATGAGAAAGATTTTCACCCTGTTTTACCCCCATACCAATGCCGAATATTACTATAGTGAATAAAACGTATTTCTCATTATAGATATTGGCATCAATCGATTGTGCTGAGGAAGAATCAGCTTTACTGTAACCCTCCCATTCGATTTATCCACCGATATGGCCCTGAGGGAGTAGAATCTTGTTTATCTTCTGTATCGTATTCTAATTTCCTAGCGAAGAGTTGGGGCTATATTTTCTCATGGTTATATATCTTTGAAAATTATAGAATTTTTCTTTCAACCCCTCACATCAGCGTCACGCACAGGGATCTCATTTGGCATCCCCCAGTCCAATATCCCTCGAAGGGCAAATTAAAATTTCACCACCATGTCTTTACTCCCCCACAAAATTGCGCCACTTTTGCCACCCATTCCGCTAAGAGCGGAATTTCTTGTCTTCCCCATAGGAAACATAATCGAAGACAGAACTTTGCCCAAGGGTGAATTATCGAGGGTGATGATTGTACTTTGAGTGGATCATTTTTCAGTGAGCATGAGATTTAGTAACTTTGAAAGCTTCCGAAACGTCTGATGGAAGAGAAATTCAGTATCTTCAGGGTTTAATACATCAGACAAGCCAGTGTTATTTCAATTACGAAGAAAATTATATTGTAAAACATATGTTTTTCTTGCGAGTTCACTGAAGCCAATAAGTACTTAAACATTCTGTTCTTAAATATTTTAAGTGAAGTACTCAATTTCAACTGTTTATCGTCGAAAATTTTAAAATATTCATTATTATTGCTTTAATCTAGTCAGTGTGGTACGTTTCACAGAAGCACATCATATGATTTTTATTAAAATATATACAAACATTTTGAAACAACATAATTTTCGCAACATATTTTACACATAAATTAATCCCCAATTCAACATTTATAGAAAATATCTTTAAATTCTAAAGCGCACAAAATAAGGAAGTGAAATTAATAAAAAAAACTGATAAAAAACCAACATGATATTATTTTATACAAGTAATTCACTATATTTTGCACCAAACACTTTTCAATGGAAACTCTCAAAAACTTTTCGAGATGATCCAGTGATTTTCACTAAATCATCATCATGGCATTCAATGGCAAAAAACCAGCACAATAGGTATTGTTGCAAAAAACACTTAAATTACTTGCTTTTCTATCCACCCTGACTACAACTACCTCAGAACTTCTACCAACAAAATACTCCTCCACGAATTATACTCTTGTAAGCATAAAGTTGAAGTGTTCTAAATCCATGGAGAAACCTATAACTTTTTTGGAATGATTTTTCAACAACTCCACTCTAAATTGGGTTAAATTGGGAAATATAGGAGATGCGTACATTGTCTTTTTCATCCCTATGGATTTTATATTTATAGTTTGAAAGTGGGAAAATTAACAAGTTGAATTGTGCTTTTGAAATTATTGATTAAATTTTGTGATCGAAACTCTCAAAACTTTTGTGTTAGATGAGCATAACAGTTTTACCATATTACAATGTGGTTGAAAAGCACATAATAATGTATCGATCATAATATTTATTTCTGTTTTTTATTAGAATATAGTTATTGTCGCTTGGATCAGCAACTGGCGTAGCTCACTTTATATCTAAATTAGCAATTCTTGCATAGTCTGTGGATGGGTAAAACAATTTTGGTAAGTAAATTAGTAAATCAATTGGTAAATTTGGTAAGTAAAATTGGTAAGCAAAAAAATCAAATTTTGTGAGTAAAAAAAATCCATTTTAGTAAGTAATATTTGAAAATGGTTTATAATGGCTCCGGCACACCTTTTAGATAAGGAAAATTTCATTTAATCGAAATTCACACATCTTTCGGCCTCTTTTTCTTTATTTAAGCATAAGACAAATTTAAATTTAGTTCAATATAATTTTAAGTGAAAAAGAATGAGATAGACATATGCAAAACGTATCAGAGAGAAAGAGATGTGAAATTTGATTTTACGAAACTTTCCTGATTTAAAAGGTGTGCCGGAAACATAACTTAATAATTTTCCCTTTGCTAATAATAATACTATTTATCAATTTTAATTTTTTACAGTAGACTCTCTCAAAATCGGGCATTTGGGACCGAAATGTCACCCGAATTAGAGAGAAATTCGGGCGACAAACTTTTTGAAATGCAACGATTTTTTGTTCATCTGCATACTCATATTAAGTTTACATACTCATACTTATTGTAACTTGCATTAAAACTTCTTATAATAATGCAAAATCACATCATAACTTAGACAGACCATGACAAATTTAGACATATTTGCTTCATTCGATAATCGTAGTCAAACTTGAAAAATGTCAACAATCTTTTTTTTCGAATTTAACTGCCGCCCGAATTAAAAACTAGTCCGATCTTAAAAGAGCCGAATTAGCGAGAGTCTACTGTACTCTGAGAAAAATAGTTTGCAAAAGGATGTGAAAAGTTGGTCGTCACTCCATGTAATTAACCAAAAAATTTAGTAACCCATTTTCCAACAAACTTTTTTTTGCAAAAGAAGATCATTTTTTTGCAAAAGGAAGTCAATTTTGTGGAAAAATGAGCATTTTCCAGCGGCTTCCAGTGTCAGTGTCGTTGTGTCACTCAGAATTGTCAAATGGCAGACAAAATATTAATTCACTATCGAATTATTTTGCAAAGTGGTGATAGTTTTCGCGTGTTTCTTAATAATTATAATAGTGGAAATTGGTAGGAAAAGCTCTTCCGGTAGAAATTTGTGTTTTGATTCAGAAAAAGACAGTGCCGACAGAAATTAAATGAAATTTGAGCATCGTTTTGCAGGAAAATTGCTCAAATTATTATTTGTAAAATTAAATTTTGTGGTTCAGAGGGCTTGCTCAAGTCTCTGGAGTGTTGTGTTATAAATATTTTGTATCCAAACGACTTCAATACTGAAATGTTTAAAGATTTGTTCGCGAGGTTGCATCCCCAGTGCAAAAGTTTCTGACATGTCGGATGGTTCATTTATCAATAATCCGACGGCTAAAATTCTCACAAATATTAGTCTTGGATTGGGTTAAAACTGGCAAAATTTTGCTAGAAATTGAATAATAATAGCAAGTGTGAAACATTTATTGAGAAAAAATGTGTATAGTCGTAGTGAAATTAAAACTGTTAAATGTAATTGACTTCTTCATTAATATTTCGGGTACGTTGATTTTGTGTCTAAATGGCAGTCAAGAACACTAATAAATTTTCTTTATGATGTCTCAGTGGAGATGGCGCAGCTATAGTGTTCAGTTGTAGGCAAAAATTTGCAAAAATTTGCATAAGAAGGGCAATAATTTGCAAAATGTAGTCGTTTTTTCCCGCCAACACAGTAAAGTAGGGTAGTCCTCTACAACCTCACTGTGGCAATGTCCGTTATATTCGAACCATGACGGTTCCTTCCGGCCAGCCGCTGAGTGTGTGAAGGTGACAAGTAGCGACACGAGTGGTGTAGTTACTTCGTCGCGAGAGCTTCGACAGTGCACGTCGGGTGTGCGAGGAGCTCGCACAGAGGACCACCACCAGTGTTCGTGGTAAGCGCCAATTTCAGGGGAATTTCGCGTTCCGGGAGTCCGGGAAGGAATTGGGGCGCTTCATCTATCAGAAGTGGGATGAGCCTGAGCCCCTCGTGTGTGTAGATGTGGTGAAAAATCGTGCAGAGTTGCGGTCGCGGGATAATTGCGCATTTGAAAATGGCGTCGCGAGTGGATGTGCAGTTGGAAAATCCTGTCAGGCTGATCTTTGGCTTCTACAGAGATTCCCAGGGGATGATGGTCAACGAGGGACATTCTATCAGATAAGAGAATGATCTGTAGGGTGGAAATTTGGTGAAAAAGGCTGTGTGCAAGGGGCCCCAAGAGTAAGAATGTGACATTCTGTGTGAGTGTATGTGTGTGTAGGGTGAGAATTTTCCACCAAATTTTTGCAAGGAAAACTGAGCTTTCAAAATTCATTGTCCCTACGGGTTTCTCTCTTAACCAGGAGTATTTTACTGTCCTCTAAGCGTGTGGCAATTGTTGAGTATCATTTCAGGGAAAAAATGCCTTCAATTCCAAGAAACGTCTGTAAGAGATGTGAGGCTAAGCGGCTGAAACCACATTTGGCGGCGGAATTGTGAGAATAGGCGGCGGAAGTGTGAAAATAGGCGGCGGAGATGGGAAAAGAGACGACGTTAACGAAGTTAAAGGATGCCAAATTAGCAGCAAGCGAGGTAAAAGTAACTTAGGCATTATTTTAGCCACTTTAAAAATAATAAATATCATGAAATGATACATTAATTTAGAAGATTTATTTTGATAATATTCTGGGTAAGAAATGAATTAAAGTTGCATCGCAGGTTAAGTGAATTTTCTTGATCTTACCATTCACAAGCAGAGGTTAAAGAATTCGAAGATCTTTTTTTTTTAAAAAAGCCAAAACACGTACTTTTCAATAATTCCACAAAGTGACGGAAGTACATCCTAGTCGAATTTCGAAGTGCTCAAGTGTCAAAAATTTGTAGGTCTTTACTTTGTTGTGAGGAAAGCACAAAGCAACGACGTTCATTGTTTCTGTCAAATACTGAATAATTTGCGAGTTTTTTCTATTAGGATGCTTCATAAATTTTCCCCACGATGTGGAAAAAATCGGAACTGAGTTGAAATCTTCAAGCATCAACGACTTTGTGCAAATGGAAATAGAATACCATTTATCTTTTATCCAAGACACTATTGAAGAATCCAACTGTATCTGTGTTTACACTCACTTCATAGCAAGAGTATAGAAAGTCACACTCCTTTTAGAATGAACATTAGCAGTAAAGTCCAGAAGTTATGAAGAAGAATGATTGCAAGTGGAAAAATGAGAATGAGAGAAAGTTTTTTTAAATATGTCAACCGCCGTTTACTCGTCTGGGAACCAAAGGGAAGTAGGACGGAAAAATGAATGCAGTACTCGGAGTCTTGACAACGGATGAAGAGAACTGGTGAAATAGATAAAAACTTAAGGGTGTTCGTTGAACAGGAAGGATAATGAAGTATGATACAATTGGTATGATAATGCGAATGATTGGTAAGGTTATGCTGCTCCACGAAGTTCTGATAAACTCAGCAGGACAGAGAGAAGATCATGAACATGGCTTCGGGTGAATGTCTAAGCCTGTAGAGGGAGACCTTTTCTGTAATGCCAGAAGAGAGTATTGTCGTTGAATACAGGGTACAGAAGAAATTAAAAAAAAATGATAATAAGTCTGAGCAATTTGATACCGGAGAAATTTAAAGATGTTCCACGAAAAAATGTATGTTAAGGAGTCTTATCTACATCGGCAATCAGACAGAAGATTTAAGCTACCGAGTGTTAGTGATAGAGTTCCAGTGAGTGGGGGAATGTGTGAGAATGAGGGGTGGATCCGGATGTCACATGAGTTGAGTGCTAAAAGAGCTACACTATATGAGAAATCTAGAAAGCCCAAAAGAATGAACATTACAGAAATAGAGCAAATTGATAATCCAGATTTTCAGAGGGCCTGAAGATTGGGCCATAAATCTTTTAGAAATGTTCATAACGAGTGAAGTTGCAGGCAAATTGGCGTGAATTCCTAAATATAACGTTCATGGATGACCTTAGTTTCAAAGATGCAAGTTTGAGATACCAAGCCGTGGAGAAAAGAACCAGTATGGCTGAATCTCCGAGATTTCGGATTTTCAAGATCCGCTGTCAGTACCAAATAATAAAGGACAGGCATTGGAGTATCAAGCAACTCAGTGAAGAGAGTATGGGCCAGAACTGGAGTGGCGTCTTGTGAAGAAGAAGGAAGCCGTCGAAATTGGACTTACTTTGCGGTGACAACTGGTACGTGATCTTAATACTTGGTTATCATTTAAGAAGTCTGGGAATACAACAATTCACGAACGAAGATTGAAAGATTGAAGTGACATAGCTGAGGAACAGAGTTGGGTTTGTCAGTGCGGTAGTGGCAAGGGTTAGTTGACTGAATACGACATATTAAAGAATCTAAACGAGCAAAAAAAAAGGGATCTGATAGGAATTACCCTATGATGAAGAGGAGGAAACTGGATGGTGGATTTAAAGTGATCATATATGGGTTTGTTAAGGAATGCTGAGTGAATCCCAGTGAAAAAAGAGAATAGTTGCTGCAATCATGTTGACTAAGGATTTTTTTTTAGGATTCGGATAGTCGGTGTAGAGAGCGCAGATGAGTTTCTGCGAGCCTAGTGAGTTTTTTTTTCGATTTTTCCTGCATTCAGGTCTGTCAGATTAGACGCTACCAATGAGGGGTACAAGCGTTCTCCAAATCCAAACATGAGTGATGAAGTTCGAGACTGTCCGAGTCCGTGATAAAAAGAGAATTGCACTCAAGCCGAATTTAACCTCGGATAAATGATGTGTTTAATGGACTTGTGGCGGATGGACATATCGTAAAATGTAGCGTTGTCGGTGTGGAAGAAGTGATGCTAATGAGTGCTAGTATACAGTTGATGAAATTTAATTGGAGCATGCGAAGAGAAATCATTGTGGGAGTTTCCATACGAGTTTAAAGGGAGATATATTCTTGAAGGAAGAGATTCAACCCATCGATCTGGAAGATTCAAGTTATGATTCGATTGAGAATTCAAGTCATAGCAAGAATTTGAACAGTCGAAGGGGTTCGAGTCTAGTTCGAGGCTGCGAGAAGAGTTACCCTGAGGTGAATAAATATTGCAAATGACAGCAAGGTTTTTTGTTTATAGCTGGACTCAATATGGCAGAATAGTTTCAGCCTGTATCACCAGGAATCAGCATTGTCAATGCAGATGAGACACTCAGAGAAGAGATTAGGAGATTAATCTACTAGAGTCGAGCTGAAGATGATCGGATGTTGAAGTCTGAATCCAAAAAGAAAAATCTAGCGCAGAGATTTTGAAGTTTGGGCGTCAGAAAAACATCCACACCGAAGATGTTCAGAACCCCAGGAATGTCAGTGAATAACCACAATATCTAACTGCAAGCATGATGAAAAGACCGGATTTTCTTATGAGATTGAACTTCAGGTAAATAAGACAGACGAAGGACTCGGGAAAGGAATAATAGAGATTTTATTCCAATGAGTCAACTGGGTACCATTCAGTTCTATGAGAACAACGGGAGCATCCTGGGTGACTCAGTGTAAGCCCAGGCATCAGCATCGTAAGATCGTCCTGGGTGACTAAGTGTAAGCCCAGAGATGATTATCTCCGGCAAGATTGTCTTGGGTGACTAAGTGTAAGCCCAGAGATGATCAACTCCAATAAAAATTGTTATGGGTACTGAGTGTAACCCCAGCGATGAGCACCTTCGTTAAGATCATCCTGGGCGACTCAGTGTAAGCCCAGGGATGATTATCTTCAATTAGACCGTCCTGGGTAACTGAGTACTACCCCAGAATACCTCATTTCAACGAAGTTTATTGGGTGACTGTGTGTTTCCCCATCTATCTTTACAACCATGAAGATTTTTTGGGTGGCTAAGTGTAACCCTTGGAGCAGAATCTCTGACAGAATTATACTGGATAACTATGTGTAATCCCACCACTAATCAGCTACAATAAGTTTGTTCTGGGTGACTGTGTGTAATCCCAACACAATCTTATACGATGGAAATTCTACTAGGGGAGCCAATCCAATCGCAGAAGAAATCATCTAATAAATAGTGATGGGTGCATAAGTGTGTCCTATGAAAAATCGTATTCGAGAAGACTGTACAGAATATGTCGGACGACTAAGGGTAAAATGAAACAGAAGTGATCAGATAAGTAACCAGCTGACTCTGTATTTTGACCTTTAAGATATGTGAGCAACTCAATCATTTCTTCCGAAATCAGGATGATAGAGTAGACTCATTGACCACATTAGGCCATTCAATCCTGATCTAACAACTCGCCATTACTTCGGCGAGGACGCCTCAAAAACAGGACGGCCGAATGTAGTCGTTTTTTCCCGCCAACACAGTAAAGTAGGGTAGTCCTCTACAACCTCACTGTGGCAATGTCCGTTATATTCGAACCATGACGGTTCCTTCCGGCCAGCCGCTGAGTGTGTGAAGGTGACAAGTAGCGACACGAGTGGTGTAGTTACTTCGTCGCGAGAGCTTCGACAGTGCACGTCGGGTGTGCGAGGAGCTCGCACAGAGGACCACCACCAGTGTTCGTGGTAAGCGCCAATTTCAGGGGAATTTCGCGTTCCAGGAGTCCGGGAAGGAATTGGGGCGCTTCAAAAAATACTCCCAAATCAAAATATTTACACACAATTGCAAATTTTTCGAATAATTTACAGCTGATCTCCAAAATCAATCAATTTTTGCATCCAAATGCAAATTTTTGCAAACTATTTTTTTCAGAGTACTTACCATTTTTCATTTATACTAATCACTTTTACCAACCTTCTGCAGTGCAGCTTCTGTAGTGATCCATATTGGGACAAGAACTGCAAGAAGTTACGATAATTGCTAATCCAAGCGAAGGTATTTTGAAAGAGATCTGCAGTAAAAATATGAAGGAAGACATAAAAATCTGCGTAAGACATATCATGGAGCACAAATATGTGTTCAAAGTTATAAATAAAATAGGAAATTACGATATTAAACAATCTTTTTAAATAGGGGAAACTGGGGTATGTTAGCAACATTTTTAAAGTTTAAAATTTGACTGTTCCAAGCAATTTTTATCCAAGGAAAAAAAAAGCAAATGAACAGCAAAGATTCATTTAGATCAGGAAAATTTCATGAAATCAAAATTTAGACATCTATCTGTCTCAAACGTTTCGCATTACGTGTATATATGTATGATTATTTCGCAATAAAGTAAAGCAGCAGTAAATTATTAAATTTAATAATTCATTGCTCATTTGTACAGTGCCATTTTCCAAGATCACGGTTAGTTATAAGAATATAATTGTATATCTCGTTCTTTACCTTTGGGAATTTGTTATACATCGGCACTTATAAAAATGCTGGAAAATCCAAGAAAATAACAATTGTTTCACCTCAAGGTCCCCCGTAAAGAATCTCAGCTACCATAAGCTTATCTGGGCTTTTAATATAATAAGGGTGGGTAAATGATTTTAAAGTTCTGCATTTCCAAACAAACATTTCTATTTTAGTATAGAAAAGAATAATTCATTTCCTCTACCAACCAACCTCACCCTAATAAAAGAATCTATGTAAAAAAAGGCTCCAGTACCAAAATGTTTCCACCTCATTTGAATTATTTAAAAAGTTCTTTTTGTGGCGTAACGACCTCCAACAGTAGATAAGGGTTAAAACATAATATTTGACTTATTATGAGATGATTTAAAATATTCTGAGGGTCAAGACAAGTTCATTAAGCTCAGACTAATTTCCTGTCTCTGCCAGATAGAACCCATCATAGAGAATTTTTCTCTTCTTTTCCATCCGACTATTCTCGTCGTTTTGCATATTTTGTATGATTCCAGGAAAAATGATCCTGAATTATAATGCTGAGTTAAAGTTTTAATGAAATTCTGATGATTTGATGGAAAATTTAATTCTAGAAACAAAATGAGCAAAATTATCATTCAAGTGTCCTCACGTTAAAACTGCAATTTGTCCCGGGGACACATCGCCAAATGAGCGAGGATTTGCAAAAGTCACCACTTTTTCACACTTTCGCCCTCCAGGGCTCCATGGGGTGCATTAACTGAACTGTTAGTGCTTGCCAGAGTTCACCCCCAAAAATATGGAGAGAGACATTTTTGCGAGTTGTGGGTGAGACACGGAGTAATTAATTAAGAAGCTAGTGACACTCTCGCACGGTCACTCATGAAATATTTATGGGGCCACCAGAAGCCACGGTGGCGAAGTGGCTCCCGGATGTAATGGAGCGTAAGTGTGATGCGCCCACAGACGGAGTTACCCATGGTAAAAAGTTGAGTTGTAATGGACCAAAAACCACCGTGATAAATGGAATGAATTTTTCTTCCCATCCAACATTCAGCAATCATACGATATAAAATATTCCCAGGCCATTCATCCTCGAAAGAGAGATGTTTTTTAAATAAAATCCAGAGAGAGATTTCTAGCTTTTTTAACATGGATTTTAGTTGAACGGATTTATGGATTGTTAAGCGAGAGATATGTAGGAAATTGTTCAGAGTTTGGGTTCCAAAAATTACATTTGAACACTCACATATCACGAAAACGATTTTCTGAATCACATATACTTAATGTAGTGAAATATTCCATTAAGGACTTCCTGGAGGGTGATGAATAATGTACCACAAAATATAGAAATACAGAATAAATTGCTCGAATGATTGAGTTCAGAATCACACATAAGATTTTAAAAGCGAAAATTGATAAAAAAAAATTATTAAAAATTCTACAGTTTTCATACGAATTAAGTGTCTGATAGTGATAGCAATAGAGAATAGAATAGAACAATAGAAACATGTGGAAAAATTTGGCAAAAAGATATTTATTTTTTTCACGAGAAATATCCTGTTCACATATTTATGTAGACAATATATTGTCTCTAGAATCAGCAACTATCGAAACATCCAACCCCCTGGCAAGTTGCCTGAAATTTGAAGCCACTTTCTCATATTCCGATTTAAATTTATATGGGAATGTTTTTGCACTCGTGACCGTTACGCTAAATATCTAAAAGGTGAGAAGTTTTTCCGTATTATAAGATACCTTTCCGTATGAAGGGATAAAAAATATACTAAATTTTTGTTTAAATATTTTTTCCTCGGAACAGTGTGATCTGAGTCCGAGATCAATTTAGGAATTGGCTTCAAATAGCTCCATATAAAAAGGCCAACTTTCCTAGAGCTTGGTAACATCCTTATCTTCTATATCAGCAAGTCTTGTATAGTCTGAGGATTTTCATATTGTTACAAAAATATTATTGTTGAACAACGTATATTATAAATCAATCAAAGTAATTTTCATCTATAGATGAATTATTCACTTTGACAATCTCTAAAACCTTTTCTGAATTTTGAGTAGGTAGGGTAAGATGGGGTAATTTGGAATCATGTCTAATTTGAAACTTTAAGATTTCCTAACAGTTTTAGATGTCAAAACGAGAAAACAACGAATGTAAAGTCGCGTACTACTTCCTGGGTTTCTTTTTCTCTTTGATCATCTGAAACACTAAGAAAATCTCAAAATTCCAAAATAGACATGATTCCAAATTATCCCATCTTACCTTGCCTCTATGTATCATCATTTAGACAAATATCAGCCTAATTATAAGAAATTTCAATAAAACTATTTTAAATTAAAATACCGATCTGAATTTGTATAGTATATACATTTAAGAAGCGAAACCACTAAGGTATCGATTAAACATTGACAATATGGGAAAAGATAAATAATATTCCATGACTATCATTGTCATACTGATACAACAAGAGTGGCATTCGGTATGTCCAATTATTGACATGTGGACGAGGTAACGAGGTACAATTTTATATAAGTACTGTATTTGTTCATCGTTGGAAGAGTAATAGATATCAGCAGATTTTGCCGCCAGCCAGAAAATTCCAGGGTAAAATGCACACCACGTCAATCACATAACATCACTCTTGTGAGTGGATGTCCTAAATGGTTTATAGAGTCGTCATATTTTACCACAAAAACTGTCACAGAGGAAATTAATTTGATGGTCCAATATAGATATTGAGCACTGACTGGTGTAGTTTCCTTTCTCAGGAAGAAATGATTTGACCTTCTTAGTTTGTAGAGGATGTAATGTTTGCACAAAACCGGATACAGAAATAGTTATATCATCCGGAAAAGAGCACATAGATATATTAATCAATATTTCCTCATTCAATATTGTACAAAAATCATAAAATCATAGAACAATTCCGAATGACGTGACACCAATTCCTGAGTTGAGGTTATATGAAATACTCAAGTGAAACCAATCTCTTTTTGAATTCATAAATTTTTGTGACACGTGAATTTCCTGAATCATCTTTACCATCGTCTGCTCAGCTATACGTGACAATCTCAATTTTGCTACCCAATTTCCATTGCTTTTTATTCGACTGATAGAAAATCATTTGAATGAATTGAATTTAAGAAGTATACTGTCAGGCCATGTAACTGCGACGATTGCAAAAATCGGATGCAGCGACCGACTTAACTCCGATAAATCCACATGAAATATAATTTATATTTTCATTTCCTTAATTAATCGCTGCAGTAACATAATATAACTATTCTACTTGAAAAAAAAACCAACAATTATATTTTTATCGGTTTAATAAGTGGGTGAAACAAATATTTTTCAAACTCGTGTCAGCTGGGTTGTGTACTAAAAATTTCATTTCCGAGAAAATTTTGTTGTTGATAGCTCGTCGCTGGAAAACGTATAGTAGTTTTTCTTTATTATGAAATATAATTTTCAATCAAAATTATTAATAAAAGTGAAGCTTTGTTATTGATCTACAAGGTAAGAGTATATTAATGATATATTAATAATTCATACAGAAATAAGTGAATTTGTGAATGTTTACATTTCGACCCAATTCGGATGCTGTGAATATCAATGTTTTGCTTCAGAAATTGCATTGTTCAGGACTCTTTTTCTGTTTCAGATGCCGAAGGGAACAAAATAAAAGACCCATAAGGACAAGCCCTACTCTAAGGAAGGTCTTAGGAATGGTTTGAAGTGTGTACGAGATGGCTCTACCATAGCATATGCATCCAAAATATTTAATGTCCCATTTAATGACAATAAGGCGTACATAAGTGGACAAATTTTATACGTAACTGAGCAAATCGGGGCAGCTTTGTATCAATTGTCACTAATTTTTCAGTTTCCTATAGAGGTATTTCCAGATCTTTTGTGAGGTGGGATTATGAACCTAATATGTAAGAGGTTTTTTTTGACATAGTGGTATAATTGATCCCATTTGTGCGGCATCTTCAAATCTTCAAATTTGGACATTTTCTGTACGAAGCTGCAAAGGTTCTTCTACCGTTTTAAGTTATTTCTTTCCTAATTCATCAATATTATATTCTAAGCTCCTTCTGTATATGTACAATGCTACTTGGAATTCATAACCTTGATTGGAGTCCTCTAAATGAGAAGGATCAAAATATGTCCTTCAATCTTGAATTTTGGGAAAACACCCCTGACAAATCGGATTTTGTTTAAGGAGAGAATTTGTCTGCGTGTTGAAATAGCACAAAATACCTTAGTAAGGATTTTACAGGATGAAAAAGGTCAGAAAGGTCAATTCCATTAAATAGTCTCTCCTATCTTTCTTATAACAAAGAAAGCTCCAAAGCCAAAATAACCTTCCCCATCTTTTCCATATTAGTATCGATTTCATTTCCATTAATAAATTATTTTAAGAAACTTAAATTATAAAATATCTTCTTAATTCACTATTTAAAATCTCTTTTGGAATAAAATTTTGGGCAAGGCAAAAGTTAGTATTTGCAGAAAAAGTCTTTCTGTTCATCTTCATTTTAAATCTTTTTTTTTTTTTCAATTTAGAAATGTTTATCTTTATTTTTAGACAAAGATCAACGTGTGCATCATTCGTATGATTTTGACTCGTAAGAATCACAATTTTGCTAGAAATAAAAATATTACAAATCGTACACAAAAATTGAAAAAAAACCATTAAACAATGTGTTGAGCTTCAGGATTTTCATATCAATTTCTCATGTAGAATTAAGTTAAATTCTTTCCTCAATGTACAATCGATACAACCTCAGTGGTTCGTGTGTCGCCTTTAAATCAGAATTCATCCCACTGTTCTATGCTTCAGAAATTTCCATAGTCGAAAACTTTACCATCATTTATGCATTTTGCCACCCATTTGAACTCTCTCCCAAGTTGAAATTGGTGCCAGGGCGAGGTGGATGGAGCCAGATGCCATGAATACATGGGGCACGACATCAAGTGAACTCGATGATGGGCATGTAAATTGGTTTGTGGTGGGCTTTTCGTTAGTTTTAAGGTGCCAACATCCTGAAACTTGCAGCCCCCACAACTTTCTCGCCCCTTAAAAGAACTTACACTATGTGGCTTACCCAAATCTGCAGAAGAGATGGACTCTCCCATGTGCCAATATTCGTATAGGATGCATTGAAAATTATTGAATGGGTTGAAGTAAGAACAGTCTGCAGCAGCTTTACCACGGTTGATGCACCTTTCAACAGTGGAGCAGATTAATTTTCCAGTCATAACAATCTCTCAGAAATTTCCCAGAAAATGGTTTCAAAACACAAATTTTCCAGGAACTTGCCAAAGTCCTTAGTGTGAATTTTATGTTTGAGAGTTGTATTTTTAGGGCTTAGATGAGTTATTTTTTTAAGTCCTTATCAGACTCTTCTAAAGGATTAATTTTTTTCCCACAAAAACAAATATCTGTCCTGAATCCTGTAGGATGTACTTTACCTATGAAAAACCCATTGTCAGTATTTAAAAAAAAAACATAGGGGAAACTGGGGCACCACCAAAAACGGGGTAGCACCAAACACTGCGATTTTTTAATCAGATATTTGACTTCTGAGGACAAGGCCTATAGGAATTTATAAGCACTATAGGGATGCTTGTCCATTGAAGAAATGGTCGAGATAGTCCAAGTAGTTTAGAAATAAAAATTAGTGTTTGGTGGTGCCCCAGTTTCCTCTATATTCTTATGAGACGGAAAACATCAATCCAAGCTTCAACGCATAATTTTTTTTTCTATAAAAATTTAATGAAAATTCTTCAAAATAGTTTTCTTTCTGTAATCATAAAGGAAAGTCGGAGAAATTAACCGGTCGTCGTTAAATCTGTTAAAACCAGTAAAGACAAAATATTTCTTGAATTAAAGTTAAAACTTAAACTAAAACTAAGTTGCATTTGTGCACTTTATATTTCAATGTGTTGTTCGTTATTTCTTTCCAAACGGCATCATGTGATTAAAATTGCCAGTTTAATTCTACTTCAGAAGTACCGAGGAAAATTGCCGTAGTGGTGTTTTCGGAGGGGGAACTCAAGTCCGGAAGGTGGGTAACCACATTCATTTTTCCATACATTTTTACAGAAATAAAATGAGTCTAATGACAAGTTTTTCCCCAAAGAATATTGACTTATCACTTTGACATATTTCGAAACTATGCATTCTAAGTTGTTTAAAAATACATGATTTATAATCCTCAACAAGAATTATGAGCAAATTGTTTGAATCGAGGTGCAAAATTTGCAAAATATTAACAGGGTAAAGTAAAAAATAGCTTCACTTTATATTAAACTGGCTACCCTCCTGCAGTCCGGATGTGGCAACACTATTTGTGGAGTTTTCAATCCAAGATCAAAAACTACCTCTTCTCCAGAGCTTTCGACACGCTCCATGTCTTCCTCAATGGTCGAGTGTTGTCAGAGATCTGTGGGTTTCGCTGGGTAAGGGCTATTTTGCATTGGCGGGAAATTTCCAGGATTTTCACAAAAGATCTCAATGGATGTACCAAACACTCTTCAATCATTCGGGGACAAATTCGGGCATAAAACTTCTATTTTATGAAGTATTTCCAGTGAGGTAATGTTATGCCAAAATTCTTAATTTATTAACTTCTTTTTTTTCAATTTCTACGTTATAAAATGCCAAAAGAAAGTAAAAAAAAAAGTATTATCCCCATGAAAAAGATGATGTAGAAAATGAATAGGAAGTGTTCAGGAAGGGCTAGTCGCTACCGAAATCAACACTTTAATTTGGAATACCAAGGCCAAATCTTCAGGTCTTTAGAATAAATTACACGGGAGATCAGGGCTTGTGGAGCATATAAATGTAGTTAACTAAATATTAGATGAGATCATATATTCTGTCAGTAGAAGAGGTAAAAAGTTTGGAGTGGTATATCTCAGCTCCTGATGAACATAATTGGATGAGTGAACTATTGTTGGAAAGCTTGGTTCATTAGCTTTCAGAATCTGGTATATGTAATTGGCTATGGGTAAATCATGGTCATCCAGAACCATTTATGTCGAAGAAGACACTTTTTGCAGCGTCATTTTTGACCATCTACTGCTGGGACCAGGAGTGACCCACAACTCTCGCACTTGGACTGTTCGTTAGAGGAACTCAAAGGGTATAATTTGTAGAAGAAACTTTTTTTTTGGACATCTTACTTTTTTTTATTCATCGACTTTTGCAAGAATTTTAAAATGTTGAACGCACAGAAAAAATGACGGAAATCCTTCTATCCCATTTTCTGGACAAACTAATGAAGATATCGACTTGGAATGTTCTGAATACCCCCCCATAAGTTGATCCAAGGAATCCAAATATCACTTCAATTTCATCCCCACGTCTATCCTTCCCCTCCAGAAATCACTCCTTTAGGAATATCTCAAGAACCAGACCATCGATGCATTTCATTTTGGGATATGTTTTACAGAGTATCCTGGCGGACATTTCATTCATACATCTCAAAGACGTCCGACCTCTTCTTCTTGCACTTGCTAATAATCTGGTCAGACGAGCGGAATTTCTTCTGATCAATTTTCTGACCAAAGAGACAAAGTTAGCGACTTTTATTGTTCTGAGTACCCCCCCATAAGTCAATCTAAGGAATCGAAACAACACATGCATTTGCCTCTCATCCCACTCCTTGTCCTCCTGAAACCACTCTTTTGGGAATATCTCAAGAAATAAACCATCGATCCTTTTCATCTTTGGATATGTTTTTGACATGGCCAAGGCGGACATTTCGTCCTATTAGATTATTAGCAAGTGCAAGAAGAAGAGGTCGGACGTCTTTGAGATGTATGAATGAAATGTCCGCCAGGATACTCTGTAAAACATATCCCAAAATGAAATGCATCGATGGTCTGGTTCTTGAGATATTCCTAAAAGAGTGATTTCTGGAGGGGAAGGATAGACGTGGGGATGAAATTGAAGTGATATTTGGATTCCTTGGATCAACTTATGGGGGGGGGTACTCAGAACATTCCAAGTCGATATCTTCATTAGTTTGTCCAGAAAATGGGATAGAAGGATTTCTGCAATTTTTTCTGTGCGTTCAACATTTTAAAATTCTTGCAAAAGTCGATGAATAAAAAAAAGTAAGATGTCCAAAAAAAAAGTTTCTTCTACAAATTATACCCTTTGAGTTCCTCTAACGAACAGTCCAAGTGCGAGAGTTGTGGGTCACTCCTGGTCCCAGCAGTAGATGGTCAAAAATGACGCTGCAAAAAGTGTCTTCTTCGACATAAATGGTTCTGGATGACCATGATTTACCCATAGCCAATTACATATACCAGATTCTGAAAGCTAATGAACCAAGCTTTCCAACAATAGTTCACTCATCCAATTATGTTCATCAGGAGCTGAGATATACCACTCCAAACTTTTTACCTCTTCTACTGACAGAATATATGATCTCATCTAATATTAAACTCGTTCCGTTTAACGTTTTCAAATTTTCTACCCGTTGTCTCACACAAGGTTGCCACTAAACAAGGTGGCCGAAATTCTACTCCAAGTGGCCGGAATACTACTCAAAGCAAAGTCTATATTTTTTTTTAATTAATTTTTCAATATGTTAGGAACTTATTTAAGGTAAACAAAGTTGTTAAACTGCTTTTCAAAGTTCCAAACAACATTCCAGAATAAGAAGTAACAAGAAATTTCAAGATCAATATTAAAAAATATAAATTTCAAACTTAGGACTATGATTTCTTATGTGCAATTACGCCGAAATTTGGCACACTTACCCTATACTGACATAAATTTTACCTCAAAAAAATACGTAAGTTTTGTAAGTAGGGGGAGGCAGGGCTACTTTGAGCTATGGGGCTACATTGATATACGAATTTTTCGCATACTTCTAAAATAAACTGGGCTGTAACGTAATTTAATTTAGATCTACAAAATAATTGTTAATCTAAATAAAATAATTACAAGGCCCTGCTTTCTTTAGAAATATGAGAAAAGAATTAGCCCCACAGCTCAAAATAGCTTCACCTCCCCTTAAAGTTTTTAAAGATTTTGGGACAAAAGCATCAGAACATAACAAGACTAAACAGCAAGCATAATTTTATAATCAAATTTCGGTGGAAGAGTCCCCTTTTCCACTGAAAAGCAACACTGTTAGAGGCAAAAAACTCTTTTGGCCTCTAACAACAGAAGACTTTTGACCTTTGCGGCACATTAAGAGGCATGTATGGCGGATATATAGACAAATTTGACAATTATCTGATAGAACCTAGTCATTTTCTTAGTTCCTATCCATCGCCACCAAGAATTTAATTTTTCCTTTATTTTTGTTCGTTAAACATTTTTCCTACGATATTTCGGCAAAAATTAATTCAAAACTTTAGAAAATGTAACTTAATTTATAAATTTAGTTAAAAATGAAATTATTAAAAGATATTAACCTAAACATGGTCAAAAATAAATACCCTAGCGCTCAATTTATTGAGTTGAATTATACTTATTTCTAGCCTAAAAAACAAAATTCTATTATATTTCTAAAAAAGCTTAGAATAAAAAGTCAATGTTGATTTCTTATTTTGGCATGAAAGGACGTCATAGTCTACGTATGATTTTTTTTCGACACTTCTCTTTTTCTTGAGTTTCCTTATAGATTATGGGGTGGAATTATACTTATTTCCACCACTGTATTCTAATAGGTTTCACGTCTCTTAATTATTTAAAATTCATTTTAAAACAAGTGGCGAAAAGTACTGAAACAAGTATAATTGGGGAAAATGCATATGTTTCAATGAGATACACCAAAATTCTAGAGACAAATCCTAGATATATAGATAGATATTGCTTCAAAGTATCTTTATACCACAATTCATTTTAATCTGACAAAAATTTCACACCTTACGAGGCCATTCAAGTCTAATAGTAGCCAAAAGTACTGACACAACCCTATAATAAAATTTTGCTTCTTGAGATTTCTAAGAAAATATTCTAATAGGGTAAGTGTGGCAAATTTCGGCATAGTTGCATGCAAGCGCCAAAGTCTCAAGTTTGAAATGTAATGTTTTTAAAACAAATTGATTCTTTTATTCCTTCTTCTTAAGGAGTATTATTCTTATTGTGTTGCTTATTCTTATTATAGTATTGCTTGGAACCTTGTATACAGTTTATCATCTTTATTTACTCTAAAACCATTCTTAATTAATTTTAAAATGAATAAAAATGTAGACATAGCTTTGGTGTCCTATTTCGGCAACCTTCATTCTCATAGTTCCTTGCCCTTCGGGAATTCTTCCAATGCCTTTTTCACGTCATCTCGTTTGTCGAAGCCACATTTTTTGTTATTAATTTGCATTGTATACTCTATAGAGTATGTGATAACTGATAACTAAAAATTCATGGAAATTTGAGGAACAAAAAAGGTGGCCGGAATTGCAAGCTGGCCGAAATTTGGCACACTTACCCTGAAATTCCTGAATTTCAACTTTTTTCCTCAAACTTCAGATAAGTCAAATAAAATTACAATTTATTTATTTTTTATAATTCACATCACCCTTTTTCATGTCTTTCAGAAAAACGTATTAATACTCTGAAGATGAATTTAGCTAGACACTTTTCCCAAAATAATGAAAAGAGACAAGTTTGATGTGAAATAAGAAATAAAATGTGATTGTTTTATCAATTTTTCTTTTCCATAAAACTCCCAACGACTTGCCATTTTTGCTGTCTATATTGTGTGAAAAATGAGGAGTGAAAAGCTGCTAGAGATTTTCTGTGTCACTCGGTATTTACTTTATCTCAAAGCTGCAGAAAAAAAACATAATGCTGAAACCGTGTGACACTTTTGGATTTTATGTTGTACGATTCTTCCCACCACATTCACTGTACTTTTCCTCCCTGGGATGATCCTGCCAGGAATTTATTTTCGCGTAACAATCTTGTGGTGTTGGGAGCTTATTAGAGAAAAGAGAAAATCTCGATATGTTTATAGTTTGCCTGCCCATATCCTTCCCCACCAACTCCCCAACACATCGACCAACTAACACGGAAAATCTTCTTATTTACGGCGCCAGAGATCTCAATGACAAAAGAAAGGTGTTTCCGGACGAGAGAATTTCTCTTGTTCAATTCCCTTCTCATTCATTTTCCCGGTGATTCCTTCGACGGCTGATATTCCCTGGCGCCCTCAGAATATCCCATTATTCCACAGAAACAGGGACGACGCTCTTCTCCTCCTTAATCTCATCGCGCGTCCTATTTATTCGTTTTATCTCGCACGAGTGCAGTTTATAAGCTTTAATATGAACGATTTATTATTTATTGTACTCAAGGATATGAGGGCGTGTTTGGTGTTCTTATCCCAATCTTTGTACTTTGCCACATATGTACATAATGTTTAAAGTAGCATTAAAGCACATACGTAGAGCTTTCATGCGATAAGAAAGGAACCTTAACCTTCTAGAGGCTTTTGTGAATTAACAATTCATGTAACATTTCTTTCGGTAGGTGAGATTCTCAAATATGAGTAAATTTGCAAAGCATGAAAATTTAATTTTGCAGCTTAACTTATTATTGTACAAGAATTTTTTTACGGTAAAATTCAAATATATAAAGAATTTTGACTTATTTTTTTAATATAAAATCCAGTACAGAAAAAACTTACAAGAGAAAAAATAGGAACCAAAATTTATCCAATAAAATATTCTTGAAGCCATTTAGTAGAAGCATAATCTCTTTATAACCGATTGCAAGGCAATAATAAATAGGGGAAAGGCTCATAATTTTGTCCAGTTTCTTATTTTGGACACTTTGAGGATAAAATTGGACACTAAAAATAAATTGATTAAAATGATGGATTTTTATTTCAATATTTGATGAATAATGAATTCTATCTAAATATTTGTTCTTTTTGAAAGATTTTGACACTAAATACGTTAAATTTTGAATATGATTTGAGTTGAAATTGCTTTGTTGAAAATTCAGTGTGAGCAATTGCTTACGAGAAATATGACAGAACTCCGTGTTTACTTCAGTCTTATTTAGCTGTGGTAAAGTACTAACAATGTTTCTTCGTTTTTTTTGAGTGATAGTATTGAATATTCATTGAAAATTGTGTTGATTCACGTTAGTGGTGATTTGTACATTTGATCTGAAGTGAGATTTGCCTTGTGAATTAGATTTTTCGTGTGAAAAATGGGAAATTTTCTGAGACATTCACCAGTGAGGTAATGGTTCTTATTTTGGACAGGTGTTTTTCTCACGAATTTTCGTGAATTTTCATCTTTTGTGATGACTAGGTTGGACAAATGCCTGGAGAAACAAAGGAGCTTGATCTCTACGAATGAGATGTGGCGAGAAAAACCTTGAAAGTCTCCCAGAAAAGCCAGGGAATGAGCGAATCCGCACGTACTTGGAGTACCGAAGTCAACTCACTTTAATGAATGTTTTGGAAAGTTTCAGGGCTTCTTGTGACATTCTACGTTTCCCTTACATGAACAGGAAGAGGACTTGGTAAGATTGGTTCATGAAATGAAGAACAATGGGCATCCTGTTGAGGCGGATTAGCTGTCCAAATTTACAGCCAAGTTGGCCAAATTAATAAACAAGTTGTCCAAAATAAGAGTCAAATTCACCTCTACATATAAATTCATTTTTAAACGTATTAAAACTAATTTTAGTAAAAATAAGACAATAAATAGCTTGCTAAGTTTCTAAACAACCCTTCTGAAAAGAGAGTAATAAAAAAAGTAAATTAATATTGAAAATATCGCACTTCAAACTTGGAACGTCGATGCTTATAAGCAGACTGTCCAAAATTATGAGCCCTTACCCTAATCTAAGAATTATTTTGCTCATTAAATATCTTAAAATCAATTAGGGTATTAACTTAAGAAGTTATGTTTGATCATTAATATTTATTGAATTTATATAATTAGCTGTTATAAATTGAATGAAATACAATTTGAAATTTTGTAGTATTAAAAAAGTATATCTAATACAATCAGAAATAATTGATATGAAGTATACCTATACCTAAATATTCTTAATAAAGAGATGGCAAAACGATCGAGCTTTTCGGAATTCTTGAATTCGCATGATAGAGCAAATTTTTTTTATTAAATTTTTCAGAAAACCATTCTAAATTTGAAAATTGACTGAGAAATGACAACTTTTGAGAGCTTTGGACTTGTATTTTGAAGCCACATTAAGGCTTATTAGCTGTGACATAATTTAAGAATATTCTGTGTAAATTGTATCTGAAAAAAATCTTATATTCATTTTCAAAATAAATTAAAAAAAAAACATGGTTTTAGAGAGGAAGAATGAATGTAAGAGGAAAAAAACGCTCCTATATAATGTTCATTTACCTATGATAGAGCTTACTAAAAACCACAATTCGATATCTCATACCGTTTGGACTCTATATTAAAAAATATACGATAAAAGACATAAAAATATTCAAACAAAATAACTCAATTACGAGTACTTTATCGATTCAATAGCAATTTCAGTCGAATTGTAAATTTTAACACCGTTCAAATAAATCAAAATTTGGCCAAATCGTTTGAGAAATATGCCTAGCAGAGCTGTTTCGCTTTGGCCTGGAAAAATTCAAGGTCAACAAGTTTTTAAGTCATAAGTATCTTTAACAAAATATTCAACTTGACTGCCTTGAAAACATTCGAAAATAAAAGCAATTCTAAGGGCCGTTTTCTAGAAAACTATGGGCCTTTTCATGAGGCAACTGCAGGGGAATTCCGAAGAAGGATGAGCTAGACCGTCCGGCCGTTACCACGCCTAGAGACCAAACGGTTAGAGATAGCAGCTTCGGACTTTCGGGGGACATCTCGCAAGTCGATCCTGGAACCATTAACATACCCTTCATCCCCCTGCACTTTTCTGCAAAACCATATCTTTTCGAAATTGCTTTAAAACTCGTAGTGCGATTTTTTTCGTATTTAGATATGTTTTGAAGGTTGCCCAGGTGGTTATTTCGCCAGTTTCGTCGATATACGAAAATACCATTTATTCATTCTTAATAACGCTTTTTCAAGCGTATTTTTCAAACGAATGATGTCATATTTACACTCGATGGAAAGGTGTTGGAATTTCTGACAAGCCTGAACCAATCGATTATGAACCTGTAATGGACCGGCTTATAACTGGCGAATTTTATGAGATTTGTAAAAATCCTAAAATTATATGATTTGAATTAAAAATGGGATAATGTTGGTTTTTTTTTAAGAAACGCTGCAAGAAATCTAATTAAACCTTAAAATGGATTTTTAGCAGGACTTTGGGGAAAAACATTTAGAAAAAAAATCTTGAACAACATTTAGGATTTTAAAAAAATCACACATCTGTTCGAAATAATCAAAATTGGTTTAGCATTGAATTTTTGGAGAATTTTTGGATTTTTTAAAATGAACTTTCCATAAAAGGTTTTCTGATGCGTTCCATTCAATTTTCGAAGAGACTTTTTGGTTTTAGTAAGCTTTTAGCTCACAAAATCTTGAATTAGACTTTAAACACAAAATAACATTTCCATGGATCAAAATAAGAGTCTTATTAACTCGTATAAATGGTCAATTTACACAGAAAAATGGAAAATTCTTAAACAGAAATACCCAGGAATTTAATTTCAAATCCCATGAAAAGAAATGTCAATGCTCTAATCCTAAATCCTTGATCATTTCATTTTAATTGCAATTTGCAAATCTCAAGACATTTTTTTCATTTTTAAACTAATGCTGAACTAAGCTCCCGATTTCTTAACGTGAAAGAGGTAGGGATTCTAGCCTATTTTATTCGCTCAGAGCTTCTAAACTTAAACGCCTCGGGGATTCAAGTCCAATTTAAGTTCCCGGAGTCTTATATATTCTTAAATTTAGAGTAAAAAAATTTCTGTGTAAGGAGAGCGACTTCAATGTCATATTTTACATGATAAAAGTAAAATTCTTAAGAATTTAAAAGCCTATAACTTTCAAAATAAGAAATCTTTAGCTATAATATTAGCAGTGAAAGTAGAAGACCTGTAGTACCAAAAATCGAAAAAAAACGATTTATGTAAATACTCGAGTTATTCGACTTTTATCCTGAGTCGTCTATTGTGAATATCGGAATATTCTCAATTTCTTAATTCGTATTTTCAAGCAGTTTAGAATACTTTTGTGGAAATGTTCTCGACTTTACAAATATTTTTTTTATCTTAAAAATCAAAGTGAAATTGGATTTATGGTAAATTTTAAACAGAAAGCTTGTCCTAAAACTACCACGGCGTGTTTCAAAGATTAAAGCTGCTTGTGATTACTCTTCCTCAAGAGAAGTTAATTTTCACTTTTTAACAAACTAATGAAAAAGTTTATCAGCTGTCTTAACCATTAAAAACCATCAATACCGGATTAAACTATTGTTTATGCCGATTTTTCAATAAAAGCGGCCTTTTGGTATGAGTGAATCAATACGAAAAGGAGGTCGGTCTGTGATTGAACATATGAAATTATGAAACAAATTGTGTTCAATATTTAAGAAATTTTTCTGAAATCATTGAAAAATCTGTTGTTCATTAAGCTTCTAGGGTCAGAGGAACGTCTGTTCGACAGGGAACCCCTATTGACACTTTTGTCAAAATGTTAAAAATTATTTAATGTATCTAGTAAAATATAAGTAATATAACGTTTTTTCTGTGATATACCTTTTACTATAAACAGAGATGTTCAAATTTCATATCCCAAATGGTACAGAGTAGGGTGTCAATAGATGCTGACACGAGTTCTTAAAGTGTCAATAGACGTTCCTTTCACCCTATGTCTTTTAGCTTTTAATACTCAAGACCTTATTTTAATTGCTCGAACTCCATGAGAGAGCAGTTCTTACAATCGTGTTTTTTTTTCAACTTTTCCCCATCCTGGCTGCCGAACGGTAAGAGATATTGACTTCCAGTCTTGGTGACCCCCCCACAAGTTAACATTTTCTATCAAATTAACTTACCCAAATTACTCCCCACCCCTAACTAGTCTAACCTAGTCTAACCGAACATTTTATCCTTCTACACCTATCACCGGAAAAATCGCCATCTTGAATTATTCAAGATCAAAGTTCAACCGCCCTGGAGCGCCTAATTTTCAACGGATTTGGTTAAATTTGGACTTTTTGAAAGCTCTTGTAATTCTGAACCCGACTGCATTGGTCATAATCGGTGATGGATCAGGAAAGTAACGGCAACAGCTCTATTTTAAAAATACTGTTTCTCGCACTTTTTCACTCTCTTGACCCATATAAAATTCTAACGGTAAGAGATATCAAATTCCGGTCATCGATGACCCCTCCTCAAATGACATTATCTTTAAACTAATCTCTTTCTTTTCCCCTTCCCCCTTTTATGCGTTCCCTGTCCCCCAAAAATAGATCAAAAATTAGGTTTTCCCGACTTTGCAAAAAATTGGCCCTGGCGATTTCCTTCAATTTTGGAAATATGTTGGAGGTAGTCCAGTTGAACATTTCTTCCTTTAACACCTTTCACAGGAAAAATCGTCATCTTAAATTGCTCAAGATCAAAGGCCTAATTGTCACCCGATTTGGTTAATTAATTAATTAAAAGGTTAATGATTTTTTGAAACCCTCTTCTTGAACAATTTTCAACTTCAAAATGGTTTTGTGGTGATTTATATGCACTAGAACAATAATTTTTTATGCACTAGAAAAATTTGCGAAAAAGAATATAAGACAGAGATCCTTTTCGGGAGTTCGAGCAGCTCGTAAAGACTCGGACGCTTTGCCACCCCATTTCCTAGAGAGCAAACTTAAAATGTGGTGTAAATTGGTGTAAATTTTTAGGAAGGCAATATGCAATGTCTCCCTTGAATCTCAATTTCTCACTACACACAGAAAAATTCTGACTTTAAATTTAAGAATATTTAAGATCCTGGGAACTTAAATTGTACGTGAATCCCCGAGGCGTTTAAGTTTAGAAGCTCTGATCGAAAGAAATGGGCTAGAATCCCTAACTCTTTCAAGTTAAGAGATCGGGAACTTAAGTTCTGCATTAGCTGGAAAATGAAAAATGTCTACAGATTTGCAAATTGCAACTAAAACTAAATGATCAAGGATTTAGAATTAGGGCATTGGCATTCATTGGATGGGATTTGAAATTAAATTCCTGGGTGTTTCTGTTTAAGAATTTTCCATTTTTCTGTGTGTAACTGTAGTCATTTTTGTTCTATCTATACAGTACAAGAATTTAATGGAAAAGTAGCAAAAATGAGCGATTAAATCTTTCAAATATTTCAGAGTTAACATAATTTTCCAAGAAGGAAAGATTCCTAAACAGATTTAGGTAGCAAAACCTGGCCAAAAGACACAGCTAAGCTTTCCAAACTCCTTCTGAGGAAGCCGATGAGCAAAGAGAGACGAAATTTGCGAAGAGCCTTAAGTAAAATCATGCGGCTCGTGTACTTAATGGATGAAATTGTGTGTTCGCACATCGCTGGAGAGTGCTACCGAGGAGTCTGGGAGAGATAATTGGGAAACTTTGCCCATTTGCAGCTGTTGAATGAGTTTCTGGCTTCCGTGGGTGACTGGAGAGCACAGATGGAAATTAGAATTTGTTGTGTCAATTATTTGTCACCTGAATTTAGGTCATATTCTGCCTCCTTTCCCATTTTCTGGTCTGACGATTTATCAAAATTACTAAATTCAATCTTCAAAGCACTTCCCTTCTTCTTCTTTTTTTTTCAACACGAATGATGAGAATTTATAAAAGTGAGGATGTATAAAAAGTGGTTTAAAGTTCAATATTGACCAATATGCTCTACATACCGAACTATTTTTGGAACTATTCATATGACCCAATAAAAAATTCCAACAAGGGGGTACATCAATCAAAAGTCAATTTGCACGTTAGTAAAAAAATATTCCCTCTTTCTGTATTTTTGCCATACATTTGGATAAACTCGCAAAATATTTACGATATTGGATGCAGAGGAATTCCACAAAAAAGTACTATATATGCACCTGAATAATCAAATTTGGGGTGGGAAAAAATTTACATGCTATCCACACAAAATAGTGCATCCGATTTTGAGGGGTGAATTTCAAAAAAAATAAATAAATAAATAAATATTTTCACAAAACGACTTCACTTTTATCTTTGTTCACTATATTATAGTATAAATTAAATATTGAGTTAGTTTATTTGGACTAGATTCATTTGATGCAATAATAAAAAAAACTTCCACTCTTTTTGTGTGCTAACATTGTCAGTTGTTGCATCAAAATTGAAATGAATCAGTGCCTTTTTTTATATGAATTGATTGCATTTGTCCGATTTGTCCTAATTTGCGGCTTTTTATTTTAAGCCAGCAATTCACATCGATAGGAATAAAGACCACATGCAGCAAAGCTTTTGTTTTAATTGAATCATTTTTTGTGCATGGGATACCAGTATGCTTTTCCCTCTAAATTCAGGATTTGCAATAATTTTATTAAATTCTAATGAAACTATTTACCTCAAAAATGCTTTTTTCAAATTTTATTTAAACTTCAACTTCAAATAATAGTTGTTGGAAATGTTGAACATTTGAACTTAATAAAAAAAAAATCGTTATATCTTTTAATTGTTTGAAAATAAGATAATAAAACATTTGCCGTGCTTATTATATAGTTTGAATCTTTGCTTAAAGACTACTTAAATGTATTTCGGAAAGGTAATTTCCCCTTTTCGGAAAGTGAAGTCTGAAACATTTTAACTATTTGCACCTTGCACTGAAACCATTTAAGTGTAAAATAGTAAAATAATATGAAGATGAAGTTATTTAACGTTTGTTTACGAGTTAAATATCTAAGAAAGCATGAGAATTATTACTCATTTACTTGCTTTTCATAAATCCTTTGTGAATTATTTTTATAAGTATTGTCTAAAAAAAATCCCAGAACCCTCAAAAGGCATGTGGCATGTGTCAGTGTATGAAGACTCAATATTTAATAAAATAATCTGTGAAAAAAGAATACGTGTATGATTATGAAAATGTAATGATTAAGAAAGTTATACAAAGTATGGTAAAATAATAACTACATAATATAGTAAACATTTGATATGTTTCATATTCAATTTCACTCATAAAAGGATTTTATGAAGAACCAGTAGCCCTTGAAGGGCACATTTCCACCGTTAAAATGTTTAAAAATTCAATGAACATTTTTTATGTTTCCCAAGATAAACTTATTAATTGTGGAAATATATTCTTGCTACATTTAACATTATTTTAAAGAAAACTTAACAACAATTAATTTTCATTTTAAAATTTAAAAGAGGGTAGAATATTAAAACTCGCACTCGCACCCCGTTAACTCTTTCTAGTGCCCGAGATGATATCGACTCACACTTTTCTTTAAAATCATGTTAAATGTAGCAAGAATATATAATATCTCCACAGTTAATAAGTTTCTCGTGGGAAACATGAAAATATTCATAGAATTGTAAAACGTTTCAACGGTAGAATGTTCCCTTCAATGGCTGCTGTTTTTTATAAAATCCTTTTTATGAGTGAAATTGAATATGAAACATATCAAATGTTTACTATTTTTTTAAGTTAATATTTTACATTTTGTATAATTCTCTAAATAATAACCTTTTACTTACAAAATCTTAGCGAAATTGTTTTCATTTAAAAATTTCATAAGTGAAATTTATCATCCTTTTCAAAGGTTCAATCAGAGGGTCAAGTTATTAAAACTCGCACTCGCACCCCGGTCAACCCTTTCGATAGTACCTGAGAGATATTGACTCGCACTTCCTGCGGATTCAAATTCTTCTGCAACGATTCCTTTTTAAAGTAATCGTAGCACGCGTACACGAAAGCATATCAACTGTCAACATTTTAAATTTCTATTATTAAGTACTGCAAACCAATTAAATCAAATTGGCAATTAATTTGTGGTATACATATACATGTCTTAAGTATTTAACTAAGAGTATATTTTCAGTTGAAATTTTTCATATTTCGGAATACGTGGTGAAACATTTGCTATTTGTCATATTTGTCGGAAACCATTTAAGTGCACGGTTGATATTTTGGAATAGGAAGTGCTCCATCCTCCATGTGTAACCTTTAAAACAGGGAATATATCTCGTTAATCTAAAATTATATGGTAATGAAGAAAACGACTGTGGATGCGAAATCTTAAAGCACACACTGGTAAAAATAAAAGTATCAAATTGATCCAAATTTGATTCTTTTGCAAAGTATGAATCAAATTTCGTACTCTGAATGCACATTTATCATAATAGAACAGGTTAATTTGATCCATCTTTTGCAAAATGATCAAATTTGGATCAATTTGATCCTTTTATTTTTACCAGTGCAGAAGAGATACTAGGAAATGTTAAATTAATAAATACAAAATGTTGCATGAGAAAATTTTTGTTAAAATGTTTCATAATTTAAATGAACATTTGTCTTGTTACCCATTGAAAACCTTTCAATTTATTGCAAGGATTTCCTTTCAACATTTGCTAAGATTTAACGAAAGCAAAAAACAGCTTATAGTTTTATAAAGTACTCAGAGAAATTATTTAATTTACCATTTTCTATTGGAAAACAATTTTTCCCAATTATTATTTGTCGTATTTCTTAAACTAAAACGCAGTATTTTATCATTTAAAAATTATTTGTTAAAAACATTTGCTAAGTAGTGTAGTTTCTGTTAAAATGTTTCAGAATGAAAGGGAAATTTGCTGTTAAAATGTTTCAGAATGAAAGGGAAATTTGCTGTTAAAATGTTTCAAAATAAAAGGGGAAATTCTCTGTTAAAATGTTTCAGAATGAAACGGAAAATTCGCTGTTAAAATGTTTTAAAATGAGAGGAAATTCGTTGTTAAAATGTTTCAAAATAAAACGGAAAATTCGCTGTTAAAATGTTTCAAAATTAAACGGAAAATTCGCTGTTAAAATGTTTCAAAATTAAACGGAAAATTCGCTGTTAAAATGTTTTAAAATGAAAGAGGAAATTCGCTGTTAAAATGTTTCAAAATAAAACGGAAAATTCGCTGTTGAAATGTTTCAGAATGAAAGGGGAAATTCGCTGTTAAAATGTTTCAAAATGAAAGGGGAAATTCACTGTTAAAACGTTTCACGACCCCAGCTTTTCTTTTCTTCAAGAAACGCCTTAAGTTTACACAATCTCTTAAATTAAGATAAAATGAAACTATTTAAATGCAATTTAAATTGATATTTAAGTTAAGAGTTTTTCTCTCTCTAAAATTAACGCATTATTGTCCTTAAGACTTTAATAATAAAAGGAAAATACTCCATAGCTGAGCTTACTTATTTAGTTAGGTGGTTGCAACGTCCCATTAAGGGACCGGGCGTCTCGCACTAACCTTCTTCAGCAGTCCTGGCAACTCTCCGTTAACTCGCTCCAGAAACGTAGCATAGGTCGCTGTCGAAAAGTTCGTCCTATCGGAGGCTCCTTGCGAGTTTTCATAGCAGTCTTGCTTTTACGGGGAGGGGTTGTTAGCCACACGCCTAACCCTCTCTTGGAGGACCGGATCCCTTGTTCGTTAACCTCAGGTTTGTGATTTCCCACTGGGGCTGGATACCCAAACTTCTATTACTCATTTGAGTGTACCGGGGCCTACCAAGCATCTATCCACAAATCAATTATCACAAATCAATTATCAAAAATCAATATCTTTGATTACAAATCAAAGTATTTGATATGCACCTTATAATGCTTTTTTAAAATATCGAAATAATTGAAAAAAAAACACCAATTTATTAGAAATGACATTAAGTAAAGCTTTTCTAGCATCTGTATACCTACTTTTTAAAAATGAGACAAACCGGAGGACGATGAGGGGAAAATCAAAAATACGTCTAAAGATAAACATTTTTTGGGGGGTCGTTGAAGACCACAAGTCGATATCTCTTACTTTTTAAGGGATATCGACTCTGCGTTCAAGCAATAAAAATCTATTGAAGTTAGAATAGGAATGGAGTAAATTGTAAGAAAACAATCAAAGAATTCTCTTTAAAAATATAATTCTTTCAGAAAAATACATTCTATTATATTCTTCTACAATAAATGTCTTTTTTATTTATTTATACTTTTTTCCTATCTCTCTCTCTCTATAGTGTCCTCAATATTCTCAATGGAAGTCAATTTAAAACTGGTAAATGGGATCCGATATAAAACATCGGTTCTTGTCTTTTCAATCACAGTATAAGAAATTCCTCCTAAGGCAAAAAGGTTTTCTATCGATGGACAAAGAAATTAATGATAAATTACAGTGTGAGATTTTACAATTACAATATTCTACTGAATTCGTAGGCACTTCAATGCAAATCTACATATTTATAAATAATTGTCAAGTAAGTAATAAATGAACGATAATTAAGTACAAAATATTAATTACAATTCTTGTTAATCTCATTGGAAAATACTTTTAAGTACAAAAAAAGGGCCGGTTAAATCAGCATTGAGCTTGAAGGTTATAATTGAGAGAAAATAATTTCCTGTTTACAATAATAATTAGATATGTATAATATACTCTTTATGTTTTTTTTTAGTAAGACACTGCATTGATATTTTTTTTCTCTTAAAGAATATAGCACAATTATTTTACAAGTATCATAATTATTTGCTAATAAAATCTTTCTGGCGACTTTTTTTCTTGCAAATAAATCAAGCACTTCTACTTCGATTCTGTTTTTCTTTTAAAAACTCTCCATGGAATAATAATTAGGATTGTAAGCACACCTTTTTCAACAAGTCTAATTTATTAAAGCTTCTGAGCTGGGTTGAATTATTCTAATACAACAAACCAGTGCTGATAAAATATTTCAATTATAACTTGATTTTGCAATTGGGAATTCAAAGAATTTCTCTCAGAGATATCAACACTTTTACTTCGACATAAATCGCTAATATTCGATAAATGGAAAAATGTATGCTTGAAAAAATTTAGATAATACTAATGGACATTATATCAAGATATTCCAAAAAATACTGTTTGACTCTAAAAATCAAAGAAGTTACTTTAGAAATGGAATTCAAAATGGAATTTGACAAAAGAGAGAACACTCTCACTTCTACACATTCAAAATAATAAACTAATGCACTTTTTGTGTTAAAGAAAAATATCTTCTGAAACTTACGAGATCGTCTCCTGAAGTGGCTGCTAAATCACATTGTTTACAGCATTTGCTGATCGAACCGGCGATTTCCTCCTAAACCTTCGATGATGGCTGGGAATTCTGTGACTTTGACTGATTTGGTTGGCGAATGGTGACTTGAGTCACAAAAGGACCTCGGCTTCGGGTACTTCCACCCACACCATTCCACTGTCTTCCCCTTCCTCCAACCGGAACCCCCGAATTCCCTCCTTTCCAGCCACATTCAGAACGACTATCCGTTGGAAATTGAAGGGTCTCATATTCATAGTAGCTGGAGATTGGACGTGAATTCTGTCTCGTCGGATATGCATTTACCGTGCGAACCGATCGCTGTGATTGATACTGCTGATGGCTTCGGCTGCAATTGGCAATGTCACTCTTAGGGATTCCTCCAATAACTTTATTTTTTATTATGATTTCAAGATACTTTTCGTTTGATTTGATTAAACCAGACAGGACTTCTTTTTACAATGCCATAACTTTTCTCTAAAATCCCATATTATAGACTTTCTAAATAAGCTCCACCCACAATTTTAAGCCACACCTTCTTCAGAAATTTTAGTCAACTATTATTATTAAATATTTGTTTTCTTTGTTTAATAAGGTGATACTATGGCTCATTGCACTTTAAAACGAAGTTACTGCTAGAGTAAGCGGAGTATACATACTATTGGGCCTTATAAAATAAGCCACGCCCCTAGAAAGCTTGTTTATAAAGCAAGATATTGCAAATTTCACCAATTTTTTTAGCGGCAAAAGGGCATTTGGTTTTCTAGCCATTCTGGAACTACTGACGCTTACTAACAACATGCGATGGACTTCTTTTTTGGTATCACCGGCTCGACTACCGCACTCCGAGCTGTTCCTTGACACACTAACTCTACTACACATGACTCACTAAAGTAGGTCAGGAAGGCAACCTTGAAATTGGAATAGGAAGGGCTTCCAAGAGCAAGGAGTGTAACGTCACGATCACTCCTGGCGGAATAATATCGTATTATTGGGGGCGTGGCCTATTTTATTTAAAAGATTGCTGAGACTTTATATCTGTAGTATCCTTACTCTGAGAAAAATAGTTTGCAAAAGGATGTCAAAAGTTGGTCGTCAATCCATGTAATTAACCAAAAAATTTAGTAACCCATTTTTCAATAAACTTTTTTGCAAAAGGTGGTCAATTTTGTTGAAAAATGAGCACTTTCCAGTGGCTTCCAATGCCAGTATCGCTGTGTCACTCAGAATTGTCAAATGGCAGACAATATATTAATTCACTATAGAATTATTTTGCAAAGTGGTGATAGTTTTCGCGTGTTTCTCAATAATTATATTAGTGAAAATTGGGAGGAAAAGCTCTTCCGGTAGATATTTGTGTTGTGATTCAGAAAAAGACAGTGCCGACAGAAATTAAATGAAATTTGAGCAGCGTTTTGCAGGAAAATTGCTCAAATTATTTATTTGTAAAATTAAATTTTGTGGTTCAGAGGGCTTGCTCAAGTCTCTGGAATGTTGTGTGATAAATATTTTGTATCCAAAAGACTTCAATACTGAAATTTTTAAAGATTTAAAGATTTTAAAGATTTAAAAGTTTTTGACATTTCGGATGGTTCATTTATCAATAATCCGACGACTAAAATTCTTACAAATATTAGTCTTGGATTAGGTTAAAACTAGCATAATTTTGCAAGAAATTAAATATTAAAAGTAAGTGTGAAAAATTTATTGAGAAAAAATGTGTATAGTCATAGTGAAATTAAAACTGTTAAGTGCAATTGGCTTCTTCATTAATATTTCGGGTAAAGTAAAGTACCCTCTAGTCGGCCGGTTTCTCAAATCGGCCAGTTGAATTATTTAACCAATTTTTGAACGTTTTATAGTCAAACTATTTTTTTCAGAGTAGGTAATATTGTAGTAGGATAGAATAGTTTAATTAATTCAGTCTAATTTATCTGGAGCACAAAAATTAAATAATAACATTGCGACATAGGAAATATGTATATTGATAAAAAACAATTTATGTTTTTTTTCTTATAAAAGAAAAATTATGTATTCTCATTTAGAGCAGATTCTGAATTAGGAAATTCAATCGTACCCTCTGTTCAATCATTAAAATAATTCAGTTTTATTCAGACAAAGCCTTAATGCGGAGCAACTTAAAATTGCTTTTAGGCGGAGCTTATACCGAAGACCCATTAGGGGAAGGCTTACAGGCTTCGCACAGAATCTAGCTTCGAGCACTTCATATTTTTCACTTATTCTTTTAATGGTTTTAATGAATCTGACATAATAGTAATATATTTCAATAGCTAATCTTAAGTCACACATTTCTTGAAAAAAATACGTCAGATCTGTCAGATTCATTAAAGAAATATGGAAAAAATATTAATTGTTCGAAGGCAGAGTGTGTGCGAAGCTAGAAAAATTTTCGGTATCCGCTTTACAAAATAGTATAAAAATATTTAGAAAGCTACAACATTGTAAAATCCTCAAAAGTTTTTAATAAAAAAGCCTCTAATCTTCAAGTAAATATAGAAAAGTGAATTGTTGCAAAATATTTAAGCAATCAATTGCAGTTTATAAAAAATTGAATAAAATAAAGAATTTTTGAAGCAATTAGAGAGCTTAAACATTGAAAAATGGTAAATATTTTAAAATATTTCGAGAATAAACACGATCAATGTTTTACTCAAATATATAATAGCGTATCAAATCAGAAATTGAATAATTTTGCTGCATCAATGCCTCATACATTATTTAAATTTTGTATTTATCAATTCTCTTTTAAAAATTTCCATTTACTTACACTTAAAAATAGCAAATTTCTGATCAAAGACATAGATGATTTAGTGAATTATTTGTACTAAATTTTTTAATCTATGGTAAAAATTTTGAACAATACAAACATTAATATGTATGATTTTTCAACAACATTAATATGACTTTTCAATGTTAGAGCTCTTTTTAATTTTTCTCAAAACATTCTATGCAAAATTATTTAAATTTGAGGCCTAACCCTTTAAGGACGATAAAGAATCTAGTGAAACAACTGCCGAAATTTCCTGTCATATTTTCAAGATACTAAAAATTTAGTCGACCCTTTGCAAATTTATAGTTTATGCCACGCTTAAAATTCATAGTTTGTATATATATACGCAATAAATACGAGTTCAAATTTCCTTAGTTTAATTTACGAAACGGAAAACGTAGTAATCTTCCAATGTCTGACAAATTACTACGATTATTTTATGTGATGAGAGTTACACAATTATCGCTGTAATATTTTTTTAGTTGAGCATTACAAAGATTATCGTTTTATTTTGAAAGTTCAGAAAAACTGTAAAAATTACTACGATTATCATATAGTGGAAGTAACAAGAATATTATAGTAATAACAACGATTATCTTTAAAAAAAGTACATTTTTCAGCCATAAGATAAATTTTACAACGATTATTGTTGAAAAACCGGTAATTTTTTGCTTAGTTGAATTCCAAAAAATCAATCGAATAATTGTAGTACTTTTTCAATTTGAATTAAATTACTACGCTGTCTTGTGTGATAGGAATAGCACGATTATCGTAGTAATATCTTTAACTATTATCATAAGGTATTTATACTTTCGTGGTGGTATAGCACAAAGATTATCGTTTTACTTTCAACATTCAACTGCATTGTAAAAAAAAATCTACGATAACAGTATGCAGTGGGAGTATCTCGATTATCGTAGAAATATTTCTAACGATTATCGTGAAAAAACAATTGACGCTAAACACGAAATTTAATTTCCTTAAGTGAATTACGAAAAATCATTAGATAATCGTGGTAATTATTCACTGTGGAAGAAATTACTACGATTATCGTGTATAATGAAATTAATACAATTATCGTTGTAATATTTGTAACATTATTGTAGCAAAGAGCAAAGAGTACATTTATCAGCCGAAAGTTAAATTTTACAACGATTATCATTATACTTGTGGGAATTGAATTTTCCGTTCAATTTATTTTCATATCATTTCGTCTTAGTGCCGTCTTAGCGTTGATTCCAGCCTCCAGGACTAAACGATGGAAACGTCCCTTCGTAGGCTGTGTGTTGTTTGTTATAATATCATTGTTACATTTACTTTGGGAATAGACCAGACTGTGGGAAAAAAAACACTTCCGAGTCAAGGACTGTTTGAATTTTAAAACATTTCAGTTAATTTTTATTGCGGTGGCTAATTTAAACGATAAACCTTGCAAATATTACTACGATAATCGTATAACTTTCATCACGCGGGATAATCGTAGTATTTTTTAACGGTGTAGCTTTAGCGTTTTTATTTTATTTTTTATATTAAAGGATCTTGGAAAAACCAATTCAATAAATGTGATTCACACCCATAATTTAAAAACTAGGGACAGTGTTCTGTTTTTAAAATATATTGTAGGATCACATTTATTCAGGAACATAGGCAAAATTTAATCATTATGAAGCTTGGGCCCGTGTAAAGCGTGGACACTTTCCCCTAGCTCTTTTAAATAAATTCTTTCTTGATAATTGGGGAAGCAGCGTTTAGTAGATAAGTTACGTAATTTGTCAAAAATTCTTCATTAACTTTTTTCACGTTTTTTCGATTTTTACATGGTTTGTAACTTCCAGAACTGGTCACAAATAGGCAAAATATTTTTTTTTCAATTATTTTGTATTTATGTAAAGAAAAAAAATAACTTTATATGACTTAAGTCCCACTCGTCCTTAAAGGGTTAACATTTCAAAAGCCTTTGCGAAAACTGCTGATTTCTATAGTCTAGCGGAGACCGGGGTAGAATTAGCCACGTATAGTATTAGATAGTGGTATCTTATAGTTTGTCTTTGAATGAATATTGAGGAAACCACTCTTTATTCTAAATACAGTGGGACCTCGATAGAGTCAACTAATTATTTCCAGGCCTGTTGACTCCATTGGATGCTTTGACTCAATTGGAGTCCGAAAAAATCAATTAAAATGTGAAATTTTCATATAAAAGGGTATTATTTTATGTTTGTACTAGATCATTGATAAATTCAACACGATAGTAGTGTATTTTATTAAATTATTCCATTTATTAAATTAATCTCTGGCCCAAAAAAGTCGTGTCTTTAGGCAAAAATGGGAGATTAATGAATTATTCTTAAGAATATTTTTATTATTAGAAAATACACTCAGTTCAGGAATTATGCACATTTTCGGGATCGAAAAAACGCGCGAAATGGCATTATGCATAAAGAAAATTTGCATACCCCCAGGCGATTTCTTTTTAATGAATTTAATGAAAATACTGCTTAAAAATTTTTGATTTTCCGTTGCTTATTTCTGTTTTTGATCCAAATTTTCTTTAAAGATAACTGATATTTTAAATTAAAAATGTAAGTTAAAATAAATTTACACGTTTTCTTTAGAAGCGTAATTTTTATGATTGTTTATCATGTATATTTTTTGAAGAAGAGTAAGGTCTTTAAAAAGTTCGAATAAATTTAGAAAAATTTCTTCACAATGTTATACTCAAAAAATCTAGCATCCTTTACGTTTTTTTGTAATTCGAGTTCTAATTTTTTTATTTTTGCCAAAATATTATTCACTTACAAATTAAGAATGGCTCAAAATTCCTATAATACCTAATCAAAAAATCTTAAGGGAACTTTCAATCGGTCAAAAAGCTTAAAATCACGTAAAAAAATATTTTGCGGGAAAATGATTACACGTTTAATAAATAAATCTACGAATTTTATCACAAAATTACCATATCCTTACATGAATATTTTTTCTTGTGTTGAAAGTGTTACGTTGATACACAATAAGACTGTTTTTTATTTCGAAAAGATCATATTAAACCATATAATATTATTAGTTCAATAATAGAAGAAAACTTGATTCTATCGGAGTCAATTTGGGTCCAAGTTGACACTATCGGAGTCCGTAGAGTAAAAAAATAGCTGTTGACTCTAATGGAGATTGACTCTATCGGGAGTTGATTCTATCGAGGTCCCACTGTATATACTTCCCTTACTATTCATTGAAATATTTATCAGCCTCATACCAACATTTTTTTGAACAAATTATACGCAATGAAAAACTTCATTTTGTGGCTAATTCTACCTCAGTCTCCCCTACTAATTTTATTGAAATTACTGGGAAATTTTAAAAGCAGCGTCTGTCTTATAGAAAGAATGCCTAATTCGCAAAACAATCGACAGCTAATTTTCTTTTACAAATGAAAAATAAAGAAAAAAAAAACTTTCACGTGAAATTTTCTTCAAATCACGACAGTTATCAATTAAAAATGCATTCTTCTATTAATTTATGATGAGGAACATGTTATAAATTTTCATTATATCAATTTAATATTAATGTTGAATGGAATTGAAAAGCGAAAACTTCTCATTTTCTATCGTCATGAATAATAAAATCAAATATTAATTGATTTCTCTCCTCCGATACAGTTTCAATATCATTACAATTGAGTGAAATTGTGCGAAAGAAAAATATTGTTAGTAAAGTTACAACACACATAATACACACCTTCTCTACGGAATTAGTAGCTTGACCCATGCAAGAATTATTAACAAAATGTCATTGGGGGATAAATGGTGAGTAAAGTCATTTGTTACCTTTCCTCTTCAACTTTAACTCTTTGGTGCATTACTTGCTGTCTCATCTGTGTGAGTGTAGATTCAGACAGTTGGTCAGAAGAGGGAGAACTGAGGGCGGGAAATGGTGACGATGCTTTTAGTAGATGATTAAAAATGTGTGAAAAAAACATATTATACTCCAACTAAAATGCTCTCAATCCATTTGTTTTTAGAAACATTGTCATTCAACATAAATATTTATAATACATATAAGAAATAGAAGAAAAAATAAGAGACATTATTTAATGGTGCCCTATTCTAACCTTAGAAGAGTCCCACGTGATTTGAACACAATATCTTCATGAGACAATCCGTGCATCTTTCCCTGTGTCTTATTTTTTTTTAATCACATTAAAACATCAGACAACATTGTTAGCGTGAAAATGGAAAAAAGAGAAGATTCTTTTCATGCCACAAGATAAAAAAAAATTATTCAACAACATCAGTGCATTTTGATTATTTTCTGGAACACTTTCCATTGCGAAGCAATGGGAAAGAATGTCTCCGGCTTACCTTATTTGCTCCTGATGATCGTCGTACTTGAAGCCGGGTCGGTAGCGCTGGAAGAAGTGATCATTGTTGACGGTGGGTGCTTCAGAATTGGGTGCTGGAGGTGGTTGATATCCCGGTGGACCTCCCATTGGTCTTCCCGTTCCATTGTATGGCTTTGGTGGTAGTTCCCGCTTCGGTCCGGCATTCTTCTGATGCCCATCCAAGGAACTCATTGTCTCAGCCGGTGCAATACCATCCTTCCTGTGCTTCCCGAAACGGAACATATGACCAATCCCCTTCAGCAAACTCGATTTCTTGCCACTGCCACTTCTCTTCTGCTTCCCACTGTTCATGGAGGACTGCAGGGGACTATTTCTATTTCCCATCCCCTGGATATCCGGGCCATCATAGTCCAGGAGCCACTTTTTGCGAGAATCCGACGATGTTGCTTCTGCAAATCAGACATTTTGACGCATTTGCAATATACAGCAAAATCAGCAAAATAATATCTAAAGACCATGGCGTTATGTATCAATACAAATTTAAAAATAAAATATTTTCGACTGTCACTATTACCAAGGGGTACAATTAGACAGAGGAATGATATAATCTCAGAGTAATAATACGGAGAGGACGTACTAGAACATTTTTTAAAGAGAAAGTGAAACGACTTCAAACATTGAAATAATGTAGGGGAGACTGGGGCAAAACTTGTCAAAACGCATATTTAACCCTCTAACGGGTAAGATCGCCACCAGGCGGTCTTCATAAAAATCACATTTACAGCGACAATAAAGGTTTTATTTATTTAAAAGTGCTATAGTGTCCTCGGTAATAGTCTTATAAACATTTCTTAAAAGTTTGAACTCATTTTCACTCTTCGTTTTGTTGCTATTCCCAGTTTTGTGTGACAGGTCAGAGAAAAAGCAATAAAACAGAGGTGTGCAAGAAACCGTTGAAACCGAATTAACGTCAAATGAAACATGTACGTCAATGGTCAAAACGCTACTATAACAAACTTATTTTGACATTAATTCGGTTTCAACGGTTTCTTGCACACCTCTGCAATAAAAAATATTTGTGCAAAAAAAACTCATTTCCAATTTCCATAAAAATACCGATTTAAAGTTATCTGACTAAAATAAATTTATTTTTTACTGAAAGATATGTCATTTTCCTTTGTATATTTTATTTTAAAAAAAAAATTGAAAAAACTAAAAATGTGAATTTTAGAAGCAAAAAGAGTTTCAAAAATTTTTTATATTTTCTCACCTAGCGCCTAAACAAAAAAGATAATGAAGAATGGATGGCTTTTTCGACTTTATTGGATCATAATTATCCTAGAAAACATTGTTTTAGAACTTTTTTGCGCATATTAAAGAAAACACCGTTAGAGGGTTAATTCTTTCAATAGTTCTGTGAAAACTTCAAAGTTTTATAATGAGCATATTCTTATAGGAAATTTACTGCTCTACAACATTGCAGAAGACTATTTTCCTCTATCTCGAAAGAAATGTGATTTTCGAATCATTTTCTAAAAGTCGATTTTGTGGAGATTTTCAAAATTGCTAGGGCAAATTTTGTCAGTCTTCGGATAATTTGTGACGTTTTACTCTCGCAAACGTTAAAAATATCAAATAGACATATTTTTTATAGGAAATTTATTCCTCTACAACTTTGTCGAAGATAATTTTTCTCTATCTTACAGTGTTATCAGACTTGCACATTAAAATTTTTATATGATTCACATTAATTGCCGCTGGTGAGAGTCCAAATGCGCAATTTGTGTGTTTGAATCATTTTATATTCAAAATTTGATCTATTTGTTGATAAAAAGGTAGACTTGGCCCGCAAAATTTGATATAAATTGATTTATAGCATTAATGCGAAAAATTAATACGATTTTCTCATTAATTTTTTAATGTAAAAAATATTTATGCTTTAGGTAAATTTAAACTTATTTTTGCAGGCCAAGTCCACTTCTTTATCAATAAATAGAAAAACCCCAAATATTAAGTGACTCAAAGACACAAATAACATATTTGGACGCTCACAAGCGACAATTAATGTGAATCACATTAAAATTTTAATGTGCAAGTGTGATAACGCCGTTAACGAGAAATGTGCTTAAATTGAGGTAATCTATATTGATATTTTCTGTAAGCCAAATATTCCAAAAATAGGGCTCAAAATTTCATTATTTTTTATTTTACATAATCCTTCCTCGAATGCTCGAATCCTTTAAAACTTTGTAAGTTTAAGAAGGTTCATGAAGGCTATCTATAATAAAAATTTCAAGCCTCAGTCTCTTTTATTTTAGAAAATAGTGAATATTGAAATTTTCATTTTGACAAATTTTGCCCCAGTCTCCCCTAATCGAAATTCCTCAATGCATGTGTTTTTTATTTGTTCTCCAGAATATAAATACAGTGTCGGCTCTCTAATCCGGATCGGCGAAATCCGGATGAGTAATCGACTGTTACATTTAAAATAATTTTGAAGTCATGCATGCGTGTGTGTTCAGTACGTTCAGTAATGAAAATGAATTATTCTGTGATGTTTTTGTTTAATAAATGAAGTATAATAGCATAGAATTCTCTAATTATGCCTTCTTAATGTTCTTTAAAACTTTTAAACTAATTCTGCAAAAAAATTGTATTATATTTTCGGGACGTTGAACAAATTCAAAAAATCCATCCGGATTACGAAGCGGACATCTGTCATATTGTCTCCCAATCATCCGGATTACGAAGCGGACACTGTAAAATTTGGTGAATGGTTCTTAAGGCCAGGATGAGACCTTTTTGGCTAAGAACCTGGAGTGAATAGTGTTTAGTGATGAAGTACAGGGCTAGGGAGTAAAAAATAAATTTCCATGATCAATAAAAAGCTCGAATCTGAGGGTTGCATTGAGTGAGTACATCCTGAACTTCCTTTTTAGACGTCTAAATGAAAATGTTCTTCCACAAAAGGAAGAGAATAACTTTTCCGATCTTTTGGTGGACACCACGCGAAGTATTCGAAGTTAGAGTATGTATGAAGCCCGAAAGCCTTCCCCTATTTATTTAGAATATACACATAATTTCCTATTCATTTAAAAATTTTCAGTCCGAACCATTGTATTTCAATCTAAATAGGCCCATAAAGAATCAGTTTTCTTTATTGCATCCTTTATGGCGCTGCAATCACTTTTTTCTGCAGGCACCGGCAAGACGCCAGCGCCCTCTGACACTTTATTACCCGAAATAACTCACTTCAATTTGCATTCAGAAATATCGTGTAGGATAAAGGGTCAAAAAAATGGGCCCTCATTAAAATAAAACGATCGCAGCGCTTTAAAGGATACAAGATACAATAAAGAAAATGCAGTCGTTACGGGACTATATAGATGCAAAGACAATAGTCTGGATCAAATGTGAGCAAGAACAGTTTGAAACCGAACAAACGTCAAATGAGAATTGCAAATCAATTGTCAAAGCCGTCAATACTCTACCTGAATATATAAGCTTATTTTAACATTTATTTGGTTTCAAACGGTTCTTGATCACTCTTGGTCTGGACCAAACATTTTTTCACAAATTATATTCAAAGAGAAATTTAACTCTCTGTCTCATGCTTATGTTCCGATCACTCCTATCGTTCCGGTAAAAAAAATCACAGATTTTGACGTGAAAATTCTTATTTAAATAATCTACTGACCCACTATCAAACACAATGATTCATATTCGTCAAAGACAAAAAATATTGCAATTGGTATTCCAGTGATGTAAGACACAAAATATTGCAAAGAGTTAAATATATTTATTTAATTTAGGGCCCTAAAATATTTATTGCCACCATTATAGTACGCTTTTTAAAAATTTGAACCATTTCACCAACTTTCCCAAACAAATTTCCAAATATTAGCTTTTCTTGTCATCAATATTGAGATAATAAAAACAAATGAAATTACAAAACTGAAAGAAAAGGTGTGTCAGCTGTTGAGACATACACAATGACAGAAAATTAAATGTGATAGACTTTATTCACTAATTTCTTTATCAGAGCAAAGAATGTAAAAATTGCGTAGATAAAGGTCAAAAGAATTATTTTGAATTAGGAAGTTGAAGAAAAGAAATGGTCTATGGGATCGTTTACAATTTTCAATTTAACATTAAATCTATTTTAGACCTTCAGCATTCATTGTTATTGTTAAGATTAGAAAACATTACACTGAAAAGCCAGTGATAAAATCAAATCAAAATTGAAGCACAGCTAATGAGCTTTCTAACGAACCCACACTTTTTAAGTTCAGTTCGCTAGAACCTGAAATATAACGGATAATGTAAGGCAAAACCGAAAAAAATATAAAAATATTAACAAAAAAACATTGTCACGTGATGGAGCAAAACCAAGGTCAGATTCTTGATCAGGGGATTTGACTCTATCAAACGTACCATGTGAGACCTCCGTTAGCAAAAAAAGTTATGAATTTGTTGCGTAGTGTAATCCTAACAAAATCTCATGTCCTCCGATCGGCCCCAAACTTTGCCAGAATGTGTTTGGCCACTTCCTGATCACGAATATATGGATGGCTAAAAACCGTTCCCGTCTGTCCGGTCCGTCCGGCCGGCCGCTCTTTGGAGCTTAATAGCTCCTAAAGTAAGAAAGATATCGACTTGCGGTTTTCGGCAAAGGTTATATATCGTGTGAAAATTGCAACTTGGTGCATTGACCCCCCACCCCCCACCCCTCCTTCCGCCATTTTAAACACCCACAAAATTTGTTTTCTTAATAGCCCCTATGGCATCGATCGGGCTCAAATTTTAGTATGTTATAGCTGGGCCTTAGAGCTTTCTATCAATATCAAACTTAAGGTCCCCCGACCTCCCTGACCCGAGCTATAAGGCTCCAAAAAAAATTCTTAAAATGGCCATAACTCCGGTTCTAATTGTCAACATTTAAAAAGTGAAGGCGTTTTGAAAAGCTCTCGTGAAATGCCACTTCCCCTTCTAACATCACAAGTTCATAAAACTACCAATAGGGGCGCTATTTTTAAAAAGAAGATTTTTCAGTTTTCACAGTTAAATAACTCAAAAATTCCTCTGTGCATCGGGCTGAAATTTTGGTATGTTGTAGCCGCTGATTATACCTATCAAACAAAAAAATAATTAAGTCAATTCATAACCCCTGACCCGAGCTATAAGGGGTCAAAGTTCAAATATTGACCGGCCTCTATCTCCGGTTCTAATTAGCATTTTGAGCTAAATTTTGAGTTTTTGGTTTCATCTCGATGAGCACTTTCAGATCGAAGTTCAAAAAGTCACCACAGGTGGCGCTGCGATAGCGTCAAAATTCAAATTCATTTTTCTCAAAAAATCCTTTGTGCGATTTAATCAAATTTTAGAGTGTTGTAGTCCAGTCTAGGACGCTTGGAAAAGTGACGTAAGTGCACTGTGGTTATAATAGAACCGGAGATATGAGGGTCAAAGTTCACGAAATTCAAAAAATCATATCTCCGGTTCTATTTGACCGACTTTGATGAGTGAGGGCTCAAATAAAAGATCTCACAAAATGCTACAACTTTCTAGAACATTTGAACTTTGTAGGACCAATACCAGGGGCACTACAGTCGAAAAACCAATTTCAATATCACATAACCACAATTACCTCGACTGTCGCTGAACCGATTTTGATGATTACTTCGACATAATTGTAGAGGACATTTGTGTCTACATTTCGTCCATACATCATTTTCCGATCAGTCTACGCTATCTCACCGATTTTTCCGTTTAAGTGTGAAAAAATTGACTTTTCCCATAATAACGCTTTGAAACCACTCAGATGCCAATTTGACTGCTTCTACAAGTCTCACAAAATACAATAATTCTTTGATATAGTTGAAGTTCATCAAATGAACACTTGAGGCGCTCTGGTCGAAAAAACGAGTTCAGTAACAAACAAACTCGATTATCTCGGCTTCTGAGTAATGAATGAGATCAAGTTCTTCGGCAAAATTATAGAGAACATTGTGGTCTACATTTCAGCCATATATCACTTTTCTGTCATTCCATCAAAATCTTTGATATTTTGGTTTAAATAAAAAAAATTTGTATAATTTCACGAATTTGATTCAAGATAATTGAATGGCGTCATCCAACTTCAGCTCTAAATCGAATTTGCATGCATTCCGAGTTAGCTCACGTTAAGAATCTCACCTACATAAGCCGGTTAGGATTATCTGTCTCTTTTTATGGTACTCATTCAAATACCAACGAAGATTATTAACTCTTGCAAAGAATCTATCGCTAAAAATTCTCTACAAAGTTATTAGCGAAAATTTCTATATTAAGTTTAGAAACCATATCTCACGATACAGTCTTTATTCTCTTTTATAACAATTTACATTCGCCTTTCCAAACTTAAAAGTTCATCAAATATTTTTGCATATTAATGCTTGATTGATTAACTCCGTTATAATTTGACTGTGAAATTGATATGTCTCCTTTTCTTTAAAGAAACATTTTTTTCCTATTTCTACCAACTCCGACAAACGTGCACCAAGAATTTCTCTCGACATAAAAGTCACAATAGACATCAACAAAATTGACTATTATACGCTACAAAACAGTTATGTGATCAGAGATTTTAATCTCATTTCTAAAAGCAATTAAAAAGGTGTAATTAAATGAATTGAAAACATTACACAGTTCAACCCTCCTAAAGTGATCTACTTTTTGCATAGCATGAAATAGGAGGGTATCACTGTCATTGAGATTATAATTTATGCTGAGACGCCTGAGACACTAAAACTATTACTTCTGAGATTAACATCAAATCAATGTTGCGAACTATATCAAAAGGTCTTTTTTCTGAAACCATTCTCTTTGAAGAAAATTAAAAAAAAAGAGAACTTGGTGATGCATAAAAAGAATTTAAATAAGAACAATGCTGAGAGTTTTCTGTGATTTTTGATATTTACTGTGGCCATGGAGGGAAAAAAACTGGGGAATTGTTATTGATTGTCTTACCTGGAGGACTCTCGACAGCTGCTCTGAGAATTTCATCTCTGCCACGTCCACGTGGCGTCCGAAGAGCCACTGGACCTCGCGGTTCATCTGCCATCTGGATTTCATGGACCATCGTCTGAAGCGATTCAAGACTCGATGATTTCTTCAATCCCAGAGACGGTCCAAGATCCGTCACGCGATCCATTGCTTCAGCTGCATGCATATTGGAATTACTTCCCTTCTTCTTCATCTTACTCAGGGACTCAACCGATCCACCTACATCAGAAAAATAATCTGTGATTTTCTCCAAAAAAAAACAACAAACAATTTCCTTCAGTCTTACTTGCAGCCATTGCAGCTTTTCTCTCCCTCTCACGATCTTCCCTAAGTTTCTTATTTCTCTGATATGTTCCCGTTTCTCTGGCATCCAGAGCTGCATGATGCTTCTCAGAGATCGATCTCCGTCCAATGGCATCTCGACTAAAAGCCTCACCAGTTGGTGGTTCAAGAGATAATTGACTGGAATATGTGACATCACCCGACGTAAGAGTTGCATTTGAATCTGCCGATGCCATCGACTGATATTGCGGACGATTTGGGACAGTCCTACTTTTCCCCCGCACGAAAAAGAGAAAACAACAATTTTTCAGAACAATTTCCACTTGGTAATCACCTGTTGATTTCCCAACAGAACCACCAAACATTTTTTTTTATAAAGCATTGACTTTTATCGTGTTGAAATGCAACCTTCTTCGTTCCACTATGTTGTTGTTAACATTGCACAATGTTCTTATTGTAAAAATGAACGAATTATGAGCAAATTTAAAATTACTCAGAGTCTCGTGTGCTGCAAAATAATACCTCGCCTCAGGTCTCAAATCATTGTTAATTCTCTTTGGAAATTTATAATAGAATATTATTTTGCGTAAACACTATCAACGAGACTTGTGAACTGAGACTAAGAGAGTAGGTATGCCGAACAAATGTGTTATGAGGAAGAAAGACATGGCCAATTTCTAACAGGTCAGTCAATAATTTCTGGCGCCTTTATGAATAACGATGGAGACATACTGCAACAATTTTACATTTCTACACTGAGAGAAATCCGAAAAAGTTAAAATAACATCCCGGAAATGTTAATTTTACCCTGCAGTATTGATGAGAAAACGGTGTAAATATAACCCTTTTTAGGTGTATTAGGGGTTAAAGTTACCCTTTTTCATGTTAATTTTACCCTTAAAAAGGTGTAAAATTAACATTAAAAAATGTTGATATATTTTTACACCTGAAAAGTGGTAAACTTATGAGGAAACAAAGTTAATCGCATCCTGTTTTTTTCCTCAGTGTAATTAAAATTTGCTTTTGTACCCTTAAGCCCCGAATAGACTCAGGCTAATCTTCGAGCATATTTTAGACTGTAAAATTTGGCAGTAAAGATTTATCCCAAACTTTCACACAATGACAGCTTAGGAATTAAATATTGTGACGAATTTGCCTCTTAAATGGCTAGGGATAGTGAATTATTCACGACAGACCCCCATTTTGGAGTAACAATTGCAGAATATTGGCTTAAGTATCAGTTTTACACTTAAGCCCTATACTTCGGGAGAGCCACACGTATGTGTTTAAGTGACAAGGAAGTCAATCTGTGTGGGGAAGTTAGAGGAGAGCCCTTTTATAACCCAGGCAATCTTTGCCTGTCGTACAAATCACGTACGTAATTCAGGTGTGTCACTTTGCGACTTTGTGGGATGCCGAGAAGCAAAAATTCTTCACTCCTTAAGATTCTAAGAACTTCGGAGATGTCCCAATGCATCTCCAAAGAGAGAATGTTCTACATGGCAGTGGTACTGTCGGAGTTTATGAGATCTATTACTGAAGTCATCTTTGGGACTTTCCATCGATCACCTTAACAAAGTCGGGTGTAACATTAACATTTTGACATCCCCATGTGTTGTGAGAGCTTAAAATATATATATCAATATTTCCTCTGTTTATTTATAGACTACATTTAAGTTTACAAGAATGCATATCGATCGCTCAGAATAAGAAACGAATAACTCACAGTAGGCAAATTTTACAGGAATGAGATTTGAAGCTGATATTTTACATGCAGAGTATATGATTTTTTAGATTTAATATATTGTTACGATTCTGTGAATGTTGGGCGTCAGCAAAATGGCTATTTTGGACCATTCTTTAGATATAATTTGAAAACTTCTTAAATACAAGAAAAATACACGAGTGTAAAATGCTTCTATTGGAAACAAATTAGATTAGATTAGATTAGATTAGATTTCAGTTTATTTCCTGCCTTTTGGATCCAACGATCCTTTCTTAAGACTATATGTATGATTTTTACATTGAGTTGCGACCGCCCATAATACAGAATTCTAGCTTACAAAGTATTCCCTGATTAATTTTTTAAATTCCTTAACATGGATTTCATTTCCCATAGTTTTTAGTTTTTGTGGTAATTTATTATAGTTTGTGATGGAAATATATTTTATAGAGTTTAAACCATATTTAGTGGTTTTAACTTTTGGGTTAAATTAATCCAAATGGAGACAAGGGAAAGTTTCTAATTGGAGACAAACAGTGTAATTGAAACCGCGACGAAAGGCTTCCAAAACCTTGTTGAGTTGCTCTTGAGTGCAGGATTTGTTCTTATTCCTGGTCTTTTCTCCTTTCCCATCTAAAACAATAAGAAAATCTCTCCAAAAAAATCATATTTCCGGGGTTTCCTATTGAAGCATTTGCAGACACTACAGAAAAACCCTTTTTGTTCACGAAATTGGTAATTATTTCATTTGCAAACTTCACGTACCATTAACAATAAAGATTAGCACTTAATTTAACTAAAATTAGCCAGAAATATGACATAAATGAGGAGCTCAGAGCAAAAAAAACGCTATTGTAATAGGAAAATGCATACCACTTAGAGTTTTTTTGCTCTGAGCGCTTCAAATGTTGAACGAAACGAATAAACAACAGTCACCTCAATGTATTTTTCATTGGAAAACATGGTCGATCGATGAAAAATTCTATGGTGAAAAGGTACACTTTTAATTTTTCTGAGAAATTAACAAATTAAAATTTGTGAATATGAATGGATTTTCGCTTTATTTGGAGCAAAATTAACTAAATAATGAAACTGAGGTATAGAAAATATATAAATATAATAATTTAGTTCTGTATTTATCGTGAAAACAATGACGTTTCCATTTGGAGCAGGTTTTGAATTAGCTTAATTTACCCTATCTGTAGTTTTTCGATTTCAGGATTTATTATTTTTTTTGAATCTCTTTAATATAATTTAAGTCGGCTTTTTAAAATCAATATGAGTCCACCGCCAACTTAGCATTGGTGACTAGCCTTCAAAGCCAAACAGCGGAAATGCTAAATGAGTGTACTTTACCATTTCGTGAAAACACAATTAAAAGTGTCACGGATTGATCAAGTTGCAGCCGGTGCAACTGCTCTTCATAAAGTATTTTATTTATTTTTACTTTTATTTTAACCAAGGGCCTATCGACATTTCATTTTTTCATACGTTTTTGCATAGAGGCACTGAAGACTTTTGGCAAGTTTTTTCCTAAAGAGAATTGACTTATAAGTCTGATATATTTCAAAATCGTGCATAAAAAGCTATCTAAAAATACATATTTCATAATATTCGCCGAAATATTACAAGAACTACGAGGAAATTTGTTTAAGTCGCGGTGCAATATCTGCAAAATTTTTACAAGGAAAACTGAAAAATAGCTTCACTTTTTATTCTTTCTGTTTTAACATTCAGAGCCTCATTCAATTTTTTTCTGGTGTATGAATAAAAAAATCGTCTTCTTGGGCACTGTATACCCAAATATTTCTAACCAAGCTGAGTCCGAGATCAATTTATGAGTTTGCATTAAATAATGATAATAATGATGACACAATTTAATCCTTCCCGCAAAAATCAGAAATATACGAGAACGAAAAAAATGCGCAAGAAATTGTCGACCAACCCAATAAAAATGGGAAAAGTTTCTGTAAAACGATCAAAGTGAGCTTGTTGTTGAAATTTCTCGCGGTTAAAATTACTGACACACCACGTTAAATAAATCAAAATTACCCAGAAATTATGCCTTTCCTTTCAAAGTGAACAAATAAAAAAATAAAAGAAAAGAAAAATAAAGCGATATAGACTCACGGTGATGTTGGTTCAGAATCCTCCTCAATGAGAATGGAGTTATTCCTGTAATTGATGTTATTGTTATTGACAGCCAGTGGACTCCAATCTTTGGTAGCCATGTAGTAACTCTCATTGCGAAGGCCTGCTGCAGCGTAGGGCGAAGAAGTCATTGGTTGCTTCATCTCAACACCTCCTGTTAGCCTCTCAATCACAGGATTATTCCACATTTCCATGCCACTATCGTCCTTTTGGTTGTTCTGTGGCTCACAGTTCAAGTAGATGACAGTTGCATTGGCTTTATCAGCAGCAGCTGTAGCTTCCAGAAGATCTCCCATACTGCTCGGTCGAGAGATTTTTCTGGCGACTGACAGGGTGATGACTCCTGGGAATTTTCCCCCAGTATGCAGCATTGCTCGCCTGAGAGTTTCCATTGCATCTGCATTACTCTGTCCCAGGAGAGATACCCCATTGACACTGAGAAGTTGATCATTCATCTTGAGGCGTCCATCTCGCGATGCTGCTCCCCCATGCAAAACACTCTTGACAAATATTCCCAGATCACCGTCAGTCTGTCGATTTAGTGCACTATTCCCACTAGATCCTGTCTTGCCCTTCACACTAACACCCAATCCTGCCCTTTCTGTATCATGTACAGGAATATGGAGTGTGATAATCTCTCTGTTTTTCCACGAAAATGTCCCACCAGAACTCTCTGCTGAGGATGAATTTGTACTACTATTTGCCCCTAGGGAATTCTTTCCCTCAGACTGTCCCAGACTCTTAACTGATGGCGATTTTTGGGGCTTCTGGGGCAGAATTGGTGGTGGTGGCTTTGGTGGTGTCCCTTCATTATTGTTCTCCTTATCAATCTCATATTTCACCTCACGCTCATCAATCTCCTCAAGATCATTTTGCCTTGACACAACAATCTTTACTGTTGCTCCCAGTTGAGTAGCTCGCAAGATACCCACAACTTCCGATTGAGTCTTTCCCGTCATGGCAATCCCATCAACTTCCAGCAATCGATCTCCCGGCTTTAACTTTCCACTTTCAATGGCTGCTCCACGTGGAAGGATATTTTTGATGTAGATGGGACAATGACCTCCAGTGGGATTGTCTCTTGTTGTCACACTAAATCCCAATCCATGACCACCCTTTTTCAATGCAATCTCTATCCTCCTTCCGAGTTTTCTAGTATTAGCCGCCTGAAGGCTATTTGTCACTGGAGCTCCGGCAATCTTCCTATTTGGCGACACTGTGGCCACTTTGGCCGGAATTCTACCATCTCCATCGCAAACATCCTTCATCTCCCCCTTCCTGGCCACACCTCTATTAACCGTAGATACCCGGAATCGCAATTCCGAAGATGATAGACTCTTTTTCAAGTAACTCTGAAGACTCGCTTCAGACATTCCCGCCAACTTCATCCCATTTATCTCAAGTATTCGATCTCCCTTCTGCAATCTTCCACGCTCTGCCCGACTTCCCGGCTCCACTGACTGCACCAACAGGCCCCCATTTAGCAAATCTGGAATTGCTGTCAATCCCAATGGTCCTCCACCTTGCTCATTGATAACCAATAGCATTTCTGTATCTCTCTTATCGCGCATGGATTCGTACGCTTGTCCCAGTGGCTCTTTCCGTTTCAGATCTCTCGGCAGGGATTTGGAATTGAATGATGCTCCATTTGGTGATTGGCCCACATTTGCCGCTACCTTCTCAGCCGCCTCCATCCATCGATATCCCGGTGCACCTTCACCCAAAAACTGCATTGAAAGTCGACCGGAGCGCGAAAATGACGTTCCCGGACTCGTATTGACTTCCACTGTATCATTCTGAGCACCAGGCCATTGAGCTGCTGCCGGTGGAGCTAAATAATTGACTGAATTATTCACGACATTTGCTAGAATCCGTTCAGCTGGAGAATCTGTGTCTCTTCGACAAACCGGTGCTGCTGACCATCTTTTCATCGACTCTTGCTGCTGCTTCTCGTGCGTTGGACACTTACACAGTGGACTCCGTTGATTGCACTCTTGAACAATTGTCTGGGGAATTGAAGGGTCACTACTTCGACGCACTTGCAATCCCAGTCCCAGTGGACTCACATTATCTGTTACTTCAATGTGAGATCGACTTCCGTTGGACTGTAAATCATCGCCATATTTCACTAAGTCATTTGCAGGCACCGCCTCCTCAGGGTACACCCTCTTGAGATTCCCATTGTTGACACCACGAAAGATGTCAGGACTACCTGTACCCACTGAACTTCCACTAGCTCCATCGCCACCACCTTGAGGCACATTTGGTTCGGGGCAATCGTCAAAGCTAGCGAGAATTTGTTCCCTATCATCTGCCACATCGCTGACGCAGTCATCCGGATCAAGGATTCCGGACTGTGATTGAAGATGATGCACCACAACCCATGAATGTGGATCCTGCGGAATAGAATTTACATATTCAACTTATGAAGAACCTAAACAATACGGAATAATACTTAATAAACAATACGGAAATTACTCTGAAGAATAATTAGTAAATCATTTACATTGCTTTTTGTTCAGTTTTTGCAAATAAAAAAGTAGTTTGTAGTTTCTGTAAAGAATTCAGACTAAATGTCTTCTATTGAATCAAAGTGATGGACATTATAAGTTTGTTCTTAAATTTAATTTAAATTACCAAACAAATCGATGTGAGATACAACAATTGCATTGTGCATCGTCTGATATAATTACTGGATGAACCTGGGGCAAAAAGTAACAAACCAAAAATTTCAAAATTGGAATTGAATATCTCTGAAGATAAAAGAGAGCGAAGCTTCCAATTTTTGCCGTAGAAAGCCTTCATGAACCTACTAATTTATGTCCCATGTAAATAATAATCAAATTTGTAGTCTGCTTTGTAAAATATTTTACTCAGAAGAGTCATATCAATTTTAACCAAATTCCTTTCTAAAATTTTGTGCATTGGTGAGTAAATTCTAAATATTTCGGATCTACTGAACCGAAATCCGTTTCAGAACTTTATGAAGTTTTCGTTGCAGAAATTCTTTTATAAAATATCCAAAGATGGTAGAGTAGCAAAAATCAGTACTAAGAATACTAAGTCACATTTACTTAGCCCACTTGTCTTCACTTCGCTTTCTCTGCCTTTCTATTAAATATTTAATTTTTAAATCGAACTTCAAGAAATCTCATTTAATGATTGATCCACCGGTACAATTTTTATAAATTGTCTTGAGTTTCTCAATTTTTTTCTTTTGAATTTTCAGTTAAATAGAGTTTTTGACTTCTAATGATCTTTTAAAAAACTTTAAAAAAAATTATATATACTATAGGGGAAGTGTGGTACATTTGAATTGGGGCACTTTTAAAAGAGGGTAATGCCTTTTTAAATAGAACCAAACTTCACCATGATAATAATTTGACTTTACAAACCAATTGTGAAGATAAATTACATTATAATAAGGCTCAGTTACACTTAAAAATAGGACGAAAACCCCTATTTCAAAGATTCCCCACTTCCCTCTAACTAAATGTATTTGACCCGAAGGCTTCAAACGATTTTTTTCCTATTGGGCTTTACAGAGGTGAACATACCAGTATAATTTCATGGCCAATTTTGTTAAATATCAGATTGCTCAGTAAAAAGAATTGATATTCAAACTGATCAGAAAAAAAGAATCATGGCAAATAATAAAAATAAACTAAGTGATCATAGTGGTTCTGACAGCCCTTTTAATTAAACAATATAAAATAAAATGTATACAATAAATAATTCAAAATGATCAGTAATACGCCTAATGCCTAACGCACAATAATTTTTGTTTAGTAAACAGGTTTTTGACATTTCACTGAGAGTGTGTGAGATCTAGATCTAGTCATCTCGCTCATTCTCATGGAAAATTCTGAAAACATGTTTACAAACAAAAGTTATTGTGCGCTAGTCACAACGCACAATATTTCTTGTTTTGTAAACATGTTTTTGACATTTCAGTGAGAGTGAATTAAATCTAGATCTAGTTATCTCGCTCACTCTCATAGGTAATTTTGAAAACATGTTTATAAACAAAAATTATTGTGCGTTGCGTAATATCCAGCACACAATGAGTTTTGTTTTGTAAACATATTTTTGACTTTTCAGTAAGAGGGAAAGAGATACAAATCTAGTCATCTCACTCACTCTCATAAGCAGTTTCGAAAACATGTTTACAAATCTAAAGTTATTTTGTGTTGAGCATAATGTCCAGCACACAAAAACATTTGTTTTGTAAACATGTTTTTAAGATTTCAATGAGAGTAAATGAAGCCTAGATCTAGTTATCTCGCTCACTCTCATAGGAATTTTTGTAAACATCTTAACAAACAAAAGTTATTGTGCGTTGGGCATAATGCACAATAGCTTTTGTTTGGCAAACATATTTTTGCTATTTGAGTGAGAGTGAATGAAATCGACATCTAGTCGTCTCGTTCACTCTTATGGACAGATTTGAAAACATGTTTACATGCGTAAGAAATTAAAAAAAAAATAGTTCCGTATAGTAAAAAAAAAAACAAATAAGCCATCACGCCCAGCACGCTTCCTTTTTTAATATCCTTGGAAAAAGAAAAATGAAGAAGTCATGAGTCATCTTGGCACTTTCGATTTGATTTAAAGGAATTGATTCGTCTAGCACATCTTTTAGTTCTCTAAAATTTCATGAAATCAAAATCCAAATAGTTTTATATTTTAAACGTTTTGAATATAGTCTATCCGATTCATTCGCATTCAATTTCCAATTTAACTAAATTGAATTTGTTGTGATGTTTAAATGAAGAAGAAGACGGCGGTTGAGTGAGAAAGACATAATGCAAAACGTTTGTGAAGAGGATGCTAAAAAATTTGATTAATCTAAAAAATGTGTCGGAAGCATACATTTCTTTAAATCAAATCGAAAATTACAAGACAGTTCATATATTTTGCATTTTCCCTTTGCCAAGGATATTCCATTACTTTTGAGCATTTACAATTTAATGATTTCCATTCTATTTATATGCTGATCCATTTCATTATTGTCGTCATCATTATAATTTTCAACCGTTTTTCCCTATTAACGTCGCGGGCCTATGACATTCAAACTAGCAGCCCACGCATTTCGAACCTCCACCACTTCAGGAAGATGTTCAAGTTCGATCCTAAGGCGTTCCAAGGCAAGATTCTGAATTTAATTCAGCCACCTTGTTCTATAGGTCTGCCTCGAGGTCGACGCCTTTCCCACAATGGCTTGCATAGCTTTTCTGGGCAATCTTTCTCAAATTTCATCTTCACTGATAAATTTTATCAAAATACTACTGCATATGCTGCTACTGACTTTTAGTAAAATTATAAACTATAAATTTATTCTTAATCAGAATGTGGCTATTATAACTGTTTCCCATATTATGTTTAAAAGAAATTTATTAGGCAATACTCCAACACACATAAGAATATTATGCACAATAGATTCAACTAATTCAACGCATTTCAATCATTAAAATTTCATGAGAAAGCCTTAGGCCCTGCAAAACCTACGGATAGATCCAATTTCGGAGTGTTTGGGCTGTCTGACTAATTTTTCACTTCTTGGAGACCACACCTCATACACCAATGTTATCTCTCTCAGTGTTGTATTATTCACAAAATTCATGGCATTCTTTCCGTACCCTACCCTCATTCTCTCCTGTACCCTCCCACACTTTAAATACATATAATACCTCCTGTGATAAGAACAAAAGGAAAAAGACTATTGACATACTATAAATGTTGCTCTCTTCTATATTTTTCTGCACAAACACCACACATCTCATAATAAAATTGTGATTGTGCCACAATAAAAAAATTTCCTATATTGAATGTCCCATTGAGATTTTATTGCGTACAATTCACCTTTTTGAAGAGCACAAATGACTGAGTGAGTTTAATTAAAGATTTTCATACTTATACTTATATATTATATTTAAAATAGAAATTGCTTTAATTCATTTTGCTCATTTGATAAGATACTTTGCTATCTCTATATTAACGGGTTTCCTCACCTCAACAATGATTTTTCTTGGTATGGTCAAAGAATAGGACTTTTTCAGGTGATTCAAATCCTTATGCTTCTGCTGGACGCGATATGTATGGCGCCAGCCAAAGATTCCTGACAATTTGTTAGCCAATGCTGGGCACTTGGGTGGTAAGTCAAACATTTTATGAGTCTTTGTCGCAATAAGCAACACACACTTTCGTGTAAAATTTCACAAGAATTTGCGATATTCTACTAATTATCCCATGATTGAATTTCTTCTTTTGCACTTTTTTTTTGTTCAAATAAATATTTTTACTTCACTTAATTTTTTTTTGCTGTTACGCACTTCTTTTTTCCCACTACCATTCACAGAAATTTTGCAGGAAATGGCATCATAATGCTCTAGATTTTACAATTGTTCGATTCATGTTATTTTTTATTCACTCATTCAACTGTATGGGTTACAATAAAATTTAAATATTTCACAGTAATAAAAGAGACCACAGAAGTTGTTTAAATTAAATTTTTCAGAAAGTTCTTTTTCCAAATACACACACTCACACACGAAGAGAGTTAAGTGCCAACGTGTGACTTTTTGAATTTATAAAAAATACTATAACAAATAGTAGAGAAAAATAAAATATAAACACGAAAGAAACTACGTGTGAGATTTTTTTCTTCTTCTCTCTCTCTCTCTCTCTATTCTCCATGACTATTAAATTTAATTAGAATGAGTTGAGTTAGAGAGAGATTGAGGGAGAATATCATGTTGCAACAACACATAATACCATTAAAAACACTGAGAAAATTCATTTTATTTATGTTTTTTCTTCTCTTTTCGCCTTCCTTTGTAATTGTAATGAGGGAATTTTCAATTGAAGAGGAAATTTCTTCACATATATCTACCAACTTCTTCAAGTTATTCTCTCTTGTCTTGTCTATTTTTTTCGTGACATACAAAATTTATTAATTTTCATGAAAAAAAATTATTTCATCTCAAAAAGTGCATATAATAATTAAATAATCACTATACAATTGAAATTGTTCTTTTTATTATGAAAAATTCCAATTTGAATTACTTTCTTGCAGCATTCTTTGAAGTTGCTTGCTCCCTAATCGAAAAATTATGCTCCCATTTCGTTATCGTGATGTTTCAAAACAAAGGCCCAATTAATCACTGGGATCTCGAACACCACACTGTCAAAATGAATAGCAAAATTATACGGAAAGATGTCGATTAAATAATAAATTGAAGAATACTGTACGTGTAAGAAAAAGCATAGGATCTTTTTTCTATTTTAAAGCAAACACTGTAATTTTATCCTCAACTTGCTTTTTGATTTAAGTTAGAATACTATAATATAAAAATCTAAATATAATAAAATTATTAGTATTCATCTAATAATGTTGCTTTTAATATTAAATTTTCTAAAAAGAGCAACAAAAAGGTGGAGCTAGTAATTTTTCACCATTTTAAACATTTATGACATTATAAATTTCAACATTTCAGATTAAAATAAAATTTTGATCAGGGATGCTTTGAAGCAGTGCGTCTCAAATCTCCCTAAAAAAAAGGGGTGTCAAAGCATCTCATGCTTCGCGAATTGCTCGTACAGGTTTTTTACCCACTAAAAACCGATTTAATCCGTTTCATAAATTAGTCGAAAAATCGCCCAAAATAATTTAAGTGGTTTTAATATTTTATTTTAGGTTTTGATTTTAGGATAAAAATTAGTTATCGATTCAGACTTGTCATAAATTTCCAGGCCACTCCAAGGAGCCCGAATATAATATTGATAACATTCGATTTTTAACCCTTTAAGGACGAAAAGGTCAAAAATTGGGGGTCAGAAAAAATCACTTTTTCAGACTTCTTAGAGCGAATCGTAACTTTAGAAGACTGTAGGAAAAATTTTAGTTTTGGGTCACCGGTGACCCAATAGTTCTTAAAGGGTCCTCAGACCTTGAAACCCTGTTATTAGGAATAAGTCAACGATATTTTCGAATATGAACGAAATGCCCACCTAGATAATCTCTAAAACATATCCAAAAATAAAAAAAAATCACACGACGCGTTTTCGACCGATCTTAAAAAAAAACATGGTTTTGGTGCTGTAGAGCACCAAAATAGGGGAGCTGTGGAGGGAAAAGAGGAACATGTTAGCGATCCTTTAAAATCCGCCAAACAATCTAATAATTATATATTATATTTCAGTATACTTTCCACCAACCGTTTTATAACAAATTCAATAAGACATGAGATGTGGTAAGTCTTTAGAACGGAGTATAATATACTCATTTCATAGTTATATCTATTATACCGATTTATAGTGGTCTTAAAATGATGATACATGATGGGGAAAGGGGTTATTATGCTGCTATTCCAATGAAAAAGACAAATATTTCTGCTGAATATTATTTTTAGTACTTTACTGTTCGCAAGTTCTCCTGCATTATCGACTTTTCTCTGTGTTGGTTCCTGTCTCGACTGTTTTCCCTCAGCCCTCTCCATGGTTTAAAACCACCAAACAGTCGTGACATAAACCAACAGAAAGAAAAATCGATTATGTAGAGGCACTTAATAACAGTAAAGTATTAAAAAAAAACATGTTCATTTTTCAGGAGAATAGCACCGTAATACTAGTTTCGAAAGTGAGGAATTCCTAAGCAAAAAGTATCGGCTCTCGGCTTAACCTGTAGGTCTGTCAGCAAACTCATTAGGTCAAAAAAAGACTCAGGCTGATCCTCGAGAATATTTAACCTGTAAAATTTGGCGGTAAAGGATTAGATGAAAGAACTTTATGCAATGGATCTGTAATAGATCTTCTTCTTCTTCTTATATTTTATGTTTAGGTTGTCGAACTCATTTTGAGCCATATAGCCAACCTCTAATCGATGATCCGAAGGTCTCAGTGTATGACAATTTAACACAAATCTTTACTTCCCAATTTTACAGGTTTAATATTCTCGACGATCAGCCTGAATCTATTGGGGCCCTTAGACTGAGCCTTTTAGGCACTTAACCAATAAATCACATTTTAATCTTTCATTTATATGAAAGAAATCAATAATCCATTTAAATCCATTTAAAAATGTGTTTGCACTGACTTCTCCCCAACGCAACGGGTTAAGCACCCTGTTGATATCTAAATTGACATCATAGCGTTCGGCTCCGGTTACTCCTAAGAGCGTTCTTAGTTAGCCTGTGAGTTATACCTTCGGGAGGGGTATCGTAGAGAATTAGTATTGAGAGATATTTGATGTTGGATCGTTGTAAGGAATAAAATGTTAGGAGGACCGCTGAGGGTTCTGGAGAAACCTTTGGCAGCTTTCGAGGATACACCCTTACAGATCCCCTGAATGGAATTAATAAAAGCACAAAGTGTGAATAAAATCTGGCTTTAGTTGATAAATTTACGAAATTTTAATTATTATTCGAAAATAAAACTTCAAATTGGAATTTTTTTAAACTATTTCTTTTCTAATTCAAAAAAGGCAACATATTGCAGTTTTTATTAAACTTTAGACAAAACTAATGTTTAAAATTGTTAAATTAAAATGAGATTTATAATTCAAATTTCGTATAAACTAACAATACTAAGCTTTACTGTCACCTTATAAAAATTTCGTAATATTTTTTGATCCTTTTTATTCGAAAAGCGTATCACATTTAACAAAAACATCATTGAATGATTGAATTATTTGTAGAATAACCACAACAAATAGCAAACTATTAATGCATTGTAAGTTTTGAAAAAATGAATGAGAAACAGTTTTTTTTTAATAATCTCGTCTAATAAGACATTCTTTTGTATTTCCTAATCCAATATACAAGTTTATTTCTTGATCATTTATATAAATGTTCCACACCCAGTGTGTGCCATTTAAAATTCATTCAAATTAATGAGGTGCAAACCAAATGAAGGAGCTTCTTCGCCATAAAAACCTATCCGTAATTGGCAAGGTGATTATTTACACTAAATGGAAAGAAATTTTTAATTTTTTTTTCAGCCTTTCACATTACTGAAATATCTACACGTTATTCAAACGGAGAATTCTAACGAGAATGATTCCATAGAGAGATAATAAACTATGAGTGGAAGTGGTCAGATATCTAACAATTTGTGTGTTTAGGTATTTACTGTTGAGTATTATTTGCAAAAATTTAAGGAATGGCAATTGCAACACTTCAACCTCATAAATTTTTCTTTGGTTTTTCTTTAATTTTTTTTTTTTTTTGGGAACACAATTCAGTCAAAGAAACACAATTGACCTCAATCATATTTTTAACATGGAATTGCCCTCGTTAAATAGGGAAATATTTCTCTTGGAATTTGAGACTAAGAACTAGTGTGAAAATTGGTAAAATGTCCATCACTTTAAATTCACACTATATAGTTAATTGCCTTAGTTTCCGAAATACAAAAATTGAGCAGTTTCACTTGTAAATGAAGCACTTGATAAATTTCATATATATTTCATCGCACTTTTTTCTCTTATTTCTTTTTCCTATAAACTCTCTAGAGGAAAAAGACAAATTGGTAAGTGAAAACAAAACGCACTCTCAAAAATAATCACATTTTACTATAATTTTTGAACAATTTCTTTTTTTTTCCACAACAAAAAACCAATGCTATTTTTTCACATAGCGAATTGTCAGAGTCCAGAAAATACGGCAAACAACACAACCGACAATCAGGTGATTCACTATACAACTGAAGTGAAACGTTACCTGGGCCGCCTTGCCATAATACAATTCAATTCCACCACCATGAAATAGCCAGACCCACCAGCTTAAATCCACATACTAACTGAACAATCTTATGTGTATACATAAATATACAAAAAAAAAAACCTATGATGACGTTTGTTACGTGGCCACCGGCAGTCAGTATAAGACTGCAATTTCCAACAGAATTCAAACCTCTACAAACAACTTGAAATAATAAATTAATTCACAATGGTTTCATTAGTAATGCAACAAATGAACATTTTTATTATAATTAATCTTTTGGGTCCATTTCTCTGGTGGGTCTTAAGAGAAAATTTAATTTTTTACTCCAATGCATATGAAAAGACACGAAAACCAATAAAAATCTTCTCAACAAAATGAACATGCCATTCAACACTGGTGCAAGAATCCACCTTTTCTTTTTTTTTTTGGAGGAAAGGTAGGGTAAGTTGCATAAATTGGAACAATTTCCAGAGGCTCGAACTTTGATACAAGATTAAAGACATTATAAATACATTTTTCCCTGATGACATACATAAATTTGCTCCTTGATTCTTCTAGAATATTACCGTTTCATGGAAATTCTTGAAAAACAGTTTGAAAAGTTCTTAAATACAAAAAAATACGTGAGTGCAAAACAATATAATTTGGACAGGGTGGGACAAGTTGGACGTGGGAATTTGGACAATGCGTAGGGGAAGGTTGTGCAAGTTTCAAGATTTTTTACTGAATGCCATACAAACTGAATCAATTATACCAATAGGGTAAAGTGTATAATTAAAAAGTAAAAAACATTAAGGCTTAGATATATATTATTTATTAAATCTTTTTCTTGGATATTTTAATTTTCTTGCTTTGCTCCTTTTCTTCTTTTATTTTGAGCCTTTCTTCCTGTTTCTGAAGTCTAATTCTTTTTTTTTCTTGCATAGCCTCTTCTTTTAGTTTTCTTTAATCATACGAATTGTCACAAAGAACTTCAAACATGAATTTAAAAACTCCATAGAATAATAATAGATACCTGCCCACCTTTGGGCGAAAGCATTACACCCGTTTCGTCAAGATTAAAGACGCGATCAGGAGGAAGTTCCAGAAGATCTTTGGATTTTAAATATTCATGAGTTTTCTCAAACCACTCAGTGATGTCCTCAGTGGTAATACCAGCTCTTTGGGTTGTGTATGCTTCTGGTGTACGAAGTCTCAATTCTGGGTATCTGTTCAAAAAGCTCTTGAACCAAGAGTATCCTGGCCTTCCATCGGTGAACTCGTTGACAATCTTGAACTTCTTACAAATAATTTGCACAGTGTTGAGGACTTGATCTTTTGTTATAGGATGCCACTTGTCACTGCATCCTAAAATCCATTCAACGAGCTCATCTTCTATATCTTGGCAGCGTAGGAGGCCTTCCCCCAGAGCATTCTTCCGGACATTTCCCGGTCAGCTTATTAAAAAGTGTTGTTCTTGGCACCCCAAATAATACTGACACCTGACTTAGTGACTTTCCTTGACGAAAAGCTTCCAGTGCTTTGTTCACTTGGTCTTGAGTATAGGATTTGTACTTTTTCAATTTATTTGCCTTTTTACCCATCTGAAATAAAAAGAAAACCCCTGCAATACAATCGTATCTCCGGATGTCCAACTTGTCACTTTTGCTCACGCTTCAAATAAGCACTTTTTCTTCATACAGTTAGTAATTATATCAAATAAAACCATTACGTACCGTTAACTATCGAGATTAAACACTTTATTCCACTAAAATTTGCCAGAAATATTGAGAAATGTCAACAGAACCGAAAAACCAAAGTCACTCTTCTTGTGTTTTTATTAGGAAAAAATGGCCGATCGATGTATTTTTTCGACGGTGAAAAGTTACACTGTCAATTGAGGTGAGAATTTTATACGTTAAATCTTATTCATATGAATGGATTTTCACTTTATTTGCAGCACAAGGAACCAAATAATTAAACTATAACATAGAAAAATATACTAATTAAAATTTGGTATACTGTATTTATCAAGAAAAAATTGTCTGTCCAACTTGTCCCAGCGAAATTTTCCAACTTTTGCCATTGTCCAACTTGTACCAATTTACCCTAATGCAAAAATTTTATGATCTTTTCGTGCTTTTTCCATTAAATGTCCCTCTTCCTATATTTTTTTTGTTTACTTTACCATAGTAATTTTGATATACAGAAAATTTTTACGCTTCTTTTGCGTGAGAAAATATTCGATTTGCAGGAGGAAGCTTAAGATGGGCAATAATTTGCGGTTATACAATTTCCTGTGTTAGTCCTAAAAGAACTATTAAACCTCTCGTATTAAATTAAATCCTGATTCTGGCTATATGTGTGTGGTTTAGTGTTCCTCTGTATACGATGCTAGCGTACTGAGTAAGAACCCTTTTTATCAATATTTTTCTGGGTTTATGCCTTTCAAGATCAATGATAGTTGGGCGTTTAGTTTTCCTGTCGTATCGAGATATTTGTTACAATGTAACAAATTTAGCCAATTTTATCCATTTTGCTCGACGCGATTCTTTACCCCCAAAAATTCAATTCACAACTTGAATTTTCACGCATTCCAACACTGACTGAGAGAAATCCGAAAAAGTTAAAATAACATCCCGGAAATGTTAATTGTACCCTGCAGTATTGATGAGAAAACGGTGTAAATATTACCCTTTTAGGTGTATTATGGGTTAAAGTTACCCTTCTTTCATGTTGATTTTACCCTTAAAAGGTGTAAAATTAACATTAAAAAATGTTGATATATTTTTACACCCAAAAAGTGTTAAAGTACAGTAGAGTTCCTCAAATTTGAATATTTGGGGGGTTTAGATGACATTTCTCACTCCTCAAATTTGAACAATATTTTCAAAAACGTAACGGAATTCATGTGAAATGCACTTTCCATAAATTAAGAAAGATGACTTTAGGGAATATATCAATGTAATTTATTGTTAAAGAAATGAGATTTGTTGAGGAAGTTAGTATTATATAATACGATAATATTGAGGAAACAACAGAGAAAAATCGTTCTAATTCAGACTCCACGCAAAACTTTCTTCACATAACCTCAAATTTTACATTTTGAACTCAACCGTCGTTCAAATTTGAGGAGTTCAAATTTGAGGAACTCGACTGTAATGACGAAAAAATGTTAATCGCAGCCTCTTTTTTTCTCAGTGAAGTTGCAAGCACTTCGAGTTGCACGCATTTCGACGTCGCCTGTAAAGAATCTCAGCTACCATAAGCTTATCTGGGCTTATCACTGGTCATTATATTTTTGTAGTACAGTAAGGTGGGGTAACTGAATCGTTTTCCGAAGAGTGCTACTTAAACGCTTGTTTTTGGACCGTTGAAATTCTTTTTTACTTCTTCTAAATCCACAGAATTATTCACTGTTTCATTCAGAAACATAATATAAAAAAAAATCAAACATATTAAAGAACATTTATAAAATAATGATAATACAGAAATAAGTCAGCATGCACTAACTGGGTCGCCTTTTCGCTAATTCACTGTTAGTTAAACCTTTGGATTTAAAATACTTTTTTTTTTCACAAGGAAAAAACAAGAAATGTTTTCAATCAGCCAGCTGTCATTAGCGAAAATATCTCTGCTAGAAAATTTTTAGTGAAGAACCCAGCTGGCACAAGATTGAAATGAGTCGATTACACTCAATTACTTGAATAGTTATATTACACTATGCAACAAATTCACAACTTTTTTTGTTAACGGAGATCTCACATGGTACGTTTGATAGAGTCAAGTCCCCTGATTAAGAATCTGGTCTTGGTTTTGCTCCTATACGTAACAATTTTTTTTATTAATACTTTTATATTTTTTCTGCTTTTCCTTACATTATCCGTTATATCTCAGGTTCTAGTGAACGGAACTTGAAAAGTGTGGGTGCGTTGGAAAGCTCATTAGTCGAGTTTCAATTTTGATTATTACAAAAAACCTTGTAAAACCACTCCTTCGGGGTGTAAAATTGAAGTTTCTCTAAAAATTACCAAAAAAATGGTCCTAAAGTGAGGTTTTAAAAATTTGTATAAAATAAACTAAACAAAATATTAAAAATCCAATGATACCAGGTGATAGGCCACACTTAGAACTACAATTTTGTTCATCTGAGACATCGGGCTCCGATCACTCTAAATGCCTCATTTGTTGGTTTTTGTCATTTTCCAAAAATATGAAGTACCTATTTTAGAGCAAATTCCCTAAACATTTCTGAGAAAATATCTTTTAAAACTTATGTGAAACATATATAAATATTGAGGTTCTTCTTTGAATTGATCGGGGGACCATCAACATGATTTTCATTAATATCACTAATCAACATTCAACCGCGAGAAGAAACCCCTAAATTCATTTTAGAATGCTTTTTATGATAGATAGAAAACGCATCAGCGATCATTTCGCAAATATATTTCAATGACTTTAGATCGTACTTTCATTTAAAATTAGTCTCTACTAGAAATAGTATTAGATGGATGGATGGAAATAAATAGAAACAAAAATTGAATTACTTAAAGGAAAATTGGAAGCTTTTTAACGAGGGTTGATTGGGAATGTAAATGAAAATCATGTTGATGGTCCCCCGATCGATTCAAAGAAGAATCTCCACATTTATGTATGTTTCACATAAGTTTTAAAAGATATTTTCTCAGAAATGTTTAGGGAATTTGCTCTAAAATAGGTACTTCATATTTTTGGAAAATGACAAAAACCAACAAATGAGGCATTTAGAGTGATCGGAGCCCGATGTCTCAGATGAACAAAATTGTAGTTCTAAGTGTGGCCTATCACCTGGTATCATTGGATTTTTAATATTTTGTTTAGTTTATTTTATACAAATTTTTAAAACCTCACTTTAGGACCATTTTTTTGGTAATTTTTAGAGAAACTTCAATTTTACACCCCGAAGGAGTGGTTTTACAAGGTTTTTTGTAATAATCAAAATTGAAGCTCGACTAATGAGCTTTCCAACGCACCCACACTTTTCAAGTTCCGTTCACTAGAACCTGAGATATAACGGATAATGTAAGGCAAAGCAGAAAAAATATAAAAGTATTAATAAAAAAAAATTGTTACGTATAGGAGCAAAACCAAGACCAGATTCTTAATCAGGGGACTTGACTCTATCAAACGTACCATGTGAGATCTCCGTTAAAAAACCGTGTTGCATAGTGTTATATTACTGTAGCGACTATATTACGGAAATAAAAATAAAAATATTATTTAAGTGGATTAGTCATAAACGATCCAGATAGCGAAGCGACCGGATTAGCACACTTGACTGTACAAATCTAGAAAAATCCTAATAAAATTATCTTTCCAAAAATATATTTGTTTTTTAAATATATACTGTGATTAAGGTGATTAATGTTTGAGAGCCATTTTTTAAATGAGAAATCTTTTCGTGCACGGGCTTTCTAAGGTTCAAAGCAACCTTCCTTAAAAAGAAGTAACAAAAAAATCAATTTATATTAAAAATATTACATTTCGATCTTAAGACTTTGGCGCTTGCATGAAACTATGCCGAAATTTGGTACAGTTGCCCTATACTGGCAAAAAACATTATTGTTTGGTCTCTAAAAGGAATTAGTGTTCCTAATACATTTAAATTTAGTTATTTCAGTATAACATAATTATTATAGTTATTATATTCTATTTTCTAAATATATTTCTGTATATTTAATATTTGCAAAAAAATCTATTTCTACAAGGAAAAAGAATAATGGTGGTGAACATTTTTTTAGCACATGACTGTTCTCAAGTGCTTCCATATCATCAACTTTTCTTTTCTTGGTTCCTGTCATGACAGTTTGGTGGATTTGAAACATGGCATGGACTGGGGAAAACAGTTGAGACCGGACCAACCAAAAAAGTCGATTATGGTAGCAGTAAAGTGCTAAAAAAAAAACAAAGTTCAAGAGAAGGTTTCCGCATTTTATTTTTCACTGCAATAACGATATAAAAATTTTTCTTTTTAAAAAGGCACATCGTATTAATCGGTAAATAATTAAATTTGCTCAGCAAAACAATCATCAGTACCTATCAAATTTAGGCCTAAGAAAACTTGTAGCACACTTTTCAGAACAGGAGCATTTTTTGAAATTGAAATTCACTTATTTCTTTCTCAAACATTTTATACATGTTTATCTTTTCGCACACAAAATTAGATTGAACTAAATTGAATTCAGTTAAATCAAAATTGAGTCGATGCAACCAACGTTATGTTTTTAAAATGATCAGTTATGATACACAAGCTTTTTTTATTTTTCAAATATTTAAACAAAATGAAAAAAATAATATGACTAAAAACGAATTGTAACTTTTCAACATAGATCACATTCAAAGTAATTTTATAAGAAAATGAGAGAATGAAGCTCAAAATCAAGCGATCTCACTCAAAATTTTGTCGTAAAAAAGCCTATAAGAGCTATAATTTTTAAAAGCGACTATTAATCCATTTATTGGAACAAATGTAAAATGCACAATTAATTTTAATGCACGTAATTCATTTTACCTTTATATTTCACGAAATTTCTTCGTGAGGTATAAAATGTGGGATTTCTCAATATAATTGAGTCAAATGTTATTGTATTCACCAAAATACACGATTGCGACCTGATACCATTTTATCTTATCTGGCTTAATTAAAAATTCAATGGTAGATTTCTCATTGAGATATTTTTCCTCTGAAGTCATCTAGAAAACTTCACGCCTTCCTTCCCACCCATCCCTTTGTTAGAAGTAAGTAGCTGTTGTTAGAGATAAGTAAATAATGTGATAAAGATGTACTACAATTTTATTGAGTCCTTGTGTCATTATCGTGTACAATGAACTGAAACTCTTCAGCAACCTCAAAAGCAGCATGATACATCAGTATTTGTAAGAAATTCATTGTAAGCACAAAAAAAATGTTTTCAGCATTGTGTTTGCAGATTTTTTTGTCAAGTGTTTGCTCATGTAATATAATTTTGTAATGCAGCGAAGCGAAATTTCCACCAACATTTTACTCTCTTGGCTTTTTTTTTGCTTCAAATTCTCACAACTAATCATCAGCCTCTTTTTACTACAAGCGCAAGTCCGAGAAATAATATTTTTCTACGGATAGTGTTTCAATTAGAGCAAAGTGCATGCTAATTGAAGTTGAAGGAAAGCATAAAAAACATCAAGTATCTCAGTACGTAATTTCTTTTTCAATATCATCACATTTGTATTTTCGCTTGGGAGGAAATTTGAGATAACTTTTTTCGTATTTTCCCAAGATGCCAATCATTGGAAATTATTTACATTAACTAATAAAAGTTGAAAAAAGATCCCACCTTTCACTTCCCACAAGTGTAAATTGCACTTTCATGTTATCTGCTCAGATGAAGAAAAGTACATTTACACCAAAAGATTGACTTTAGAGGTATTTTTCCCATAATGTAGATTTTTTTGTGATTATTTCAAATATTCACAAAGGAATGACTTGTTGTAAAATATGTTGTGGAAAATGTGAAAATACATACTTTTCATTGCTCGAACTCAATGAGAAAGCAACATGAATATTTCCTTGTTTTCTTTTAATATCTATACATATCACCTCTTAATTTTATTTGGAGAACAAACTGTGAGAGATATGGCTTTCGGGTTTTCATTAACGATTTTCTTTATTGTATAAATTGACATTTCATATTAGATGGTTTTTCCGTAGACCTCCTACTACTTCTATAAAAACGTTTTTTGTGATTATATCAAACAAGATTGTCTAACGATTTTCTAACTTCACAACACATAGAAACAAACATTTTAAAAATAAATTATTGATTATGCGATACACGATACAAGTAAATAAAAATTCTAAACATAATAACTGTTAATAGATTACTATTAATGCCTAGCGCACAATAACTTTTGTTTATAAACATGTTTTCAAAATTGTCTGTGAGAGTGAGCGAGATGACTAGATTTAGATCTCGCTCACTCTCATTCAAATGTCAAAAATATGTTTACTAAACAAAAGTTATTGTGCGTTGGGCATAACACATCATTTTTATTCTATTTAATATAGTTTTCTAGGACCACGGCCAAACTTCTTTGATTCGGAATCAATTAAATTAATCGGTAATTAAAATTCAATTCGAAATTTTATTGCAATATAGAAAAATTCTGCTAAATTTCGGATCGCTTGGAATATCGGACACTCGTAATGTTTGTCAATTTCCATAAATTTTGTGTTTTTCTTTCATCTCCTAGAGTTTAGCCAATGTCAAGGAAGTAAAAAGGCGTAGCCTCTAAGAACGTGGTGATGTGGGAAAAGCCTTTGAAGAGTTCCCGCAGCATAAGAAACTACCTAATATTTGGTGTCCGACATTACACACTACGCAATATCTGTATTTTTTAAATCATTTCTAAATCTATTATGCCCAACGCATAATAACTTTTTTGTATGTTTTCAAAATTCCCTATGAGAGTGAATGAGATGATTAGATCTGGGTGTCATTTACTCTCATTAAAATGTCAAAAACATGTTTACAAAATAGAAGTTATTGTACGCTTAGCATTAAGATTATTTTGGATTATTTCATGGTAAACAGAGACAGCAAACAACACTGAGAGGTTTCAAGTAACACACCTTAAAGTAACAAACATTTTAATTTGTATTAAAAATATGACGCTTCAAAATCAAAACATTGGTATTTCTATGCAGGCTGTCCGAAGTTTAGCACATATCCTCTAAAACATTATTTCGAGCAGAATTTGTGTTATTTTAATTTAATTGAAATGAAAAAGAGTCCTCTAAAAGTGGTTTAACTTTGATTAAGAAAAAACAAACAAAAAAATCAAAATTACAGATTTTCTGATCATAAGTTTATATGAATTAAAAGCTAATCTGGAGTTCAGACTCAGACTATGAACTAACATTAAAACATGTTTAAAAGTCAAAAAACAATGGCGAAAGAAAATCCCAAGGAATGACCCAACACTTGAAAGTTTGAGCACTCTGCGAATTTTCCTTTGCCGTTTACCTTGTATTCATTAAAATGCAAAACTTTTCAAGAAGAATAGCTTGAGTAAAAAAAAAGAAAAAAATACTCATGGTCTTGTTATATTTTTCAAGTTCAACGATTTTCATGAGAAAAAAAGAGTAAAGAGAGAGACGAAGAAGTAAATTTCACAAAAAAACTAGAATATTGTCTTCTGCTTTTCTTTTTTCCACTGCGCATGTTTTATTGTAACTTTCAAGGTTGTCACTTAATCATCATTTAATTGCAATTCTCCAACGTTATTTCACATCTCTTTTCTTGCCGTCTCTCCACTGGAATTTTCATTCATTGAGCACCTTCATTTTATCTCATCCGACATTGCCGACAGTAATTTTTCGTGTTTTGAAGCCCTTTCAGCTCTATCCCCCTTCTGACACGGCATTCTATCTCAGGCATTGAATCTTTCCACAGAGAACACACCACAGAGAGACCGGAAATAGTGGTCAGCGCACGTAAGATAGAGCGAAAGAGATCTCCAGATACACTCAAGAATTGCTACCTTTATACTATGTGGCCACCGACCCAATGAACATATTGAAGGTGGAACAAATACTGTGCTCTCTCTAAGCTCCAATTCCCTATAATGAGACCTTTGTGGTATCACAAACCATATTTATGCTGCACTGTGCATTTAGATAGTTTTCATTTTATGGAGAAATTTTTAACTCAAAAGAATATTCATTGTGTATTGAAGCATGCCTAACTGAAAATTTACCTTTTGGGCAATTGTTGTGTGGAATTTTCACCCCTCATACACCGTTTTTTTACTCGATTCTTCCAGAAGACACACAAAGACCTGAGGAAGACTGTTGCACTAGAACTAGTAGCAAAAGTTGCAACAAGTGAGATACTGATATATAAGCAACAATGTTACAAATTACGTGCATATCCCATTATATTCAAGATTGAAGGTCAAGATTGAGAAGTTCAACAAACAAAAAACGACGCTGTAAATGGGCAATTTTAGGGCAATCAATCTAATTTTTGACTTCCTTGGGAAAAATACGGAAGAAAGACTAGATTAGAGTTTTAGCCTGAAAATTGAATTTATATGCTTTAATTGACTTTCAAAGAACAAACAAAATTGTACAATAGAAAGAATCATTCTATCAGGATTCCAACTGTGCCTCTTTTGACATTGTGTGATATTTTTTAGAGTGAGAGCTTCTCGAATATCGATTTCTAAGAAAATTTATGAGACCAATTGATTTATTTCAGCACTGACTTATAGCTTATAGTAAAATTACAATTTAGTCAGTAAAAATAATAGCGGAGAAAATTTTAATAGAAACGATAGGGTTGACGATAAAAAAGTTAACATCTTATCTCTGAAAAATCAATTTATGATGAGATCACTACAGATGGTATGTCGATATCGTTAACCGTGTGTCCACATGTATGATTGTAAAGGTTGTAAACAAACGAAAAAACGACCAATCATAATATGTACATCATTTTTCTCAAATCTATAAATTCACAAAACTTTCGGGATTTCACCCTTTGATATGCTTCAGTTAAAGCAACAAAAAAAATTTTAAGGAAAAATTTAAAAGAAATTCCGCTAAAAGAAAATTGTTATTCAAAGATAAATCTTAAAATTAACCAAAATTATATAAGTTTGCATTCCCAAAAACGAACAATAGAGGGTAAGATGAGGTAATTCGTAATCATGTCTATTTTAAAATTTTGAGATTTTCTCACTGTTTCGGATGGTCAAAGTAAAAAAGAAAAGCACGAAAAAGTACAAGACTTTACATTCCAGAGTACTTAGTATTTAGTATCGTTGTTTTTTTTTCCTTTTACCATCTAAAACTGTTAGGAAATCTGAATGTTCCAAATTAGACATGATTCCAAATTATTCCATCTTACCCTAAAACTTGCTATTCAGGGAATCATATTTTGCAAAAAATTAAAATTATGAGGTCTCAAGAAAAATAACGATTGGTCGAAAAATGTTTCGGTATTCCAAAATCCGAGATATTCCAAATGTTCTTAGCCAAAGTTTTTTTAAAAGAAAAGCAGACTTGCGATGATCGGTTTTGAAAGCTAAATAATATACATTTTTCCTTATCGTTTCGACCTCAACCATGTGGTTGCTGAAGTCTTTAGTTTTAGTTTGTTGTGAGAAAAATCCGCATAATACTTCTGCCCTGTCTCATTATAAATAACTACTAAATAACTTCTTTAACAACTTTTCATTACATGCATTTTACCAACCTTGTGAGAAAATTTAGTTTGAAAATTCAAAATTCTACTTCACTATTTCGAACATCAATGACATTTCTTACATATAGAAAGCTAGCACGAAAATAGATGGAAAAGATGAACTTCTATTGATTTTGAAACTTGTATTCTCTACGATGTTTCGACAATGAATGTTCTGTTTATGTCTGAAGTCTAAAGTCTAATAGCGGTAGTGCCTTAATTTCCCCTATATTATTATTACTATTAATATTATTAATTTTAAGGCTTTGTTAACATCGCCTTTGCTTTTAGTATTCTTGAACTTGAATTTTAACTTTAGTATTCTTGAATTTATAGCCGAGACACTATTAGATAATTAAAATCCTCCTATGAGCACGCCGATTGACTTATAACTTTGAAGAAAAATTTATTGGAAATATGACATACCAAATAAGCAATAGTAGGGTAGAGTCAGTACTTTTTCGCCAGTAAGCACTTTTTCGCCACCTACAAATAAAATTACTTTTTCAGGGAATTATGAGCTCATGGAACTACGAAATGACTATTACTTCGTAACCTCTAGTCCAACGGATCAGAAAACCATAACTGGTGCTCCACCGACTAGATTATTTGCAAGTTAATTGAAGAAATTGTCGACAAGATGAACAGTCACCAAAAAAATATGGAGTTCTTAATAAACTTGTCAACGCTCAGACAAATTTTCTTGCAATATTTTATATTTTTGCAGTACAGTATTTGATATTTTTTCACTGAAAGTCATTTTGTTATTAACTAAGCTTCGCTCTAATATCATTATTTAATAATGTTTTCCAAAAAAATAAAGAAAAACGGATGTGGTGAAATAGGGCTTACTTTTTTCGGTTGTGTAAGTACTTTTCGCCACTCATTTTTCCAAGCATTTTACAAGTGGCGCACCTCGCGGAATTTAGTTGAAACAGACGTAATTGTCAATTGATTTTTGTCGCAAACAAAAAATGTGCAAAAAATCATTCGAAATACTCTAATAATTGTCTAATATAGGTGTTAAATAAGAAAAGTACTGTGCAATGTACTTTTGCGGGTTTTCGAAAGCTGCTGTTTCTTAAAAATCAATTAAAAACAAGTGGCGAAAAAGTGCTTACACAGTGGCGAAAAAGTGTTTACAAAGTGGCGAAAAGTACTGAAACATGTATTGTTGCAGGAAATGTATTTTTTCAACTAGATGCCCAAAAATTCCCGGAAAGTCTCCTGGTTCATTAGAGAGACAATGCTTCAAAGCACTTGTACAGACAATTTCTTTTTATTTCGACAAAAATTGTAAGAATTACAAGGGTACAAAACCTTAAGGTGGCGAAAAGGGCTTACTCTACCCTATTCATAATTTATTATGAATACTATAGAGACTTGGGGGTCAATTCCCAATAAAATGTGTTATGTGTTATCTTAACATGTGTTATTATAACACTTAACACATGTTAAGCTCATAACACATCCGAGCAATTCCCAATAAATGATTTTGGAGAATTTTATGGTGTGTTATGATAACACTTGGAGACTTGATTAGTGCGCCATCTAATGTAGAGCATTTTCCACAACCAGCGCCATCCATTGTACGTTTTGGCCTCTGACAGCCCGATTTAGAAATTATTTTTTATGTTTATCTTTTCCAAAATATGGTAAATTCTAATTAAAAGAGCTCTGTTTGGGAGCTAAATACATTATTATTTGTCTAAAAATGCTTTATATAGTACTGGGGATGAATTGGTGTTCCATTCATTTGCTCAATTATTAGAAAATCCGCAAGCAAAAAAAATTATATAGACAACAGAAAAGCAGTATTGGTGTGTAAGAGAAAAATGGACAGATAAGCCTAGATCAGCTTATTGTAGATGAGATTTTTAACATGAGCAAATTCGATTGCATGCTAATTTGATTTGCAGCTGATGTTAGAAGATATCATACAGTGATATTGGTATGAAATTTCTGAAACATTTTCAAATTTTGTATTTAATTAAGAAAAAATCTAGGATTTGAATGAATATTGGCAAACATTTTCAAACAATAAGATATAGAAAAAAATCTTTAATCAATAAATTTGCATATTTCACAGAAATATGAAATATTTTTGAAAATAAAAAAAAATAAAAAATATTAACAATAATTTTTAAATCTAAAAATAGTCATAATTTTAAAAATATGAAACGGAAAGATATATTGAAAAAATAGTTCCCTGATGGGGCTGGAAACTGGAAATTTTGGGGGTAAAAAATGTGACTTGTTATTAAGTAATAGAAAAAAAATATATTGATCAATAATCGCGAGGTGAGTCATAATAGTCCTTTTACAGTTATTTCTACGGATTTTTCCTTAAACCACTTCCTAACACATCATAAATTCTCCTCGAGAGGTTGTGTTAAAGATAACACATGCCGTAGAACAAATTGATGTGTTATGTGTGTTATTGAGATTACCAATATTCCATAACACATGTTTGGAGACTTTTTTAACACATCCGCCATTTTGATTATAACATGTGTTATCGGGAATACCAATTTATGTGTTATCTCGAGATAACACACGATAACACATAACACATGTTATTGGGAATTGACCCCTTGGTCTACTTTTAAAATAATGCCTAAAAATTTTGTTGTCACACATATTTTGCAAGCAAACAATAAAAAACGGAATATGTTTGATCGTTATCCTGAATATAGTGAAAGTGACACAAATTTCCTCATTTTAGAAAATTTTATACCACATCTTTGAATTGATTAAACAATCTGCAATTTAAAAAAATCGGGTTTTCATTCAAATAAACCTAATCAAATAATTTCACACAAATAAATAAACTTATAAAACCTCCCAAAAGTATACTATACAATGTCTTCAGAATAAATTATCTACCAGTCTTCTCTTATTTTAAGAGTAACTTGATCTGAAATTCGAAACACGTTTTAGTTGCATCACACTCTTTCGTAAAAAAAAATGCTTTTAACACAATTATAGATACATACTTGTGTTAAAGCGATACTATATTATTAAAGATGAATGCAAATAATTGATTCCATCCGTACCCATGAAGAACTTGTGTACATTGCAATGATCAAAGATTTCACAATGCTTGTACTGATAAAACCTGATGATAATAAACTATTAATAAAAAAAGCTACGGATATATTTTTTTCCTGTACAATATCTCTCACAAGAAGTGTTTTATAATGAAGTAAATACCTCAATGACTTCTCAAGAATTCCAACCCATGATGACGAATATCTCACTTGAATGGCTTTAGCTCTCGTCTTTATCATTCTTTTTTTTTTTTCAACATATTCCTTCTTCTGTCTCTTCTCTGCCCCGGGATATGTGTAATTTTTGTAACCGTCACATATACACCACAGTCGTGTAAAGACTTCCACTCTCGATTTAATATTATATCGTCGAGCACGACATCAACGACGATGAAGAACTAGTTTCAGTACATTGTGGAATAATAATCAACGGACTTGGGGCAGGTGATTGTTAAATAAAATAAACTCTATATATATATATATGTATTCATGTACATTACTTTTTCAACTAAACCGCGCACTATTCTTACTTCACTCTTTGTTCTTTTCCCTCTTCCATTTTCAAATACAAATAATATCTGACAAATCGAAAATAGAATCACATTGTAGGTCAATATTGTGGAAGTTCCTGAGAAGGTATAAAACAAACCCCATTGCCAATAACCTTATTTGATCAACACACGAGTAAACATATCAGGAAAAATCAATGAATTAAATAAAAAAAAGATCATGTTGAAACGCACAATTGAGATGTTTCACTCTGATCTTTTCGCTTGGAAATCTGCTTGTGCAAAATATACATACACTGTAGGTAATTTCTTGCAAATTGTGAGAAGTTTTCTGATAAAAAAAAAATCCATATAAGTTCCACAAATACACTCGCAAATTATTCTTGTGCATATACAGTATAATGATTTCATTTGAATCAAATTTCACATTCCATCACGATGCAATTTGCCTCAAGTTTCGAGCCTCAAAGAAGTTGGAGAGGAAAATATTATCCCATGCAAATATTACATTTAAATATGTAATCCAAGGAAAAACTGTGGGAGGAATATACCACAGAGTATTTGTCGAGTCTTTCTCATGTCAAGTGACTGGAATATTAATTTTAAAACTCCTTCACAAACTCACTCATTGATTTTATTGGATTTCATTTTATATGGCGCTCATTCCTTTTTTTCGCATAATGTCAAGTGAAGAAAAAAATATCTTCTGCCTGTCATTTTTTTTAACACGGAAAAGGGGAGGATTAGAGTTGACTTAAGTGGGTGGAAACCATAGAAATAGCCATTCACTAAATGCGAATTTTATATAGTACACTCAACGATAGAACAATGAAACCATTTATTCTATTTTTTCATGCTATTCTCAGTATATAATGCTTATGGAAATTTTCAGTCCAATTTAGAGATATTTGGCTTTTTTTGGTAATTCTTGTGTAAGTTCTTTTATTACGTTTGAAAACAATTTACAATATATGTAAAGAAAATCTTAAAAATTTTATCTGGTTTATATTTTTAAAATAAACAAGAAGTTAAAGTTAACCTATAATTTATAATTTTGAATGATCGAAAACTAAAAGTTTTTAATTCAGAAGTAGGGGGAGGCTTTGATCGTTCGCATATACGCTACCTTCGGACACTTCATATTTCTCCCATATTCCTTTATGAATCTGACATATGGCTTTATATTGTAATAGCTAACCTTAAATCCCATCTTTCCTGAAAAAATTGAGAGTCTAATCCTTTTTTCCTAGTTTCAGGAAGCAAAAAATAAAAACAGGTCAAAAACTGTAATTTTGCTGTGCAATATTTCATACGATTGTGCAGAATTAATATCACTTTTCTGAAAAACTACTATCACAGAGGGTAGAAGGGTTATTAGGAATCAGATTTAAGTAAAAATCTTTTAGGCTGAACAGACACTTTTTGTGGGTGGAACAAAATTCACAAACTTGACTCAGATTCATCGATCGCAAATAGAAGACTGCTTCTTTCAGATATTTTCCAGGAAACTTCATTTTAGATACGATCCCTCATATTCACATCTATTGTAATCTACCGATTTGATCCATCACTAAAAAGGAAAACTTAAAAATCGTAAAATTGATAAACAAGAAGTAATTTGACTCAAATAGGTTGCAGTTGAGTAATTATTAAGCAATTTTGCATTTCTTTGATATAAAAATATTTTTCAAGCTTGCACAAACTGAATGTGCAATGAAAGAATCACATCTGTAATAAGCTCATACAGTTTACAACTGGTTTTTGACAATCTTTGACATAACCTCACTATTGTGTTGTTTTGCATGACAAAGAAAAGAAACTGTCCGTAAGAAGATGTTTTGTGAAAATTTTAGCTTGTTCACCTGCTGAAGCTCAATATCTGTGCTAAATCCCGATTCCTGCAGCTGCAGGAACAGAGAAATCTTCAATGATGCACATTCAAACGTTTTTGTGCATATCCGGCTCCGTGGAGGAATGGTGGAATCTTGTGTAGTCTTCTCGCTTGCAGAGTTTTAGTCAATTTTTAGCTTTAAAAACTTATTGATTCGTGTAAATTTGGTGATATTTGGACTTTTCAAGAAAGTATTCATCAGATTTAACCGTTTCCGGAGTGAAATTCTCGTAGAATCAAGCAAAAAATTGGTTTTTAATGTCAATAAAACATCTCTCAGAAAAGTTCCAAAAAAGTGATATTAAAATGTTTTATTCCTTATAAAAATGGGTTAATCAAGTAGATTAGAGTTCCCTTTAAACAATGATGTGCAACTTTTAGTGTCCGGTGCAAAATTTACGGTGAAAATGGGGTGTTCAATGATGGCGTGAATCGTGTGCGATAATAGAAACTTGATTCATCTATCGGATAAATCGCCATTAAATTTTCATTTTCCTCTGGAGGAAAATCTAAGGATTTCCTGGGATTATGTTTGGTGGGATTATGAACCTTATAAGTAAGACATTTTTTTGGCATAGTTGGAGAATCCATACGGTTTGCATGGTAGTCAGAAAAAATCACTGAACTTGAACATCATTTTAGTATGCGAAAGTTCAAAGCCTCCCCCTACAGTTTGTTGCATATGTTTGTCATTAGCAAGCTAAATTGAAAAAGTGAATTGGGCTTTCGAAAATATTTAGAATATAAATTTAAATATAATAGCATAAACTATGTAATTTCATAATGATTTTTTGAAGTCTTACAAAATGAAAAATTTGAGATGAGCCTATGACGTATCATATACTTTCCATTCAACATAAAAAATCTTACTTGTGAAACAAGATATTTAAATTAAATTGCTAAAGTTTGCTTTATCAGAATTAAGGAAAAAACTTTTAAATTTTTTGTTTACGAATGAATAATTTTGAGACCATTTAGAACGTTTTTCTCTAAATTTACACTTTTTTTTTAATTTTCACAAACATTGTTCGTAACATGTTCACTTGACGAGAAGTTTTTGTTCTTTTACAAACATTACTTCGCACATTTTTGTTTATCTCACAAAACTTTACGGACAAATTACAAAATTTTACTAACACTTTTCTGTATACGAAATTTACAAATTAAAAAAAAAAAAAAACAAAAAAATGCTCATCATGTGATCGTATTATACACAATGCTTGTGTAAAAGGTCTAAACTTTTGAAAGTTCCTTTAAGGTACTTTCTTGCTTCCTTTATCAATAATGAATCAGCAGATCCGTCTGCAATGAACTTATCAGGACAAGATAGAATTATTCTATTCTTTGGTCCCAGGATACACAAATATTCTGGGAAATAACATTGCGGACAGGATATTGAAACTCGGTTGAGAAAGGTCTTTCATAGGACCCGAACCTGTGATAGGAGTACGCAAGGAAACAAAAAAAAAGATCAATTAAGGAACATTGTTCTCAAGGAACACAAAAAAATGGCAAACCACAAATATCTGCAGATCCACAAAAGCTCTGGTAGAAAATTCAATGGACATTTTTGCCCAATTATGGAAATTTTCCAGAAAATCAACAAGAACTATCGTTGGATTACTTACAGGACACTGGCTGAATGCCCATCTCTTTGAGATGAACCTGCAGATGGTGCAATGCTACGCACGCATGAGACAGTGGAGCACTTTCTAGGAAACTGTCCAATGCTATCTTCACTTAGACGCGTAACTTTTGGACAAAACACCATAGACTTCAAGGATTTTCAGATTATCCGATTGAGTGATCTAATCAATTTCTGGATCGGAGCAGTAAACGAGATTGGGATTAGGGATTAAAGTTTTAGACATGCAGAGCTTATTATCTGCTCAACATGGCAGCATCCCATCCTAGGATACATTCAACAATCTACAAGTGCAAACGTTTATACGAGTTTTTTAGTGGGTTATACGATTGGATCCCGGTCAAAATCTCAAAAGCCAAAATCCCGAATTCTTAAAAGTGTCATAGCTATTACCACAATTGCACCCACGCTTGCTGGAGGCAAAGGTAGGATTCTGTGTCTTGGGAAATTATTCTAAACATTTTCCTCCATATAATTTCATCCCTTTCAGGATTTGGAATATTCGGGATTTTGGCTTTCGGGATTTTGGCCTTTTCGGGATTTTGGCTGCCATCGATACGATTTACGAGCATTCTGTAGGGAGCAGTGGGGCAACTTTAAAAGTGGGCCACTTTTGAAATTGGGATTTTTTACCTATGTTTAAGTGGAACTAAGCTATATCATAATGTAATTTAACTTCTCAATCTGTTCTTGCACCTAAATTGTATCACGATAAAGCTCAATTTTATTTAAAAATACGTGAAAAATACCCATTTCAAAGGTGCCCACTTCCCTCTGAGTCCTTAGTTGGAATTCACATTCACAAACATTTACGAAGGATAGTTTCTGTGTTGAGACTTAAATTTTTAAATTAGAAATGTAACGTAGTGATATAATTGTGAGCTTAGAATATTCGACAGATATTACGATTCAAAAAATAAGAAAATAAACCAATTCAAAATTTTTAGAAATCTAAAGTATTTCGGTATTTTTCCTGTTAAATGTTATTTACCACAAACTATCCTGCTTTATTAAATTCTTTGGTAACTATTTTATTAATTTAAAAAAAAGACAATATAAAAGAGCCTTATGACCTCTACACGCAAAAGAATTTTATGCCCTTATTTGACATTTTTTTCTACGCGCAAGGGTTAGCAATTTGCTTCAATAGGGACATAGAGGACAATGGGCAGAAATGTATGTGAGTGTGAGTTAGTCCATAAACAGACTACTAGGTCCATTTTGTAAGAATTGGTGTATGATTTAAAGATTTCCGGGACCCAAGTCAAAAAGGACTGTCACTCCTTGGAAAATTAACGATATCCAATTGATGTATGACTTGAACTTTATTTGTAAATTTTTGGATTTTCCTTCTGACTGCCCCATCTGACAGCTAATCGTATTTTAAAGCCATCGCACATTATAGGGCAACAAAATGAAAGCTTTTTCCGTGTGATAGGAAATCACTGGTGTTTTCGGAGTCCTTGTTGTGGCTTGAACATATCTTCTGAAGAAACGTTATAGTCCAAAACGTCAAGTTTCTGATACAGTGAGTGTCAATAGTTTGTTGCCTAATGGATGTTTGAGAAATCAAGTGAAAAAAGTCATAGAAAAAAATACTTTTCCAAATTTTTCTTTTTGCAGATGAGTTCCTTGTAATCCGTAGATATTATTTATAGCTTTCAAAAAAAAATAATTAATTTTATTTCATATCAAAAATAATTGTTTTCCAAAAGTTGGTCATTTTTGAAAAATCAAAAGTTTGTTGCCTCATTAAAAAAACTAATTCAAAATGGTGAAAACGTGCAACCAACTTTATGTAAACCGGTTACATTTTGAGCTTATGTCATTTGATAGGCAAATGGTGGATTTGTACATTTTTAAGGCTGTCAATGGTAAATATATAGGTGTAAGAGTGATGATAAATAACAAGAAATAATCAGTTTTTTGATAATTCATAATTTAGGTTATGATGGCAAATTACAAAAAGTTGAAAGGTGGGATATTGTCCAGAGATACTGCTAGGAGGAATCGGCGTCGCTTAATTGCCAAATTTTATGGAAATTCATGAAAAGTTATACATAAAATGGTCAAATATTATAGTTATGAGACACGAGTACATCTGAAAAACGCTACTGGTAGACCCAGGGTTTCGACTCAGAAAGTCGATAACCGCATTCTAGGTATCTCTGATAGTAACCCCATGATGTTTGCTTCAAAAATTCAGAGTCGGCTGGTTACAGAAGGCATACAGCCGACTTTGAATTTTTGAAGCAAACATCATGGGGTTACTATCAGAGATACCTAGAATGCGGTTATCGACTTTCTGAGTCGAAACCCTGGGTCTACCAGTAGCGTTTTTCAGATGTACTCGTGTCTCATAACTATAATATTTGACCATTTTATGTATAACTTTTCATGAATTTCCATAAAATTTGGCAATTAAGCGACGCCGATTTCTCCCAGCAGTATCTCTGGACAATATCCCACCTTTCAACTTTTTGTAATTTGCCATTATAACCTAAATTATGAATTATCAAAAAACTGATTATTTCTTGTTATTTATCATCACTTTTACACCTATATATTTACCATTGACAGCCTTAAAAATGTACAAATCCACCATTTGCCTATCAAATGACATAAGCTCAAAATGTAACCGGTTTACATAAAGTTGGTTGCACGTTTTCACCATTTTGAATTAGTTTTTTTAATGAGGCAACAAACTTTAGATTTTTCAAAAATGACCAACTTTTGGAAAACAATTATTTTTGATATGAAATAAAATTAATTATTTTTTTTTGAAAATTATAAATACTATCTACGGATTACAAGGAACTCATCTGCAAAAAGAAAAATTTGGAAAAGTATTTTTTTCTATGATTTTTTTCACTTGATTTCTCAAACATCCATTAGGCAACAAACTATTGACACTCACTGTATATCTTAAATATGAATGGATCACGCTCTACAGTAATCCATTCATATTGATAAGTTTTAATAAAAAGAATCATTTGGAACAGGTTCTGAATTACGCAATTCTACCCTACTATTCCATAGACTCATTTTTACTAAAAATTGTCCAAATTAACTTAAGATTATAGATCATTGCAATACCCATTATCAAATTCTAATTTTATTTTGTTTTTTCTTTCTTTATTAATATCTTTTTATTTACTGAAATGAAAATTAAAAATTAATAATATAAAAATTTTGACTTTGAAAAAATTACTTGTTGTGTTATTGACTGAAAATTTCCATTGAACCAATAATCATGTGAATCATCCATCATGCCTGATCATTATTTCCAATGAACATTAAAATAATCATTAGGCCAAAGTGTCTTAACCAATACTCAACTGAGTGTATAATAGCTCTATTCTCAACAAAACCACTCTTATTCTACTCAAGTCATCAAGTTGATTTTTTTTGTCATGGCTCCTGCGAGAAAATAAGAAGCCAATTAAGTACTTTTAGTGAGACAATACGCCAATGAAATATACTATACATAATTCTCGTAAGAGACGATTTATGCAAATATCTATTGCATAATTTTCCTTCCCACGTATAAGCTTTTAAGAAGAACATTATAAAAAAAACACTATTTTAAATTCACTGAATTTCCATGTTCACTGGGGCAGACAACAATATTCTCTTCTCAAGAATATTCCCCAGAAACTTTCTCTTTCAATTGGATCTTCCGTTAGAAAAATTATTCAGACTTCTTAATCTTAGCCATTCATCTGACTGGGTTTGTGAGAATTTTTTTCTCTACTCATGTGTATTTTTTTCTTTCTATTTCAAGCGAATATGTTTTTTTTTTGTTATTGAAGAGAGAATTAAAAAGAAACTGAATGAGAAGAACTCACCTTTCCAGAAGCTTTCTTGTATCGTCGAATGGCCTCTTCAATTAAGTCCTTAACGAGGAGATCACCATTTCCACAAGGTACAACCACACGGCAAGTCCCAAAAGACACTGTCACTTTCATTTTTGCACCGTTTTCTTATCAAGAATTATGCTTAAACCACCTTCGGAATGTTCTTGAATAAAAATTGGCCTCACTCTTGTACACTGCACTTGTTCATGCTCTGTTTGAGCACCAAGATCCTTTTTTTTCTTAATTCTTTGATTCTTTTTAGAATAAATTAAGACCAACACTATTCACTTGGAATGTTACACGTAGGTGTTTTTTCTTTCAATAATCCCATTTAATACACTTCTCTTTTCACCCGGCTTCTTCACTGATTTTATTTTTTCATTCAACTTCATTATCTTGCCTCCCACTTCGGCCACTTGAGAAATATTTCTCTTTCACACATTCCCATTTATATATTCTTCTTCGATTGTCGTTGTCTCCTGAAGAATTTTTCGTTGTTGACTGATGTTCAAAGACCACAGAGTAAGTATAATTTATTTTTTGTTGATATTCTGTGGAGAAAAAAAACGAGAATGAGATAGAATAAAAGAGATACAGTGTTTTGTGTGGTTTCAACAAGAGAATATTTTTGATTATTTTAGTCATCTCTTCAAGCGTCTTTGAGAGATTTCATCTCTTCTCCAGGAGTGGAAGAAAATCTTAACCACAGAAAAAAAACACACACACACGTTACTCTTGAAGGACGGGTCAGAACCAAAACCTCTATTTCGAAAAACACCTACGAGAACAGTGACCGAACAATCTCTCATCTTCAGGACAAAACCACATTTTTTTTGTATTTGGAAAATTATACCAACCAATTTGTGCTGACTTCCCTACAATTGTGCCCTTGATTTTTATGCTAATGTACACTTAAAAGTACTGAATAGCATTGTTTTCACGCCATACGAAAAGAGAGGGAGAACATGAAACAAGAATTTGCCATTTTCTTGAGTCACGATTCCATTTCAATTTTTTTTTTAAATGTTTTTGAACATTGTTGTGAACATTTTCCTGCTACGCAAAACGAGAAAATATTTGCTGTTTATGAATTTTTGGTCAACCACAACATTCACCTCATTTTGGGGAGAAAGGGGCCTACAGGTTGTATTGCATAATTTGGACACATGTTTACCTGAAGTTAAAATGATATTGAATACACAAAAACCGCATATTTTTCTGTTGATATTCTACATACAGTATTATCAGGCATTATCTGAGTTATCTAGAAGATTTTTGTAATCTTAGCACAGATATAATTTCAACACTCTTGTTGATATTTCTGAGCAATCTTAGCGCATAAATAAGCCTTATCGTAATTGTTGATACACAGAGAGAAATAAAACTAAATTTAAAAAAAGCTGTGACGAAGCTTTTCAGCTTTGCGGAAAGCTCGAACTCGTAGTGATATTAATATAAAAGGTATTTTTAGCTGTCCAATTCATGCATGAATAAAATATCTCATGCTCATGCATTTAAGCCTTATATAATTTTACATATTTATGTTTACCGAAACCACTTAATTTAAAGATTGTCCAAAATAGAGTATGATTAATGCATCAAATTTTCGTAATAGGGTAAAACCTGTTCATTCTTAACAAGGATTCCAAGACCTTTCCAATGAGTTTAAACTTGTCTAATTAAATCAAGAACGATTGAAAGTAATTTTAGTGCGTATGTAAACAAAATGTCCGATTTTAGATTAAGGGCAGAATCACATTGACAGTAAAATGCTCACCGTATTTCATTAATTTTCACATTTTCATTGCAATTCTTACGCAAATTCTCGATTACCGTATTACCTTATCTCATACTCGGTGGCACTAGGTGAATATAATTTTGAATAGGAGGAAATGAAACGAAAATGTGATAAACAGTGAGCAAAAAAACTGTACGATTAATTTCTCTTAGTTTTTTTTGCTCATCGTTTATCGAATTTTCGTTTTATTTCTTCAATTTTCTTATATTATTTTCACTTAGTGCCACCGAGTATGAGATAAGGTAATACGGTAATGGAAAATTTGCGTAAGAATTGCAATGAAAATGCGTAAATTAACGAAATACGGTAAGGCTGCGGCAAGCATTTTATTGTCAATGTGATTCTGCCCTAAAAGAGAGGATTATTGCCTACAGAAGGTCCCGGATTAACGACATCGTTATTAAAAAAAAAACACACAAACCGGGATTGTGATACACAGCCACAGATTTTTGTCTCCTGTATGGGAATTCTGTAACAGTATGGCATTGTCATTTGACATATTTTTTGTAATAAAATCAGGTGCAGGACAATATTAAAGCCCAATGAGCATCAAATGGCCATTCCAAGCAGCTCTATGAGGCCTTTCGTAACTGATATCAATCGCATTTATGATCAGTTCTTCAGAATTTACCACACAAAAAATTTAAATTTGTCATATGACATTGTCATACTGTTACAGAATTCCGCTACTGAGGGCCAATTTTTGAAACTCACTCGCACCCACGAGCTCTTTAGTGGCCGAGAGAAATTGACTTCGCAAAGCACGCAAATTATTCAAATATTTCTGTAACGTAACGACTTCTTTATAACCTAAAGTACTCGTTGCATGTACTCAAGAGTCTGCCTGGTGTGCGAGTCAATTTCTCTCGGCCACTAAAGAGTTCGCAGATGCGAGTGAGATTTTCAAAAATTGGTCCTCTGGTTTGCATTATTCTAAATCGATAGTCACGATCACGAATTATAGCAGTTGTCGTCGATTCAACAATATCAGTAGTCCGGGGAATCCCTGTGCAATTCGTATATGGAAGCATTTCGAACTAAGTAACATTAAGGAATTTTGCTCTAAACCCTAAAAAAAAAAACATATCATACAATCGCTCTCAAAAACATTCACCGCATCGTTTGTATCACTTGTCTCTGCCAAAAAAAATCCAATGAATAAGGTTACTCGAATAAAAATTGTTAAGGAAAATTATCTAAATAATAAAGTCACCTGTGCCATATTCGCAGATTTTTTGATTGATTAGAATTTGAGATATTAATTTTATTAATAGGCCGTCACGGCTTAACCCGTCTCTGGGCTTAAGCCGTAAGTGTGTGCAGAACATTCAAGGGCTTAATTGGTTATTTTCCTGACAATTTTGGATGGATACAAAAAAGATACCATGAAGAAAGTATTTTTAACCCATTCCTTACCATGGAATTATACATCATACGCAAATTGAGTGATTTTATATGATTTATTTCTGGGCAATAATTATTCGAATTGCTGTCGGGAATTGTTTTTTAGTTACCTTAGTCCTTCAATGACTTGGAAAAAATAGCCCGACAGAGATAGAAATACAATTTGTTGTTCTTTTTTCGCTTCGCGGAAAGTCATGCAAAATTTTTGCTCAAAATAGCGGACTGAAAATTCGACATCCCGTCGAATTTGTTAAAATTGACCTCCATCCTCCTTCCTGATTTAAATTCTGGTTGCAAATTTGTTTTCTTGGATAGTTACTCTATCTGAATCACTATAGTTTGTAATGAATTAATGCACAGAATTTAAATTCAGTGACCGTTAAGACGTGTGTTTGACCACGGCCCCCCGCGCCCCCATAATAGATAAAAAAAAATTTCTTTTCAAAAAAATCATGTATTAATCAGTAAAAATATAATTGCAAAATATGAACATTCTATCTCAAGTATTTCTTGTACATTGACTGAATGGGTTAACTGTTGGACTTGTACTTCTTCGTGGTTCGTGAGATTCGTTTTTACTTTCCCCATCTAAAACAATTAGAACATATCAAAATTTCAATTAAATCCGATACAAATTATCCAATTGTACACTATTATGGCCTCTACACATTAGAGAAATTTATGTCCATATTGAAGAGTTTCTCCAGGCGTAGGGAACTTTTTTTTCAATATGGACATAAATTCCTCTAGTGTGTAGAGAACATTAGGGTAAGAGAAGATTTTACTAGGGACAGTTCTGCACTTGAGATTACCGATGCATCTAGGCCACAATGTGGTTTCTTATGATTGCTCACTCCTATTCTATTCCTACAGTTCGGTATGCACATCTCGGTGTGTTTTGGATCAGTGACAGTGAATATTTGTATCGACTGAAGAAGCATCATGCCGAAAGTTGTACTAGGCTCTATTGTCTACGCGGTTCACTTTTTTGCTAATGTGCACCATTGGCATTAATAATAATAATAATGTTGGCACAACATTCCATGAAGGAACTAGGCCTTCCCGTAAGGGGATTTCTAGACATGCATTATTATTTTTTCTTGTACGGGATGAGGTTGTCAAATCCATGCCCGTGGAATCAAGTGCAGTGAAGCTCACTGGATGCAATTCGAACACCTTTAACGCCAGAAAAATTCCTGGTGACCTAAAGGGGATTCGAACCCGGGACACTTGCATCATAGACCGAGTGCTCTACCATTTGACCCATTGAGTGCCCTCACCATTGGCATTACTATTTATTAATTCACTGGACGAATTCAAAGCCGATATGGCATGAGAAATATATTTCTGTTGCTGTTCAGCTTTGACTCAGAGATCTCACAATCATACAGACATTACTCTATCCACTGCTCCACTTGAGGCTCCTATTAGGGTACAATAATTGTACCCTATTAGGATAAAATGGGGTAATTTGGAACCATTTCCAATATGGAATTATTGTGAGATTTATTTTCTATTTAAGATGTGTAACAGAAGAAAAACTAGAAAAAACGCTGCTCCCGCTGCTCCTTTTCTTCTTACTCGTAATGATCTCCTCTTTCTCTTTGCCCATCTGAAATCATGATAAAATCTCAAATATTCCAAATTGGAAATGGTTCCAAATTACCCCATTTTACCCTACGAAAGTCCTATCACTTATTTAGTACTAGAAATCGGACAACGAATACATAATATGCTATCAATAATAAAAGGAAGCAAACCCTTATTCCAATGCAGTCCTTACATAATTTATTTAAGCAATAAAAAAGTTCGTTAAGTCACCACAAGCAGCACTTGCACTTTAAAAGATAATTAAAGCCATTAAAACTAATCACTCGCTGCTCAGCTGTTAATATCATTCACAACATACCATGACAAACATCCATAACTTTTCGAGGCTACCGAAGCAAACAGAAGACCCAAATTAAATATACAATGAAAGCCAAAAAACTACTCTTAATTCCACCAATTTCTTCTTGAAATGTTTATCTAATGAATTAGTGAACCGAATCTTTTGATGCGAGGTGTAAATTGTGATTTTTCGGGCAGACTGTTTTGGCTACTGGTAATAAATTTAAGAAAATTTTGCATTTTTCTTCGTTTTCTTGAACAGGAAGGAAAAAATCTTAAAAATGATTGTGCTGTCCTGCGTTTGATATGGTCCCTGCACCCTACGGGACGTGATATTCCTGTTCATGAAGAGGAAAGTTTTTTGTCACCATCTCACGTCTCCTGGGCCAATATTTATGAATATTCTTCAACGGCTTGAGTGATTCAGAGACAAATAGTCACTCCCTCTCCAACTTCCACATTATTCACCGCGAAATACTTAGAATTTTTCACTGTGTTGAACTCTTCTTTCTCACGGCAATTTGTTTACCTTTGTCTCTATGGAGACCATCAATGGATACCCCAGCTTAAATGTCAAATTTTTGGACGCAATTCCCGGAGACCTTCCCCAATGCATTTTCCAACACTTCCACACACAATTGCCATCAGGAATGGCTTTCTCAGGGAAATTCTCTAAATTCTTGCCAATTTCTAGAGTGGAAATCAGGGGAAATCGCTGAGGAAACGTAAAGTTTAGCGAGTTGGAATTTTTCTATGAATTACGTCATTTCTCTACGGACAAAACACATTCCGCACTCTAATCTTTTGCATCAATCCAAATCCACTTTTGCCCGTTGAATTAATGAGCTTCCACGGCGCAATTTAATCCCATTGCCGACAATTACAGAGAGCACTAATTAATTTGCAGAAGCAGGTATACTGATAAACTACTTGCCTCGACTTTTGTTTTTCTCCACAGCAAATTTTCCACTTTCACTTGCACATTTCCTGGCACAGATCCTCACAGAAAGCAACTTGAGCACTTTGAGCACCTCGTGGGGGTTGTTTTTGGGGGAGTTTCTAGCACTAATTGGAATGTTTTGGGGGACAGAGGAAAAACCTCCTCAGCACTGTTTCGTCGACAAAGCGAGACTGGCGTGGGGCACAGTAGGCAAAAGTTTTTACTCAATTTCCCAACACAATTTCAAATTCTCACAGTTTTTTTTAGTAAAACTTCAAGTGGGTATCATATTTTATGTGATTTCAACTCCTCTAGCGGATAAAAATGTAAAAGTTTTGTGTTCGCGCGTTCTTCTTAGTGAACTGCAGCGCCTCGTTGGTGCATTTAGGAAACCAAGTTTATAAATAAATTTGTAAACAGAGCTGTTTTGGGGCGCTTTCAGAGACAATTCTTGATTATTCTATACAGAAAAACCCTTCAGAAACAACATAAAATTGCAGCTAAAGTGTTTTGATATATATCACTTTTAATTTAACAAAGTATCACAGTGAAAATGTCTAGTGACGAAGGTGAAAACAACAATTCAGGCAGATTTGTGAGGTTAGAAAATAGGGAAAATGTGGGAACATCAGAAAATTCCATGGAAAAAACAGAAAAGAAACGAAAGAAGGGCATTGTGTACGTATCCAACATACCAAAATACATGACAGTGGCCATCCTAAAAGAATTTCTCGGAGAATATGCAGAAGTAGGGCGAGTGTACCTACAAAACAGTCAAACAGATGGTAAGGGAATTTATTGCTTTCCGGAAACATTTTTTTACTGAATTTTCTTGCAGATGATGAGGGCACAAAAAAGAAAAAGAGGAGAAGATACACTGAAGGATGGGTGGAATTTGAGAGTAAAAAGAAAGCCAAACTCCTTGCAATGCGATTGAACGGAATGCCAATTACTACCCGGAAAGGTTCGAAATTCTGCGACATCCTCTGGAACCTCAAGTACCTGTCTCGCTTCAAGTGGGTTCACTTGAGTGAGAGGCTAACCTATGAGAAGGCAGTGTATAAGCAACGTCTGCAAGCTGAGATTTCAATGGCCAGGAAGGAAGCCAATTTCTACGGCGAGAATCTCGATCGAAGTGACAAGATGCGTAAGAAAAAAGCCAAGAAAGCAAAAGCATAAAAGGAAAATATTCTATTTCAGTTGAAAATGTTAATTAGAACATGAGAAATATTTAAGAAAAAATAAATATGATTTTATCACAAGTTCTGTGAGTGCCATGGTAAGGTCAGCAGATGTCTGAACTTTCTCGTTGACCCTCATTACCCTCATCCTGTAATACAGGCTTCAGGCCTAAGACTTAGATATCTGGATTCTTTCGCGTCCCACTTTTATTCAGCAGATGAATTCATGTAACATTGAGTTTTTCCTAATGCTTTATGATCAAATAAAATAGTTCAGAGAGGAAAAAAAAATTCCATTGCGTGAAAACTCGGAAAAACTCCGGGTCATATATGACCCTATTGTCCTCAAGGGAAGTGTACATACCATTTTCAAAATCTATATCACGGGCTTTTTAACAGTTTTTTTTTTTTGCTTGAAGTTACTAATTTGGCCAAAACCATGGCAAACTGGATTGTCTTGATGAACACTGTACTCCTGGTGTTCAAGGAATCTTCCTGGTAATCCCTTGAACAGTTACTGTCACAATATTTTGAGTGGTATTTGGCAAAATTAAACTTATCCACATATTTATTCACACACAATACAATTGCACAATATGAGACGCTTGCAGACTACTATAAAATATTGCAAAATATGTTATATAATTCATCAGATATAAGATAAAATGTCCAGGAGCAAGATGCCTCACCTGCATTTCACAAAGAAAAACAATGTCCCAACTACATTTCGCTATAAGTTTGGGACGAAAACACTGTTACCCTTGCCGACAATAGGGTCATATATGACCAGGAAAATTCTACACGCTTTTCTGGAAAATCGAGAGTAGTTTATTATATCAAAATATGCAATATACAATCTTTGGATATTCTATTTTGTGTTTCTAAAGAACTTTTTGCTGAAAAAAATAAATGAATATAAAAAATTTTGAAAAAGAAAAGTCATTTCACAAAGTTCGAAATTAGTGATTTTTGATCTCAAATATTTTCTTTTCCTGAATATCTGGAGTCTTGAGAAAATTAGCCAAGAATCTTACATGCTTCTATTATGATGTCGTGCACAAACCGATAGATTTCAATTAATTTAAATAGTCAAAAAAAAATTGTTTTTTTCCCGGGTCATATATGACCCTAATGACACGAAAGAGTTAACTCTTCTAATCCTTTATCAGGCACGATTTTTTAGGAAATTGTTGTTTAGGATTGGATATTAAAGGCCAATGATCAGTTAGATTTTGAAAAATCAATAAAATTGCTTGTTATTTAGGTTTTTGAGACCTTCTGGAACTGGACTAAACCTCCAGTTTGAAGCCGGCATAAGTCGTGTAAGTCTTATGCCCTAAACACACTTACGACTTAGTGGAAAATTATGGAAATGTAGTTTGAACATTATTTCTAATATTATTACGGTAAGCCGACTCTCAGCTAATCCTCAGGTCTGACTTGAGGATTAGCCGAGAGACGGCTTAGAGTAATTTTATTCGAGGTTAATGGTTAAAATACATTTTTCTATCAATTTCCACTAAGTCGTCTCTCGCCTTAAGTTCTAAGTGTGTCAATATGTCAAGGACCTTAAGGTGCAAACAGACTCTGACTAATCCTTGAAAATATTCAGGTGAACAAATAAATGATTTTTTTTGCAAAAACTGAATGTGCAAGAAACTCTGATTCCCATCCAAAACTTAAGCGGACTTCAGACTAAAGGTTAAGCCCAGTTCCCAAAGGTCTGAAAATCCTAAAAGTAGCGAGCAATTTTATTGTTTTTTGAGAGTCTAATTCTAATAGGTTATTTATCTTTTATTGATCCAATCAAAAATTAAAATTTCAAAAAAAATAGTGATTGATTAGAAATTAGAGCAGTTAAGCCATATGGCTAAAAATTAGGTCTGAATCCCGTATTAGTTTAGGGTGGGAATTTAATTTTGCGGGCTAATTGCTGAATATTCTCAAGGATTAAACAGATTCTTATGCCCTGCCTGAACAGACTTACGACTTAAGTCGAGAGACGTTTTAGTGAGAAACTGATGAGAATGTTGTCTATTGAATTAATTACGTCGTAGGTATGTCATGCCCTAGACACACTTACGACTTAAGCCGAGAGACGGCTTAGTGGAAAATGACAGAAATGTTTTTTGACGATTATTTCTAATAAAATTATGCTCAGTCGTCTCTCGGCTAATCGTCAGATCTGTCGAGGCCCTCAGGCTCATTATATTTATACTTTACTCACCTCTACCCTATGTTCTTGTTTAATCACTTTTAATAAAGTTACAATAACAGCAGAGAAAGATAATATTAGGACTAATTTTGTCCTAGCCGTTAACCGACAGATGGCATTGTCTCAGCCTGTGCATCAGATCAGACAATACACTCAGTCCCGGGATTTATGCACATTTTCGGGACCGAAAAAAAAGCCCGAAATTACATTATGTATCGAGAAAATTTGCATACCTGCAGGAGCTTTCTTTTGAATAAATCGGCCGTAGAACGAATTCCGCGCGGAGTAAAAGTAGTTCAAACAAAAAAATCAACTGTTTTAGGAATGCATTAACACAGTACTTTTTGGCCACAGTTCTTCAATAAATGGTTAGAATATTGAAAAAATTACCTTAATAAAAGAAATTAAAGTTTTATTCTGAAAAAGTAGCAAAATGTTTTCAAATTTCCCGCGTCGCACACAGTACACACGGCTCTTCGTTATCCGGCACTTCGTTAATCATTATCCGGGTGACAGCTGCCAAACACTGACGGTTGATGTATTCAAAATTATTTTTACTAAACATGAAGGTTCTCCAGTGTAAATTATAATATTATTATCATTGTATCCAAGTTTTTAATACATAATTGCGTCTTACCTGCCACATTCATAAGATGCTGCTCTTTCTGATTAACACTTGCTCTGATCTAATGTACGACGTGAGCAGAAAGACGGCTTTACGTTATTTATAATCAAAATAATGATTAGACTACATTCCCATCAGTTTCCCATAAAGCTGTCTTTAAGCTTAAGCCGTAGGTCTGTCTAGCGAGGGCATAAGACTCATAGGGTGGAATCACCATTTCTAGCCAGTGCCCCACTTTTCGCCACTTATATTGTAATCGCTATTTTTCGCGATTTGTGAAATACATGAACCGCAAAGTTCTTTGTATTTTTTACTGCTGCTACGTATAGAGTCGAAAAATAATAATTATTCGTTTTGGATTTACGATTTTAAGCATTTTTTAGAGTAATATTCTTAGCAAGTGCATCGAATCCAATATTTCTTACCAAATATACTAAGAAGTGTCATCAAATTTTCATGAAGCAAAAAATACCTTTTTGGATCAATAATTTGTCCATTGAACGTTTAATTACACTTGTGGAATACATAAAATTTGTATTTAGTTAATTAATATTTCATTTTATATTATTTTTATATAAAAATGAGGCATGGCGAGAAGTGGTTATATTCTGAAATTGATTTTACCACCTGTCGCCATCTCTTTTCAATAGGCGACGCTAACATCACTTCATAGATTCTCAGTTGTCAAATTGGCATTGTTTATTTTCTTCAATAGACCTATAATTTGATTTCTCAAATAAAAGTGAAGAAAAATCGTTTAAAATGCGTAATAATAAGGTAATCATGAGGAAAAAGAAATGTATTCTTTTTATAACATTGCCTAAAATAATCGAATTTGGACCTTTTCAAGTGGGTGGCGAGAAGTGATTATAAAATGGGCGAAAAGTGGCGACGAAGTGGTTATTTTTGCATTGTTAATAAAAATTAGTTTTTTAAGTAGTCCAGAATTAAATTCTAGGACAATTATTCTCACGAATCAAAAGCCAATACATCCAAGGTAAAGTGCCCTCGAATCGACCGGAGGTCAATATTTGAATGTTTTAATGGTGAATTTCTATAAAATTGTCACTGATTCGTATTTATTTATGGAATAATTGACCTATTAATGTTAGATCATTACGCCAAATATTAGTGCAAATATAAATAAATTGAATAAATTACTCTACCGGTCAACTTGAGGAACCGGTCGACTTGAGGGCACTTTGCCTTAACCCTTTAAGGACGAGAAGGTCAAAATTCGAGGGTCAGAAAAAATCATTTTTTCTAACTTTTTAGAGCAAAATACAGCTTTCGACTGCCGTAGGAAAAATTTCATTTTTGGGTCACGGGTGACCCAATCGTCCTTAAAGGGTTAAGTAGTTTTGTGTCAAATTTGAGTTATCTTGTAATTAGAGTTCAAAAGTTATAATAAAATTAATTCCTGTTTTTCCTAAACATGGCGATAAGTGGTCACTCCACCCTACCCTGAAAGATCAGCACTGACATTCGAATAATGAAACTGAAAACAGGGTGGATTATTGAATAGAGTTTAAGGACCAGTTGTTTTTTTGAACATGAAATTCTACTGCCAGAAAGATGGGAAACAGGAAACCTTGCAACAATTAAGAAATTGACAAGAGAGGAAAAACTATGAAGCAGAAAGCCCTTTTCATTTTTATTTTACACATTTCTTTATTAATTATTCTCTACATAAAATTGAATTTATTGAAGAATATTGTAGTTCATTCTCATGTTCTTCAAGGAGAAAAAAATTAAAAATGTAATGCTTTGCTAGTGTAGAAAAAAATGTTATACACCGTCTCTCAAGTTATCTAAAATATACTTCAGGGTTTCTAATGTTCAAATAATTCCAGAGGGCTGGATGGGCATGGGGGTAGGGGGGGGGGGGGGAGAGAAGATGTAAGGAAGAAAGGCTATCATGACTGACGAAAAAAAAATTAAAAAGGCACAAAAATATCCGGAGAGCTAGAATTTATGTGTGGAATAAATTTGAGAAAAAAAAGTTTAAAAAAAAGTCGCACCTGCATTTCTTTTCCATCTGCAACGGAGAAAGTGTTACATCTCTAAACCGTTCGACGCTGTTTGCTTGCCGGTCCGGCATCTTGAGGACTTCCACCTGAAGCAACTCCTCCTCCAGTGCCCGTGAGCTTAGCCAGATCCTCCTGAATCCACCGAATCTGCGTGGGTCGACTTGAGCCATTGTTGTTGCGAGCATTTATCCGGAAAAGAATCGAAGGTTTGCTGGTGCGATCAATGAAAGCGGTGGCGAGACTGCGATTTGACACGAGGCACGTCTTTTCGCTGCCACAGTAGACTTTGACAAAGGGAATATTGGCCACTGTAGCTGGCTTTGGGGGCCCCTTTGGCTGCACCCCAAGATACACGGAATAGTCCAGGATGTCGGATTCTGTAGCCGGTGGAACTTCCCATGCCAAACATGCTCCCGATGCCGTCTTCATAACACGAATATTTGTCGGTGGTCCCGGAAGTCCCAGGGTCAGTGTCACGGGTTTACTCCACTCCCCACGTCCACATCCATTGATTGCCGCCACGCGGAAACGATACGACACTCCCGATTCCAACGGAACTCTCGCCTTTGTGCTGAGATCCGGCACATTGTCATCAGTCACCTTATCCACCATACCCCCATTCCATTCCCCAAACTCGACGTAATTGGTTAGGATGGCCTGGAGTTCGGTGTAGAAGCCCACGGTGCACCATTTGGTATCTGACTTCGTGCTAGACGCCTCAACAGCCACCGACGCCAGAGCATCTAGGGAATTTTTCATTTGTCCAGCATCTGAGTTTATTGTGTCCGTGTCTTCGGCATTCTGACCACCTGGAGATGTTCCACCGCCAAACAAACCCATTCTCACGTACTTGGGACACCGTTTCTTCCTGTTCCTATTGCCACCAACATCACCAACTTCTCGTCGTTGACTCCTTTCAATCAACTCCATCCAGTCCGATGCTCCATCCAATTGATCCAACGGTTCGGATTTTACCTCCTGATTACTCACCGTTGCCTCAGTGACCACCTATATGACCAAAGAGAATTCACAACTTCAACTGTGTTGCTTTAAAACCTTTAACTCCTTCGTCGTCTCCTTTGGGACTCTGGATACCCATGGAAACAACAATTTTTTTTAGACTATATCTAGAATCCATAAAAATCCGATTCTTCTGGATAAGTACAAACTATAAGGATGTCCAAATCTAGGATATTCTTTGTAGGATCCTAATTAACTCCTGAGCTTAGATATTTTTGGTCAAAAATCGTGAATTTTTTATTTTCTGCTTCCTTGCAGATATTGTGACTTTTTTGATATTTCTAGACCCGAATAAGGAAAAACCTCTCGGGGCCAATAACTATGATAACTAACAATTTTCAGATTACATAAATTCGAAAAACAATTTTTTCTTAAATTTTCAAAAAACTTGTTCAAACTTTATGGGTACTCTCGTCCCCAAAAATCTAGAGGTCAAATGTAAGGTTATCCCGCCAATGCCCAGCATTTGCTTTTTGACACCAACCTTGTAAGAAAATTCCAAGCGAGAGCGACATTTTTGCCAATATGTCCGATAATTTTGACATTTGGAAGCGTAGGCCCTGTAGCCGATCAGGCGCAAAGTTTCACAGTAACAGAAAATTCCCTGGAATTTGTTTTCTATTTTTCCGCGAAAGTTTCCGTGGAAATAAACGCTACTATTCCGTTTGGAATTCTGCGGAGTTATCAGTTTTTTTTCGCGTGGATTTCCTAGAAAAATAAAAGTCCGAGGAATTTTCTTGCAACATATCTGAGAGCATTCCCTGGAAATTGATTCAAAATTTCCTTTGAATATTCCGAATATTCCGAGTATATTTTCTGATATCTTTCCGACCAAGACTCCATAAATGTAAACGCGAAAATTCTGCAATTATTTTTCGCCCTAACGCTATAATTCTTGCGAGCTAGACATACTCAAATGAACGATATGGTAGCAATATTTTCAACTCAATAGTAGAACAATTGAGTGTTCGTCTGATAAATGAACACTCTCCAAGTTCTAAGCTGCCAATTGGCACTGATCGTCCATTTATTTGTGGATGTTTTTATTGTGTTCCACGAAATTTTTAATCAATTTTTGGAATTATTTTGAAGAAAAATATATTTAAAAAATCCACTGGAAAAGTCGTGGAATTCCGTAATATTAAACCACGGAAACCTCTAAGGCCGTTGCATGGAAATTTCCACGGATAATTTCGTGGAAGTATAGAGGATTTTTCCGAATTTTTAAAGGGCTGACTGTCAATTATACGCTAATAATCCATAGGAAAAGCCGTGGAAATATTCGTTAGAGAAAAGTCCATGGATACTCGCGGATATTTCTTATTAGACGGTCCTATACGGAGTTCCGCAAACGTCCATGGAACACTAGGAAGAAATTTAGCGTCAAATTCCATCTCGGAAGCTTACGCGGATTTTGAGCGGTAAAATCCAGGGAATTCCACGCGGATTTTTAGCGGTAAAATCAGCGGACATGGCAGAAAAGGCTGCTGGAAATCCAATGGAATCGCCGCGGCCGTTGGCTATAGGGGGAGATTGCTTTCGTGGAAGTTTTTAGGGGTCTCGGTAGCTCAATGGGCAAAGTGTTGGCTTTGTGACGCAGAGGCCCTCGGTTCGATCCTTGATCGAAGTGCGTCCGGTGAATAATAGGAAAACAGTTTTTCACCGTCCTTAAAAGCTACAAACTGAACGCAAAAATATTAAGAAGGAAGTATGATAAAAGATAAGGGAGCAAAAAAAAAGGATTTGTGATGGAGCAAAAAGAAAAATGAATAGGGAGAGATGAGAGGAACAAAAATATGGGAAAAAAAACAGATGGAACTCGTATGTAAATGAGAGTGAGCGAAATGGCTATATGGACTTGATTGAGTCTGACAGCCAAAACGTAAAACAGTGAGAGAGAGAGAGAGAGGGGAAGTTTTTCCTGATTTTGGTGAATTCTGATTGTCCAGGAAGAGTCTTTTATGCTTTTGAGAAAGCTTAATGTGTCTACAATAACATCGTGTTGAGAGAAATGTGTTTTTGGAGTGTTATTGTGTGAAATATTTTGAGAAATCTGTTGGCAAGCAGGAATTTGGTATCTTCTTGACCACTTCCTGGACATCCTACAAAATACTGGTAAATAATTCTTGTGGTTTTAGTGATCAACATTGTAAAGGAGTCATTTGACACGCAAAAATAATTCACAAAATTGATATTATTGGTTTTTGGAAAATTGAAGTTTGTCTCCTTTTCATTCTTTTGGGGACGAGAGTACCCATGAGTTTTCCAATTTCTCAGAGGCGGAAAAAATTCTTTCTCTACAAAAGTATCGTATTTGACCACTAAGACTTACAATAAAATGAGTTTTACTGAAATTCGTTCGCTGGATATGTTGTGGTCCGGAAAGAGTTAAAAGAATCTAGTGAAATCCAGAATTGCTGTAAGTTTATCAATTACCCTTACCTTGTTGACAATCTGTCCTCCAATCGTCGTGACAATGCCTGGAGCTGTGGTAGCCTTCGCTTGAGCCGGAATCATAATGATTTTCTGTTGTCCTGTGCCAATTGTAGTTCCTCCACTGGTCACACTCTGTGGCAGCTGAATGGTGTAAGTCTTCGTCCCGGTGGCACTAGAAGCTGGGATAATTTGTGGCTGCCTAATGGCCGTGGCAGCTGTATTGTTGCCCATTTTGATAATAATCGGACGCTGTCCCGAAAGAATAACATTCCTCCCAGCTGTGGCACTTCCAGCCACTCCAACAGGCTGAGCCCCAGTGGCTATTTTGAACACCTTGGGAAACACCGTAGTTCCACCCTGGGTAGAAACAGTTGATATAATCCCCTTCCCTCCCGCCATAACACTCGCTCCTGGACCCCCAGTCCTGATGATTTTGATGCCCTGACTCGTCTGCACCAGAGTACCCATTTGTGGTTGCACGACACTCGTGGCTCCACTACTGGTGGCGCTATTTTGTACAATCTGAATCTTAGCGCTAGGTGAAACAATTTTCGGGGCGGACACTACTTCAGCCTGACTCACAACAGTAGCCACTGTGGCCACTGGAGCCACCTTCACTGGTGGACGCTGGACAACGGGCACAATAGGCGGTGGCACAACATCGGGCACCTTTGTCGGAGGAGCCACCTTCGGGGGCTCCACTTTGGGAGGTGGTGGTGGATCCGGAATTCGCTCAATTTCCAGCACATACCTGCACAGACAATGTGCAACATTCAGAGACAAATGGTATATTAAGCTTTTATGGTTGAGATTTTCAATAAGCAATATGACATAATTTCTAGATTCACTTGCACAGTGAGTTATTATTAAAAAGCAGTGGCAAAACGTTCCAGACTTTGCGAAGTGCGTAAACTCATGAATTCGATACTATACCTTAAAAATGCTCTCGCATTATACGGGCTTTAGACCTGAGGGACCTAAAGGCCTTGACAGACTTGAGGATTAGCCGAGAGACGGCTTAGCGTAATTATATTCGAAATAATGGTTAAATCACATTTCGATCATTTTCCACTAAGTCGCCTCTCGGTTTAAGTCCTAAGTGTGTCAAGTACCTAATTCCTTATCAGTCTAGATTTGTTGGGAAAATATGACTTAGGATTGGACATTATGGGCAAATGATCCGCTTAATTCTGAAAAATCAATAAAATTCGTTGCTATTTTGAAATTTGAGACTTTCGGGAACTGGGATAATCCTCAGGTCTGAAGCCGGCACCGTTTACCGTTTAGCGGTTCTCAACTCATTTGAACCGATTTAGAAATCACTCAAAAGATTGTCCAAAATAGTTTTAAGAGTATTAGAATAGATTTTCGGATGAAAATTAGTTATCGGTTATGAATCGGTTCATTGCCGATTCATAACCGATTGAAATTGGCTCAAGCTTGTCAGGAATTCCAATACCTTTCCAACGAGTCCAATGTGATACCATTGGGTTGAGAAATACGCTCAAATTGAGAAATACAGCATTCAAATCTATGGTACTAAGGTTAGTCGTTGAAGTCACGGTACGCATTGGTCAATTTTTTTACAATGATTTCTTATGTAGTTTGGCAGGAGTATAGAATAGAAAATTGTGCTTATTCAGCTAATTTTTTCGTTTTCAAATCTGTGATTATTATCCTAACCTTATCTACTATCATGACATTGACTACTAGCAAAGTAGCAGAACTTTACTCTAGAACCTTGAGATGGCCGAAAACTTCAAATACATCGATTTGGTATTGACTGATGGCAATAAAGTAATAGAGATGAATGAGAAATTAAGGGTGAGAAGCTTATTTAATTACGCATACTCCTCAATAAATAAAGAAACCGAAAAATAAAGGACCATTGTGAAGAACTTTTGTGAAATACCGTAAATGTGAGTGACTTTGTCCTCCGGGAGTAACTTTTCCATCCTGGCTGTTTCTAAGCTCTTCTTTAATTCTACCACTTAAGGATGGTCTTCACGGATCTAATCTACCATATCCGATTGATGAAAACCATCTTTAAGTGCTAAAATGGAAGAAAACATTAGGAACAGCAGGGGGCCAAAGTCACCCCCCGGGGGCAGTCATTCTTATCTAGGAAAAAGCTGAAGACCTGGTACCTGAACTGAAGGATGCTAAACATTACCGGTTTTCCAAAGACAAACCCTACGTAAGGTTTTTGGGCATGTGAAAGATGCTAAAAAGGGCACAATTCAGAATCTCAATGAACTACCACAAATTAAGCAGCTGTGTGGCTTCTATCAAATAATCTCGGTGATGCTGTACCGAATGCCCCGCTATTGATGCTATTGAATGTGGATTAGAGAAAAAAGATCAATAGGCCGTCCCAGGATATGGAAAGACGTAATGGACGATGCCCCTTAATAACTAGATGTGCTTCAAAACTGTTGAGCCTTGTGCCTCTAACGGCGTTATCACACTTGCACATTAAAATTTTAATGTGATTCACATTAATTGTCGCTTGTGAGCGTCCAAATATGTTATTTGTGTCTTTGAGTCACTTAATATTTCGGGTTTTTCTATTTATTGATAAAGTGGATTTGGCCTGCAAAAATAAGTTTAAATTTACCTGAAGCATAAATATTTTTCACATTAAAAAATTAAAGCGAAAATCGCATTAATTTTTAGCATTAATGCTATAAATCAATTTATATCAAATTTTGAATATATCAAATAGAACAAATTTTGAATATAAAATGATTCAAATACACAGATTACACATTTGGACACTCACCAGCGACAATTAATGTGAATCATATTAAAATTTTAATGTGCAAGTGTGATAACACAGTAAAGGACGTAGCGCTACCTAAGTAATTTAGTGAGTATAAGCTACCTAGATACGGCTACTTCAAACCGTCAAGGATATCACTTGTAAAGATCGAATAAAAATCTTCTTTTAAAATTTTTCATAGCACATGTAACAAAGCTCGAAAAAAAATCGAGATTTTCAAATTTCAGATCGAAGAACACTCAAATTGTTGCAATTTGCTATCTAATTTTCAATCGGGTTTCCGAAAATTTCATAGCACTACCAGTGCTTTGCTCCGCGTAAACCATGATCTTTGCATCGGCCCCGACAATAAATATTGTGCGATCTTGATTTTCTTAGATTTCTCTAAAGCATTTGATAGCGTTAATCATTCCCTTTATCTTTCTAAATTTAATACTATGAATTCTTTTTCACTTATTAGTTTAAAATAATTGCTTGAATCATATTTGGCTGGTAACCCAGTCAGTTAAATTTAATGGAGAAGTGTCCACGCCTTTGGCACTGTCAAAGGGAATTGGTCAAGGATCCGTCCTTGGCCCTCTTTTTTCCTCAATTTATATCAATGACCTTGCTGATTCTTTAATTAATAATGTCAATTTTCATGTTTATGCAGATGATCAGCAAATTTACTTTTTCACAAGTTTTATAATGACTAATTTTTCCCTATGTTTTTCAATAAATATGCCTCTTCGCACCTATATTTTAAAAAGTAGGGGAAAGTGTCCTTTTTTTGATCCCCCTTACCCTTGATATAAGTCAGAAGCCTATCGGCTTACTGTGACCAAGATCCCATTACAAACAAACTACTTAACAGTTAAGGTGTCTACACATTGGGAGCAATTTTCGTCAAAAATTGCGTTTTTGACAGAAATTTGACGTTTCCCCCTACAACGCTGCAGGGAATTTCCTTCAAAAAAGCAATTTTTGACAAAAATTGCTCCCAATGTGTAGAGGCCATTAAACAAATATCCTTAATAAAAATCTATCAGTATCAGTTATATTCTAACGTCATTACTATTTAGGAACCCCACAATCTTTTTCAAGGTACCTAGCAAACGGGAAAGTGTCCTGTTTTTAAGATATATTGCGGAGTCAAATTTATTCAGAAATCCGTTTGCATTAAGTTGTTTGCATGTTCTGACCATTTTGAATTACTGTTTCAAACGAGGCAACAAACTTTTGATTCCTCGAAAATGATCAACTTTTAGAAAACAATTATTTTTTATATGAAATAAAATTATTTAATTTTTTTTAATATATTGATAAGATCTACGGGTTACAGGACCCTCATTTGCAAAAAGAAAAATTTGGAAAGTTAATTTTTACTATCATATTTTCCCATTAGTTTTTCAAATATACATTCGGCAACAAACTATTGACACTCACTGTATTTATTTACAATAGAAAATGACCAGTGATAAGCCTAAATATGCTTATGGTAGCTGAGATTCTTTACAGGCAAGCTCGAAGTGCCTGCAACTCGGAATGCTTGAAAAATCGATGGTGATTTGAATTTTGGAAGTGAAAAATCACGTCGAGCCTATCTTATTCATTTTGACCGTCAAGAACAATTTGCTCGACACGAATCTGCCACAAAATTCAACTTACAGTCTAAATTTTCACGCATTCCGAGTTGCAAGTACTTCGAGCCCTAATCCCCTGTAAAGGATCTCAACTACCATAAGCTTATTTGAGCTTTTCTCCAATTTTTAGCATAAACGAAGAACAAATAGGTAAAATAAGACTTTCCCAAGTGCTCTTACCGCTCTTGTCCTTGAATAAAATGCTACGTGAAACTTGAACTATTTTTGTAATTTTTGAAAAAGAAGATACTAATCCCGATTAGCTACACTATCCCTCGGCACTATTGTACTATTGTTTTCCAATTGAAACTTTTAATTGCTTTTATTTATGTATTATCCATTTTCAATGCCTCAGCACTTTATAATAATTTTGCAGATGGCTTTAATCATTATTTGCTGACATCCGTACATTTCAGCGAGCAGCCTTGTATTTTTTGTTCCCCAAGAATTTCATTCATAAAAAAAAACCAGTAAAAAAAAGCTTCAAAGCTGCTGATTATATAACATAATCTATGCAATATTTAGGGGAGATTCATGCAACAGATACATTTCCTGAATTGATAAAGTGTTTGCAGGAAGGCCAACAAAAAAAATTGAGTAAAGAATAAAACTTACCGTTTTGCTGTGGGCACTGGGGACCATGTTGCTTCCATTTTTTCTTGATTAATGCTGCGCACTTGGAGTTTGGGTACCTGAGGTGGAACCTCCACCTCCAGATACCACAGATCCTTGCAGCACACCTGATTGTTCCAGGCCTTGCGATAGCCATCGCGTCCGGACCAAATGTACAGGCGCGAATGAATTGAAACTGCACAGTGTCCGGCCCTGGCACGCGGAACATTTTCCATAACGTTATTCATGATACTGGAAAAATCCTGCCATACCATGGTTTCGAGATTGAGGCAGGCCAGTGTATTGGTGCACTTCCATTCAATCTCTCCCGTGGACATGGGAATGCTGAGGGGAACCCAGCCTCCGAAGATGAACATCCGGCAGCCAATAACGGTGGCTGTATGGAGAGATCGCGGCTCTGGCACAGGTCCATACATTTGTGGGCATCTCCAAGACATTGTGTCTGTGTCGAGGATCCACAAATCACCCAAACGACGTCCATCCATGCCTCCGTAGATAATTAAGCTGGTTTTCTGAGTCTTGGGATCTGTATATGTCACAGCACTGTGACTTTCCCTGGCCGAGGGGCCACCACCAAAAGTTACAGGCATCTCCCACTGGAGTTGCTCATTGCGCAGATCCAGTGTATAGAAGTCATTGAGGTACTTGGCTATATTATTCTTGGGATCGTTGCTCTCATTCTCCAAGCCTCCAAACATAAAAATTTTCTCGCCCACCAGAGTAAAGCTATGCCCAAGCCGTGGACACGGAGCTGCTCCGTTATTCGGTGGCTTAACACTGAGCTTCTTCCATTCCCACTTTGTAGCCTGAAGCTCATACATTTCATCTGAGTACTGTCCATACTCAATCATTCCACCGTGAATGAGTATTCTCGTGCCCAATGCAACAATACCAAATGCCGCACATCCAGGCGGTACTGTACCCTGCATGCTCGGCACATACCAGCCATTCGTTGAGGTATTGTAGACATGAAGCTCCTCCACAATACCCTCATTTCCGCCCCCAAAAACAATTATGAGATCCTTTATGGTGACCGCCCGGTGGCCATGTCGAGGCCTCGGTTGCGGACCCTTGGTCTCCACCACCTGATTCCACTTGATTGTGTCAATTGACATCCTTAGCCCCTCTGCAAGAAAATTTCCGGGGCGCGTCGAGTCACTCTCCAGAGGTCGCCCAAATTTGACGGAGAGAATTTGAGGTTATGTCTATCATACAGTGTCTCTGCAATGGCAAAAAGTACTCCTCACCATCACAGTACCTGGTCAAATCCCATCGCATTCTCACCTCTAATGCCCCGAGAGACGCCTTTTCCCCCTTCGCAGTCCAGATCCGCTGGATTTTGCACTTCTCCACCCTCTTTGTGTTAGCGTCACCTCGTCCAGAGAATGACTGCAGTCTCACCCACTCCAAACCACAACTATGCACTGCACCCTGTTCCAGGATACTCACTAACACTTTTTCCACACAATCCACCAACTTTCTGATGTTTTTTCACAAGGAAAACACCCAAATAAATTGGAAGTGAAAAGCAAGCGCCAATATGTCAACTTTTTTTTGGCAACTTTCACCGTCCCCAGGGGAATTCCGCAAGAGGCGCTGATGTCGATGTGGGGAAAAATTTAAATTTTGATCGTTTTTAGCATTATAAAAGCATCAAAATAATTAAAGTAAATTAATTAAAATAAATTTGTTTGTAAAAACAAAGCAGCGTGATACTATATTTACAAAATGGTATTTTGAATAAAATGAACTAAGTGATAAAGCAGTTAAGTAAAATATAATGCCCAGCGCACAACTTTTGATTGTTTTCTAAATTTCCTATGAGAGTGAGCGAGATGACTAGATTTCATATTGAAATGTCTAAAACATGTTTACAAAACAAAAGCCATTGTGCATTGGCCATGGGGTTTATTGGAGAGATATCACTAACAATTTGTTTAAAAAATTAATAAAAGATAAAAATTGACAAAAATCGATTGGAAAATTGAAAAAATATTTATTGATTTTTTTTATTGGTAAATATTGAAATATTTTTTTTTTAAGAATTGTAGAAATGAATAAAACTTAAATAGAATATTATTTGTTAAAAATCAGAGATTTTTTTAAAATTTTTATAACTTGATAAATGTGTTAAAAAAAATGTAAGGGTGTCGGAGGGTCCGTGGTGCAATTGGTAAGAGCGTTCGGCTCTTGGACGGTGTGACCCCCGGCTCGACTGTCACAGTTGTGAGTTCGAGTCCCACCTGGTGCAAATGACTGAAGCGTCTGAATGGACATATTTCTCAAACACAATGTAATCTGAATAAAAATTTTTAAACCGAAAAATTTACAAAATGGCAAAAGAGCCCGATACATCAAAATAAATAAATAATTAATAATAAATGCAAGGGTGGGTACGGTAAGTGAACATTGAATCAACCATTAAGTAGCAAAATCACGCTTTTTTTTAACAAAGATAGCAAACTCACGCGAGTTTTCAACAAAAATCGCGAGATCATGCATTTTTTCATAGAAATCGCAAGATCGCGCGAGTTAAAAATTGCAAGATATTTGGAAAAAAATGAAAATAATTAAATTTCTTGGAATTATAGAAATTCATGTTTAACTCTTTCGTCTCCTTTGGGACTCTGGGTACCCATGGAAAAAAGAATTTTTTTAGACTATTTAGAATCGATAAAATTCCGATTCTTCTGGATAATTACAAACTATAAGGATGTCCAAATCTAGGATATTTTTTGCAGGATCCCAATTAACTCCTGAGCTAAGATATTCTTGGTCAAAAATCGTGAATTTTCGATTTTCTGCTTCCTTGCAGATATTGTGACTTTTTTGATATTTCTAGACCCGAATAAGGAAAAACCTCTCGGGGCCAATAAGTATGATAACTAACAATTACAGATTACATAAATTCGAAAAACAATTTTTTCATAAATTTTCAAAAAACTTGTTCAAAGTTGATGGGTACTCTCGTCCCCAAAAATCTAGAGGTCAAATGTAAGGTTATCCCGCCAATGTCCGCCATTTGCTTTTTGACACCAACCTTGTAAGAAAATTCAAGCGGGAGCGAAATTTTTGCCAATATGGCCGATAATTTTGACATTTGGCAGCGAAAAAGATTGCTTTCGGGGAAGTTTTTCCTATTCTTCCAGATTTTGGTGAATTCTGATTGTCCAGGAAGTGTTTTTTTGGCTCTTGAGAAAGCTTAATGTGTCTGCAATAACATCCTGTTGAGAGAAATGTGTGTTAAAGTGTTATTCTATGAAATATTTTGAGGAATCTGTTGGCAAGCAGGAGCTGGGTGTCCTTTTCAGCACTTCCTGGACATCCCACAAGATACTGGTCAATAATTCTTCTTGTTTTAGTGATCAATATTGTAAAGGAGTCATTTGACACGCAAAAATAATTCACAACATTGATATTATTGGCTTTTGGAAAATTGAAGTTTGTCCAAGTTTGTATCCTTTGCGTTCTTTAGGGGACGAGAGTTCCCATGAGTTTTCCAATTTCCCAGAGGCGGAGAAAATTCTTTCTCTATAAAAGTATCATATTTGACCACTAAGACTTACAATAAAGTGAGTTTTACTGAAATTCGTTCGCTGGATATGTTGTGGTCCGGAAAGAGTTAAGGTTTAGTTAAAATTGTAAAAAATGACTCAATAAATATTGAGTGAAGGACAAAATCGCGGGATTAATCGCGATTTATCGCGAAATCGAAAAATCGCAAGTAATAATAGGAAAATATTTGCAAAAATGTAAAAATTAAATTATAACTTAGTAGATTTGATAGAATTAGAAATTTTTATGGCATAATTTAGTAAAAATTATGATGGGCGACTTAGTGAATATTGAGTGAAGGGTGAATGTGAAATTAATGATGATATTTGTAAAACTGCAGAGAAATGGCAGAAGAATTTTACAGAGAAATCGCAAGAATTAGATGATCGCATATTTTACAGATCGAACTCAAAGAGGGAGCAGTTATATAATCGACTTTTTTAACTTGTCACCGTCCTAGAGCTTTTAAAAGCGATAAGAGATATCAAGTTCCGGTTTTCGGTGACTCCAATAAAAAAACGATATCTAGACGATTTTTTTCTTTTCTCCCCACCTACTTCATCCCCTCTAAAACCACGTTTTTTGGTTTTTATCGAAAACGGCTGATGTTTTGTAGGTGGTCAAGGCGAATATTTCGTCCAAACATACCTATGACCTAAAAAAATCGCCATCTTGGATTTTACAGGTTGAAGGTCAAACCACTTTGGAGGGCCTATTTTTCAACCGATTTGGTTAAATTTGGATTTTTTGGAAAGGTCTTGAAATTTCCAACTCGATTACATCAGTCGTAATTGGTAATAAATTGGTTAAGTACCCGTAAATGACCAAAATTTTTTTAAATATTCCTTTTTTCTGTCCATATAATTGTTACCCATCTAGAGGCGAAACGGTAAGAGATACGAACTTAGGATCTTCGGAGGACCCCCCTCCCTATAAGTCAACCCAAGGAGCATTATTATGATTTTTAATTTCCCCCCACCCCACTACATCCCCTCCAAAACCATGTCTTTTAGGTTTTCTCGAAAACGGCTCCTACGATTTCTTTTATTTTTGGAGATGTTTTGGAGGTGGTCCAGGCGAACGCTTCGTTCAAACATACATATGACCTAAAAAAATCGTCATCTTCAATTTTCGAAAGCATAAGTTCAACTGGTCTTGAAATCGCAGTACATACAGTAGACTCTCGCAAATTCGGCTCTTTTAAGATCGGGCTACTTTTTAATTCGGGCAGCGGTTACATTTGAAAAAAGTTTGTTGACATTTTTCAAGATTGATTATGATTATCAAATGAATCAAATATGCTCAAATTTGACATGGTTTGCATTAGTTTTGATGTGATTTTGCATTATTGAAGGATTTTCATGCAATTTACGTGATATATGAGTGTGTAAACTCAATATCGTCAGTTAAATCAGCATTTGTCGTAAATTCCTTTTGACAACTTTTCAGGAGACGAAATTTTCAGTTCAATATTATTTTTCTTAAAAATGAGCCCCGAATGCGATACTTTTGAGTTAAAATAATAAAAGTGGGACTAATAAACTGTAAGTTATCTCGAGAGAATCTTTATAAAATTATTTAAAAGCTGCAATATTCAGAAATTATGTTAGAAGAAACACAATAATATTTTATCCTAACTTCCATCGTTTATAAATCCGTAACTTCTAATATATGGAGATTCTGGAAGTTACGACAATTTACTAAAATGCATTATATCAATTTGAATTATTCTAGTGATAATAAGCGCCTTTATTTGACTATATTAATCAATAATACTGTTATCCCAGTCCCTAAAAGCTTTTATTTCATAAGTTTTATTGAATAAATTTTTCCTCACTTTTTTCTCACAAATACCGAATTAAAATGATTTAATGTTGCATTATTCACACTGTCTTTGGATATATGGAAGAGTTTGTGAACGTTTTAATGAGAAATATTAAATTTTTGCTGCAAATTACAAGCCACGCAAGCGAGCTAAACAAGTTACGGCAAATGCTGATTACTGAAAATTTTGTATGGAAATTTGTCGTAACTTCCCCAAAAATGGAAGTTACGACATAATTCTGATAAATTTTTCTTAATTAAGGGCACTTACGATAATTTTTGTGTAAAATAATTTTTATTGGGCTTATAAAAGTTTCTTTTTCACAAGTGCGTTTAATAAATAAAATTACGCTGATTCCAAATATGTATATATCTCAAAATCGCAAAAATGAAGTTACGATAAATGCTGATTTAACTGACGAATATCTGCATGCACATGAATAAAGAATCGTTACATTTCAAAAAGTTTGTCGCCCGAATTTCTGTCTAATTCGGCTGACATTTCGGTTCCATATGCCCGAATTTGAGAGAGTCTACTCTACGAATCGGTTGAATATCCGTGAGTGATTTATTTTTCTCGTGATTACATTTTTTGCTTGTCCATACGCTTGTAACCCTTGAAACTGATGCCAGAACATTCTGTCAACAAACCACGTTTCAGACGATTCCTGAGAAATGTCGTCACGCTTTTTGTCCGTGTGTCCGTCTGGCTGTCATCAGCTGTAGAGGCTAAATGGTTAGAGATAGAGACTTGAGACCTTCGAGGGACTTCTCATAGATTCGACCCAAGGATCGCTACATGTCCCTCATTTTTCCCCCACCCCTCGCCTTCCCCTCCAAAACCATGTTTTTTTTTGGGATTACTCGAAAACGCGTCGTGCAATTTTTTTCATTTTTGGATATGTTTTAGAGATTACCCAGGCGGACATTTCTTCCTTAGACGAAAATACCGTTGAATCATTCCTAATAACGGTTTTTCAAGGTCAAAGGTTAAAAAGACACTAGAGAGCGCATTTATCAAGCAAATGGGGTCATGTTTGGGGTCGTTAGAAAGGTCTTGGAATTTCCGACAAAACTAAACCGGTTCCAATCGGTTTTGAATCGGTAATGAACTGGTTCATAACCGATAAAAAAATTATCTGAAAATCAATATGCTTTTAAAACTATTTTGGGGGATCTTTTGAGAGATTTATGAATCGGTTCGAATCGGTTGAGAACCGGTAAACGGTAAATGATGCGAAAGTACTTTTGCGGTATAGCATCTAAGTCACGAGTTCGAGCATTTCGCAAAGCCTGAGGCGCTTTGCCAACCTTTTTTTCCAGAAAATCAAGCAAAGCCAAATGCATTTCAACTAATCGATTATATTTGCTTTCCTGAAATTCTCCACAACCTTGTAAAAAAATACTCGAAGTAGTGTTAAATTTTATTTGAAAACTATTCTCACTGCACAGAATGCCAAATAAAGACAGTACGGTTCACAATATCTCTCAATCCTCCTCTTCATCCTCGGATGTGTCGGTGGTATACTCACTCCCTTGCAAATTGGGATCGGACTCCGACTCACTGAATTCCCATTGAGGCTCAACCGTTGGAATGGCCGTAGCCTCCTTCACATCCAGCTTCATATCCAGCTGCTGGTCCATGCCCATATACGAATCCGAGCGCAAACACACGGTAAATGTATACAGAGCTGGCCAACGCGGAGCCGTGAACTTCAGCTGCACCTCTTCCCTGTCCACGAGATTGGTCACGTGATAGGGAGCTGTGAGGAGTGTTCGGGACTTCCTGTCGCAGATGTACGTCCACCAGTACTCCTGCTTGTCCTCCGGGAAGTATGGGCAGTGCACAGCATGCGAGAGCTTCGATTTACCCTCCAGCTTCTCCCGCTTATTCAGCTTCTGCTGAAATTTCTCCCACTCAAAATCATCATCCTCTGCCGTCTTCTTCTCGTCATCTGAGGAAAATTTCTCCTCATCACTGTCCAGAGTACTCTCTGCATCGGAATCCCCTTCGTTGGACTTTTGCTTTTTCTATTCGACAAAGAGACAAAGTATTTATCATACTTGCAACACAATTAAAACACTTTGCATCTTAAAATAATTTTGCAAAGTTCATTGAAATATTGTCTCTCTTGGTCATTGAATTGGTTTTGCAAATTATATATCACTTCGGAATACTATTTCTTTGTAATTGTAGGGCTTGAGGAAGAGTTTTGTGACCTAAATTAAGGATAGGGTGGTTTCACGTATGCATTTCTTTTGAAAATAAAAATTTTTAAGAAAAAAAATTATTTAGCAATTGTCCTGTGAGAAACTAACGGAACAGTCTTTTAGTGAATGAGTCCTGAAAAAAAAAATCAGTTGCGTGAAACTACCTCATTCTGTCCTAACTCTCCTAAAAAAAAGCTTTAAATATCGTTTGCGAAAGTTTAAGAATTCTGCTCAAAAATCATTTCAAATTCAAAATACGAATTGTTAGAATTTTAAGGAATGCTGACGAAACTCTTTCTGGTTTATCAATATTTATCATTTGGATCCTTTTCTGAAATTTTGTCATTCATTAAGGCAAAGTAAAAAAAAAATGTCGCAAAGTGTAATATTAAAAATATTAAAATTGTGTTGAAAAAATTGGAAGTATTAGGAATATTTCTGCAAAAATTATTATAACTCGTTTAATTGAGCTAAATCCAGCCACATTACTTCTTTTTTAAGTGTGATGCTTCTTTCATATTCACACCTATTGCAATTCTCCGCTTTGGTAAACCATCTCCGATCGGTCTAATATTTGCAGTGTAGGGAAAACTGGGGCAAAAGGTCACAAATGGAAAATTTAAAAATTAATTTCTTCCAAGATAAAAAAAACCGAGCCTTTAACTCTTTCGCGTCATTAGGGTCATATATGACCCGGGGAAAAAACAATTTCTTTTGACTATTTACATTAATTGAAATCTATCGGTTTGTGCACTACATCATAATAGAAGGATGTAAGATTCTTGGCTAATTTTCTCAAGACTCCAGATATTCAGGAAAAGAAAATATTTGAGATCAAAAATCACGAATTTCGAACTTTGTGAAATGACTTTTCTTTTTCAAAATTTTTTATATTCATTTATTTTTTTCAGCAAAAAGTTCTTTAGAAATACAAAATAGAATATCCAAAGATTGTATATTGCATATTTTGATATAATAAATTACTCTCAATTTTCCAGAAAAGCGTGTAGAATTTTCCGGGTCATATATGACCCTATAGTCCCCAAGGGTAACAGTGTTTTCGTCCCAAACCTGCAGCGAAATGTAGTTGGGACATTGTTTTTCTTTGTGAAATGCAGGTGGGACATCTTGCTCCTGGACATTTCATCTTATATCTGATGAATTATAACATATTTTGCAATATTTTAGAGTATTCTGCATGCGTCTCATATTGTGCAATTGTATTGTGTGTGAATAAATATGTGGATAAGTTTATTTTTGCCAAATACCACTCGAAATATTGTGACAGTGACTGTTCAAGGGATTACCAGGAAGATTCCTTGAACACCAGGAGTACAGTGTTCATCACAACAATCCAGTTTGCCATGGTTTTGGCCAAATTAATAACTTCAAGCAAAAAAAACTCTTAAAAAGCCCGTGATATAGATTTTGAAAATGGTAAATACACTTCCCTTGAGGACAACAGGGTCATATATGACCCGGGGTTTTTCCGAGTTTTCACGCAATGGAAAATTTTTTTCCTCTCTGAACTATTATATTTGATCATAAAGCATTAGGAAAAACTCAATTTTACATGAATTCATCTGCTGAATAAAAGTGGGACGCGAAAGAGTTAAATTTTTACTATATTATAGCATAGGTATAGCATTTATGAACATCCTAAAAATTTAGTCCTTACAAAGTTTTAATTGAGTCAAGCAAGAGATCATTAAAAAATAAATTTAAAAGCTTGTTTTTGAAATCTTTCTTTAGAAGAAAAATCAATTTTGACCAAGTTAGTTAAAGCACATTTCTCGTTATGGCGGAGAAAAATAATTTGCAACAATTTTGTAGGGGATTGAATTTTATTCAAGAATTTATGTCAACTGTGCGGTTAGGGTACCCATCGGGCGCGTTTCAGGTGGCGGACAGGAAATGGCTGTAGTTGATTCTTGAACTGGCTATAGTTTTTTTTTGGAAGTCTACGACAAGTCCTTACTGAATACTAAATTGCGGATCACCCCCAAATCCCGTGTTTTTTTTTTGGATGCACACTGTTGTCACAATATTTTGGACGCAAAAAAACACAACAAAAAGTCTAGGATGACGGACAAATTGCACCGGGAACGACCTACGCAAGACAATGGATAAGCTGTTGCTTCAACTGGGTTCCGAGAGCACGAGAATAACGAGTGTACCAGACGACAACGGTACTTCAGAATGTCTACATGTTTACATGCCAGGCAAGATCCCGAATGCCAACATCCCAAAAGCCAAAACGGTGAAGTCAATGTCCCGAATGGGTCAAAATTTCGAGTAAGTTAAAATCCTCAATGCCAAAATTCTGAAAGTCAAAATCCCAAAATCCGAAATCCCAAAAGCCGAAATCTTGAAACCCTCGAATGGGACAGCCCCGAATGTGCTAAAATTCTGAAAGCTAAAATCCCGAAAACCGAAATCCTGAAAGCCAAAATCTCGAATGGATCAAAATCCAGTAAGACTAAAATCCCGAAAAACCAAAGTCCCGAAAGCCAAAATCCCGTAAGCCAGAATCCCGAAATCCAAGATCTTGAAAGACAAAATCCTGAGAGCCAAAATCTCGAAGATCTAATATCTTGAAAAGCCAAAATCCCAAAAGTCGAAAACCTGAAAAACAAAATTTCGAATGGGGCAAAGTTCCGCATGTGCTAAAATTCCGAAAGCTAAAATCCCGAAAGCCGAAATCCTGAAAGCCAAAATCTCGAAAGGATCAAAATCCAGTAAGACCAAAATCCCGAAAAACCAAAATCCCGAAAGCTAGAATTCCGAAATCCCAAATCTGGAAAGCCAAAATCCCGAAAGCCAAAATCCCGAAGATCTAATATCCTGAATAGTCAAAATCCCAAAAGCCGAAATCCTGAAAGCCCTCGAATGGGACAGCCCCGAATGTGCTAAAATCCCGAAAGCCGGAATCCTGAAAGCCAAAACCACGAATGGATCAAAATTCAGAAAGAGCAAAATCCCGAAAGCCAGAATCCTGGAATCCCAAATCTTGAAAGCCAAAATCCTAAAAACTGAAATTCCGAAGATCTAATATCCTGAAAAGTCAAAATCCGAAAAGCCCGGAGAAATTACTATCATAGAAATCTTTCTTTTTCTTCCTGGATTTCACCTGTTTGGACTTTACGTTTGGTTCTCTTTCTACCTTTTCGGTTTCCGGATTTTGACGTTCACGATATTGGCGTTCGGGATTTTGGCTTTCAGGATTTTGACTGGGACCCGATCAGAATATTCTCCCAACACGAGCGCATTGTAATAAATATAAAGTATCTCGATACGATTATTAAATTTATATTATTTTTTTATGGCTCTATTCAATTTTGAAAAACCGATTTTTAGGTTGTCTTGAAAACTGTATATGATACAGTTCTATAATATTTATGAGCTGGTTCAATAAGTCTGAATAATAGTGTCCTAATTAAATATTCGTTGACACGTCCTCGAAATACAGCACTTTGAAAATTTAATTTTGAAGAAATATTTCAATACTGATTGTAAGAAAATTCTAGGAAGTACTCGCGGAAACTATTGCATTTTTGAAAATTCTCGCTGATTGAGCGCTTTGTCTCCAAAATTCAACTCGCAATCGAAGAATTTTGATCTAAATTTCGATTCAAATAAATATTAGTCATTCAACTAAATAGAAAAAATGGGAGAGATTTGTGATATTCGACAAAGGGTTTTTTTTTGCTTTTACTGATCCTTTTTAATAGGCTGTCTTATCGAATTTGTAGTCATTCCGAGTTTGGTCACATTAAGAATCTTATGTTCTAATAAGTTGATTTAAGCTCATCACTGATTTACTTAGAAAATTTCTACTTAGCAAAAACATATTTTGTTTTGCTTTATTAAAAATCTGCTTTGTATATTACGATATTTTTTTTTCAAAAATCAGCGAAATTATTCTCGTAAAAATTTTATACTTTCACAGCTAAAATTTTCCACTTAAAAAAAACCAGAACAAAGCAAAAACGGTAATTTCATGGGGTTTAAAAGTTCTAATTAACGTGTTTTTTGTTCGACTTACCACAACAACAGGTTTTTCTTCATTCTTCACCGCATTGGATGGATTTGATGTAACTTTGTGTTTTACATTTCCACTTTTGTATTTGTTCTTGCCACCCTTGTGACCCTTTTTGCCCTGTTTCGCCCAAATTGGCTTCTTCACCTGATTCTGACTTTCAACATTGCCCTCATTCTCCTGATCCTCATCTTCTTCCCTGGAGATTCAAAAGACAAGAAAAGAAAGATTTTGAATGGGGGAAATGTTTGAAAAAGAACAATAAAGACTTTTACTTTATGCTTGGTTTTTCTGCAGCATTTGTGTCTCCAAACAATTCACTCATATTCTTCCTCTCAAGAGTCACTGTCACCGTCACAATTGCTCCCGCAGTCACAACATTGGTATGCTCATCGTCAATCACTGTGAAGATAATTTCAGAATTAGAGAGAACAACCGTTATTCGCGAGATCCGTTGAGAAATTTACCTTCACAGCGAAAACTAAAGTCAATAACTGGCATCTTCCCTAAAACCTTCATTAGTGTGTAGTACTCAAAGTCATTGAGATTTTTTAGAATAGCCCGACTCTCCTCTGCTGGCAACTGAGCAAATTGCTGGAGGTTCTTGATGTGGCGCTTCTTTGTTGCGAAGTACCTCAAGTGATCCTCTGTGAGGTAGGGTAGCTGCAGCAGTGGACTCTTAAATTCCCAGAGTCCCTGAACAATCATCGGAGACAGTTTCATGCAATTCTCAATAGTTTCAATTGTCGGAAGTCGAGAAACTGCAAAGACCGAGCTCAATTTTTACAAGGATTCTTATTTCTAAGATAGTCCGCCAGTACTTTACTGTAACCTTTTCATTTTAAATATTTTTTAGTATATATAGAAGAGCCTAATTCAGAACTTGCTCCAAATGAGACTACAGAGAAAAAGTACTTCGAAAAATTGTTCATTAACGTTTGTAAATTCCTACTGGGGACTTATGCCCAGCGTACAATAATTTTTGTTTTTAAACATGTTTTCTGAGCTTCCTGTGAGAAGGAGTGAGATATAGATCTGGTCATCTCGCTCACTCTCATACGCAGTTTCCAAAACTTGTTTACAAAACAAAAGTTATTGTGCGTTGGGCATAATGCCCAACACACAATAACTTTTGTTTGTAAACAAGTTTTCAAAATTTCCTATGAGAGTGAGTGAGATCACTAGATCTAGATCTCACTTACTCTCATTGAAATGTCAAAAACCTGTTTACTAAACAAAAATTACTGTGCGTTGGGCATTATGCTCAATGCACAATAACATTTGTTTTGTAAACATGTTTTCGGAACTGCCTATAAGATTGAGCGAGATGACTAGATTTAGTTTCCATTCACTCTCACTGAAATGTCAAAAACATGTTTACAAACAAAAGTTATTGTGCGTTGGGCATTATGCCCAACGCACAATAACTTTTGTTTTGTAAACATGTTATTGACATTTCAATGAGAGTGAGTGAGATCTAGATCTAGTCATCTCGCTCACTCTCATAGAAAATTTTGAAAACATATTTACAAACAAACGTTATTGTGCGCTAGGCATTATGATTAATGCCCAACGCACAATAACTTTTGTTTGTAAACATGTTTTCAACAATTCCCATGAGAATGAGCGAGATGACTAGATCTAGATCTCACTCATTCTCATTGAAATGTCAAAAACATGTTTACTAAACAAAAGTTATTGAGCGTTGGGCATAACGCACAATAACTTTTGTTTGTAAACATGTTTTCAAAATTTCCTATGAGAGAGAGCGAGATGACTAGATCTATATTTCATTCACACTCGTAGGAAATTTTGAAAACATGTTTAGAAATAAAAATAATTGTGTGCTGGGCATTACGAAATGCTCGTAAATCGTATAACCCACAAAAAAAGTTCGTAAAAGTTTGTACTTTTTACACATTATTATATAGTATGATCACTTGACGAACAGTTTTTGCATTTTTACAAACATTTCTTGGTAAATATAGAAAATGTTTGTAAAATTTTGTCATTTGTTCGTAAATGTTTGCCAGACAAACAAAAAAGTGCGAACAATGTTTGTAAACGAACAAAAAATGCTCCTCAAGTGATAATCTTAAAAAGAAAGTTTGTGAAAAAGTGGATTAGGGGAAACTGGGTCACCACCAAACATTGTGATTTTTTAATAAAATATTCGACTTCAGAGGACAAGACTTATATAAATTTATAGGCATTATTAGGAATGCTTGTCCACTGAACAAATGGTCACAATAGCCCAAATAGATTATAAATAAAAAAAATGAGTGTTTGGTGCTACCCCGTGTTTGGTAGTGCCCCAGTTTTTCCCTATACATTTTACGAACATTTCGTAAGTCCCAGTAGGAATTCACACACATTTACAAACAATTTTACGAGATATTTTTTTCTGTGAATACAAAATTTTTCAACTTAAATTCAAAACTAAGTGAATCTGTTTTGTCTTAAAATTTTTTATGAAAATTACAGTTACTTTACCGGTCTTTCAACACAAATCAAAAAGTCAAGAAAATATAGTTATATTTTGATTTTTTTCCTTTTTGCAAAATCTTTGTTTTTTTAATATCTTTAATTTGCTTTGTTTTTTTTTTATTTTTTTATCTTCGACTTCTTAATTGCAAGACACGAATGACGCACACGCATTTGAATATTCTATGTATATGAATTTCGCCAAGTAAAAATCATCTCGACTGAAGTTTATTCTTAAGTCGAAAACATTAGGTTTTTCTATTAGTAACTTCAATTTCTTTCAAACTTGTAGTTCTTGTAGTGATTCATTCGCGGAAAGCATCTTTTTTTATCGAATCAGATAGGAATAGATGCCATCGACGCTTTTGCGGGACTTTCAGAACGAAGTTCTGTAAATGACTAAAATTCTAGGAGAAACGATCAAGTGTTATTGAAGTCAAGAATGATTACTTTAAAAAATAAAATGAATCTTAAAATTTGTGTTGTTTTTTTTCATATCCGCTTTAACAATTTATCAGTAGACCTTCTATAATAGAGGGCGTGGCTTATTTTCTTCCGATTTCATTGTATTCTTTCCCGAGATTGTAATCAAAGGATAGGCTACTTTGCTCGGTATACATTATCTTTTTAATACTTATTAAATATTCAAAAATCTCAACTAAATATTTGGCGCAGTAGCTCATAAATAGGCGTGTTTTAGAAAAGTATAGGCGGAGCTTATTCTGTAGATCAAGAACTACCCTTTTAGAAAAAGTTACAGTTAAGCAATACCGAAATGCTTTTTAATGATACTTACTGCGCTTTGCATAAGCCAGCATAATGAGCTGATTGACGCATGAGACCATCTCTTGGATGAGATACGGGCATTTTTTCACGATGAACTGCCGATCGCGATCGAGAGTATTGGGAGTGAGGGGAATTCGACTGAGATGAGCATGAAGGATGGCTCGTGCTTTGATGGAATACATCCGACAGAGTGGCATCTCTTTGCATTTTTCATTGAGATTCGGCAGCATACGGATGAGCATTGGCACTTCCTCATTGTCTGACTGACGTTCAACAACTTGGGAATTGTGACGTTTGTCATACTCAAGACTTGCTGCCAGGATCATGATGACTCGTTTGAGAGCCATGTGAGGAGTTTTATGGAAGAAGTAGAAGTACATCTGTGTGGTGTCCAGGAGGACCTTGTCGCTGCTGAAGCGAATTGAATGATACCACCACATTCCAACCTGATGAGAAAGTCACACATGCAATCTTCTAATACGCAGTTTACACTTTACAATTTTTAAATTGGTAGAATTATAAATTTAAAAATATCTCTGCAACCACAAGTCTTGAAATTACCTTGGTGTATTTTCAATTATTAAAAAATGAGCACTTCACTGTTCCCAAGAGCTTCTGCATTATCGACTTTCTTTGTGTTGGTTCCTGCCTCGACTGTTTCCTGGTGTCGTGCACCAATCCACCAAAAAATCATGGCAGAAATTAATACAAAGAAAAATCGGTTACGTTGTAGAAGCACTTAAAAACAGTAAAGTGCTAAAAAATAAACATGTGCATTTTTTATTGGATTAGCACCATAAAACAAGCTAATAATGATCTACCTGAAAAATGCCGATATAAATTAAAATGCAAAAGCACGGAGATCCGAATTATCGAAAAATCGATTTTCGAAATTTCGATTTCGAATATTTCGAAAACTAGACAATGCTTTTCCCGTCAAATCATTATTCTACCTGCCGATTTTACTCTGAGGTTTTTTGAATTTTAACGGTATATTCCAGTGTATTCAGAGAAAATCTGTAGATTTTCTGCTGAATTTCTGCTAGAAAATCTGTAGATTTTCGGCAGAATTTCTGCAGAAAATCTACAGATTTTCGGTAGAATTTCTGCCGAGAAAATCGGCATAGTGTCCATTACTTCACAAAAATATTGTTGATTTATGTAGAAACTGTAGGAGTTATAAAGAAAATGGTATGCTCTGCATAACAAGCATTACCGATTAAACATTTTAAATAAGTAAAAAGATGCGAGCAAAAATACTAATTTTTTAAAAATCGCCCATGGAATGATACAAAAACACGAAATTTAGGTCGATACTCTGCTTAAAGTTTTCACTTCACTTTTCTCTACTTGTAACACGGCGTCGCAGAATTCTTTATTTTATATAAACACCGTGATATCACAAAAAATAACTCTATTGAATTTTGCAAACTTCAGTGAAAAATTTTTCCATCTCTTCTGACACATCTTGTCTGGAAAGTCTGGAATGTAGAAAAAATCTACAGAAAATCGGCAGAATATCTACAGAAATTCGTCAGAGATTCGTCAGAAAATCTGCCGAAATATTCTGACGAATTTTGTCCCAAGCCCAAATAAAATTCGTAAGAATATCTACAGAATTATCTGCAGATATTCTGTAGAGGTGTAGATTTTCTCTACAGAAATCTTAAAGATATCTGCAGATATTATTTGACGGGTTTCTATAGTATGTTCTAGCTGAGGTCCAGACCTTTCTAATGGTGGGTCGCACAACTCCCTAGACTCCCTAGACTTTACCAACCTCTACCCTATGTCCAATTTTTGAAACTCTACTCACACCCGCGAGCCCTTTAGTGGACTCGCACACCCCGCAGATTCTTGAATAAGTGCAGCGAATTCACTTAAGGTCAGCAGAAATTTCTTTGGTGTTGAACTTCATCCACTGGACAATTAAATTTAAATTCAATGCGTCAGTGTAAGTGGCCTGTATGTTTCAAGAAGACGAGGCTGACCCATAGCCATAGCGTGAACCACGATGGCAGCTCATTCTGGATGCAAAATTGGAGAACAAGAGTGGAATGATAACTTTTCGACACTATCGAATCGATAGTATCGATAAATCTATATCTGTTAGATTAAGTGAATGTCGACTTTTTGCGCATTGTCGAGCCATTCATTGTGGCATTCTTAAAAGAATGTGGCTGTTGATAAATATCTATATTAGTCACAGGAAGTACAGGTATCGTTTAAATATTTCAGAATCGACAGTCGATAGTATCGAAAATAAGTCATCATGTCACCCCTGAGCTTTAATCGAAAATTTCTTTACCGGACCATAATTTCGGTGTTTCTGAAGCGATTTCAATGGAATTTTAATATATCCTGCCTCTAGAATCGAGATTTTTCTAACGATGAGTCCCACCCGTCTCTACACCAATCCACTATACCCCGACCCTTACTATATTAAGATGAAGTAACCGGACTCTATTTCTAATGTGATAAGTCCAGTGATAAGCCCAGTAGAGGAATTCTGTAATTTTCGTGGCATTGTCACGCGTGAGTTCGAAACTTGACAATGCCATTCGAGCTTTTTTTGTCATATCATATTCGAAAATGCAATTCATTGAATTTTTAATGAAATCCCTTTACTTGATGATTTTATGAAAATACCGAAAATACAGTACGTCTTTTGTTTGATTTGCTTAACAAAATTCATTGTCATTTGAATTGCCAGACATCTCAAATATATGACTTCTGACAATGCCACGTGAGCTGAAATAACAATGTCACGGTTATAGAATCGCGTTTTCGAAAAAGTACTCCTAAGATTCGAACCCAATTTGTCATATGGCATTGCCAGAGTGTTAGAGAATTCCTCTCCAGGAGGAATCGTATTTTTGAATATTTCCAATTTATCATATGGCATTGCATTTTTACAAATTGGGTTTGAATTAGGGTTTCCAAAATCCCGGGATTTTTTAAATTTCGGGATTCCGGGATTTAAATATTTCACTAATCCCGAATTTCGGGATCCCGTATTGGAAACCCTCGTTTGAATCTCAGGAGAGCTTTTTCGATAATGCCATTCTGTAGCCCTGACATTCTCATTTCAGCTCACGTGACGTCAGAAGTCACATATTTAAAATTCCTGGCAATTCAAATGACAATGAATTTTGTTAAACAAATCAACGAAGACAGGGTGTATTTGCATAACATCACTAAGTAAAGGGATTTCATTAAAATAATCAGTGAATTGCATTTTCGAACTCATATGATATGACAAAAAAGCCCGATTGACATTGTCATTTTTCGAACTCACGCGTGACAATGCCACGAAAATTACAGAATGCCCCTACAGATAAGCTTATGGTGGCTGAGATTCTTTACAGGTGACCTCGAAATGCGTACAACTCGGAATGCATGAAAATTCGATTGAGTTGAACTTTGGGGGTAAAGAACCGCGTCGAGCAAACTGTTCTTATCGGTCGAAATGGATTAAATTGGCTCGACGCGATTTTTTAAACTCCAAAATTATCTGGGCTTATCACTGGTTATTTTTTTTTATAATTTTAGGTAAGATCCTCAACACAATATCAGCTTTTATTTGTTCAATCAGACCCAAACTTTTTAAGGTTACATTTTAGTACTCATAGAACACGAATATGATACCCACAAAAATCAATTTCCGTACATTTGTGCTACCACTTTTCTTGAATACGAATTCTTCTGGGGAGAGAACTGAAAGAGTTGGTAACTTTAGGCTTTCGGCTAAAGTCAAATGTCGATAAGCGGCCTCAGGTTGGGTCTTGTGGCTATATTGTATTGTAATGGCCACAAATCCTATTCAAATTTTCTGGTTTTCATCATCGATTGTGTCACAAATCTAGGATTTGGTAAAAACCTAAAAAATTTCTATTACTACCGCTAGAGGGCTTAAATCGAAAATCATCGATTTTCTGAATTTGTCCATCTAATCTCAAAATTCGCGTTTCCAAATTTTGTGGCTGAGGTTGAGACTTTAAAAAGAAGTCGTATTTGTTCCAGGGTCTTCGCTGAGTCAAGTTAATGATCTTTACTTAACTGAACTGTGTTTTCCACGATTTCGAAGGACTAATTTTTCTTCGTCGAACTTTTATATATTTAAAAATATTTTAAAAAGGCAGACCAATGATAAATCTAGTTAAACTTAAGGCAACTGAGATCATTTACGGACCACGAAGCTTTGTTTCTTGTAATTCAGAATCGGAAATTCAACATCGATAAAAATATAAAAAATCGAAGATGATATAACAGCTCTTCCAAATTTATTAGCCGAAACGGCAATACGATACAGTCAAGTGTGCTAATTCGGGCGCTTCGCTATTTGGATCGTTTATGACTGATCCAATTAAAATAATATTTTTTATTTTTATTTCCGTAATATAGTCACTAGAGTAACATAATATAACTATTCAAGTTTGAGAAAAAGCAAAAATAATATTTTTATCCATTAAATAAGTGAGTATAATCGACTGATTTAAATCTTGTGCCAGCTGGGTTCTTCACTAAAAATTTTCTAGTAGTGATATTTCGCTAATGGCAGCTGGTTGATTGAAAACATTTATTGTTTTTTCCTTGTGAAAAATGTATTTTAAATCCAAAGGTTTAACTAAAAGGGAATTAGCGAAAAGGCAACCCAGTTAGCGCATGTTGACTTATTTCAGTATTATCAATATTTTATAAATTTTCTTTAATATTTTTGATAATTTTTTTTATTTTATGTTTCTCAATGAAACAGTGAATAATTCTATGGATTTAGAAGAAGTAAAAAAGAATTTCATCAGTCCAAAAAGAAGCGTTTATGTAGCGCTCTTCGGAAAACGATCCAGTTACCCCACTTTACTATAATTATTTCACTACAAAAAATTGTCATATCCACGAAATTTAATTGTGAAAAATTCAGCTAAATTAATTATGAGCAATTAATACTAAAATTTCTAAGTGATAAAACAACATAATTTTCAGAGGTTATTGACTTACTTTATCACACGACAATGCTAATTGAAAATTAATTTTCTGATAAATTTAAATAATTAAAAACGTAAACCCAACTTCTGTAAAACTTTCATCATTTTCGAATATTCTAGAGCGGTTTATCGCCGCAACAATTAATCTCTAATCATAATCTCGATAATTTGAATAGCAAAGCACTAAAAAATTTTCACGATTGAAGAAAAGTGAAAATGTGGCTGAGAGAATTGCGATAAAGAAGAATAGTAAATTAATTTAGTAAGGGGTATTGTAAGTTTACTTACAGCAGTCGGAAGTGCAATCATAAAGATAAGGGCGTAGAGTCCCAGAACCCAGATGCTGTTCTCTTTCTCAACAATCCACGCTGGCAGAGCAATTCCAAAGGACATGGCTCCTGGTCCATCAGGATTTCCATATCTCTCCCAGTTTTTCCTAGCCTCATCATCCGTGAGCGCCTGATAGGCTTTCGTGAGCTTCATGAAGGCTTTTTCATCTCCCGTAGGTTTATCCGGATGCAGGATTCGTGACAGCTGGTGATAAGCTCTCTTAACTTCGGATTGGGAGGAACCCAGGGGTAGTCCTAGGATTTCATAGGGATCAAAATTGGACATCTCATAGTCAAATTGGGAGACTTTGTAGGCAAGGAAGAAGAGCAGAGCCCAGCCTCCGACCAAAACCAATTTAATCAACAGGGATTTGAAACGTCGATATGGCTCTGAATTCTGAAGCAAATCCCGCTTATCCATGCATGGTGGACATTGACATTGCTCCTTGACGATGTTTGGATCTGAAACATATGGCCAGTGGTGAGGTAATTGTGGAGAAATCAGCGGTAACCTTAATATGTTTTTTCAGTGTCACATACCTTCGCGTTTCTTCCGCGGCCAATAGTAGAAAGTGCATGGAATAAGAATTAGACCGAGGAAAGATAGTACAAAATAGAAAAATGTACTTCCACTTTCATCGTATTCAAACTTTTGACCACCCATCTTTTCACTAAAACACCATTTAGTCTTCTATTTCACTGGGAAATCCGCGAAAACTCCAATTAAATACTCCTCGTTAACAAAACTGGAGTTGTTTCGGTGTGGTGCCGTGTCATCAACCCATCAAAAAGAACTACACTACATTCCTCCCAGGTGGCGCACCTTGATGGAAAGAGAAAATATTTTATAGGAATTTGAATTTAAATGTGAAAAAATTAACACTATAACTGCTATAACGGCCACAATAGTTCGATCATTTCAATTAAAAAAATCTTTTTTTTTCTAAAATAAATTTAAAAAAGCTGATTTTTACAAAAAAAATTTAGTCGTTTGTTAAAAAAAATACATCACCAATGCTGTGATTTAAAAATTAAAAAATGAACAAAAAACAGAGAAAAATGCACAGGAATATATTCGCACATCAGAGATTTTAATTCCATTCTTGTATGGCTTTTAGGGGGAAGTAGGGCACCTTTGAATTGGTGCAGCATTGAAATTGAGCTTTTTTCTCCTATTTTTAAATGAAACTGGACCTTATTATGATATAATTTAGCTCAAAAAACCAATTGCGAAACTAAATTACATCATGATAAGCCTGAATTCTATTTAAAAATAGGAGAAAAAAGCCCAATTTCAAAGCTGCCCCAATTCAAAGGTGCCCCACTTCCCCCTATGATTTTTCTGAATTGTATATTACCTTTAACTAGAGGTTTGTTAAGAAGATTTTTCACAGTTTTAAATTTTCTAAATTCTTGTTTATCGTATGAATATGACATCATTGATGTTTTTAAGATTTTCTTAAAAATAAGACTTAGATTTGTGCCATTTGAATACAGTATAATAGTATTCTGCCTACAATTCAAAGTTAAAGATAAATTGTTTTCATTCTATTTCACAAAATTGGAGAGAGCATTGTATGGAAGCAACATGATAAATGTAAGAAAATAGTTTCAGAAAATTATACTTGACTATGAATATTAGTGACACTTTAAAAATGAAAACGAACACTTAAAATGTGTTAAAAATAAAAATTGTATTAAATATGAGAGTTTCAAGCTTTCTCCAATATTTATAAGTTACTAGTAAAAATTTGCATTTGAAATACAAATGTAATTGTACACAATTATTGACCAGATGTAAAGCGTAATTTACACTAAACTAAACAAAATTAAATTTATGAGTTTTGTATAAGCTTAAACAGGAATATTATTGTATTTTTGGACATGAAATAAATTTCAAATTTAATTGAAGTTATTAATATTAAAATAAAGAAACTGCAATTCAATGTTTGAGAGCTTCTATTTTTTTTTTAATATATGTAAATCCTTGAAACGCCATCAAAACCGCTGTTGTGCGAAAGCTCGGTATAGGGCACATTTTGTAAATTGTTCTTTTGCATATTTTTGTAAATAGAAAAAAAAATTGTTAAAGAGTTATAAAAACTGAAAAACAATTTCTGAAGGAAAATCTTATACTAGATTCTACTTTTTAAAATCAACATGCATGTTTTTTTCACTGAATATATCACATAAATTTAAGAGAAACTTTTTACTTTAATTTTAGGGGAGACCAGGGAGATTTGGGACACTTTTTCATATTTTGACTTTGGAACAGTATTCCAAAAAATCACAATAATGTATTACAATTTCATGCGGTCTATAGGATACTTAGGATACTTACTTATGGGTATAGACTTTATAAAAAGTACACGACAGAACTTGGAAAACAGCTGAATTGTCTTGGAGAAGATAAAATATTTAACTTGACGCTTTGTCCCAAACCTTCCCGATTTAGGGCAGTATGGGATGCAAAATGGGATGTTTGGGACTTGTTTTTTTCTCGCATAATTTGCATTATTGGAGCATGTTAATTAATTTTAAAAACTAGATTAAAAATATTTCTAATACAAATAAAAATGTTTAATATTTTTTCATACTTAGAAATTAATATGAATTTTATTTGTACAATAGTCATTTTTTGTCAATCGCTTAATGTATTTTCTTCTTATTTACTATCCTAGATTTCTTTGCTTTTTTATTCTAAATATTGGAATCATTATCATCAAATTCCTCAGGCAAGTAGATTCTTTTGATAATTTTAGTTTTTTGAACTCATTGGCGGATTGCTCTTTGATTTAACGACAACTGCATAGTAACTGTTTTTCCTTGTTTATCTAGATGAGCTCTCGCCTTGCCTATTCTTAGGAACTTATGAGAATTGTAGAGGATATTGCTCGAGAAATTTTTCGAGAATATACTTTTTAACGGGATTGGGCAAAGGTCGAATATCCTCAGGAGAAGAAATTATTGATTCCCAAGACATTGATGGTTTAATTTGTCTCTGTAGGCAACTGCTGAACTACTAAAGTTTGCACAAGAGGGAGATTTCCAGTAGAAATTGGGAATTACTCTCCATTTTGACAGTACCGATTTGCGCGCTACTTACAATCTTGTCAAAAATCAACGTCCCATTCATCCCCGTTCAGGTGTCCCACACATCCCCGCGTGTAGTTTTAGTATTTAAAACCTTTAATTTAAGTAAAAAACAAGAGTGTATAATCACGGAAACTTTTATAAAAATATGTTCCCAGATTACACTGCTAGCGAGATAAAAGTTTTGATTAGCTCATATAAAACACCAAGAAGAAAACTGAGACGTCAAAATATACAATTTTTATCAATTAAAAAAAATGTTCATAGAATTTAAGCAATAGAACAGAGAATATTCATTCTTTTAGTCAATATACATATTATTGTTGCCCACGTTTAAGTAGTGGTTAAGTCCCATTTATTTCAATAATTAATGAAAAAATCGCCTCGTCCCATACTACCGCTGTCCCAAACCTCCCCGGTCTCCCCTACATAAAAACTTTTTAGATTTGTATTTAAAATGAAATTATATATATTTTGATTAGACGGATTTGACAATTAATAAAATTTGTAAATTTTCTTACATGAAAGCGTTTATGTGAAACATTTGAAACCGTGTGTGAAAAGTTTTGTGATAAAGTTTAAAGATTTTGTGTAAAGTTTAACGGAACGAGTTTAATTAACGAGTAAGAATCTTGTTTAATAGGATAATAGGGGAAAGTGACCATGCTTGATACTGTAAAATGATGTCCAAGGTTTGTGATTTTTTTCTGATTAACACACAAACCTAAGCGATTCTTCCACTATGACAAAAAAATGTCTCACTTATTAGGTTCATAATCTCACCTCAAATAGTTCCCGAAAAACCTTAGATTTTCCTCAAGAAGAAAATGAAAATTCAGTGGCGACTTTTATACAAGTTGGGTCCGGGGCCTTCCTGTATAATAATTGATTCGACAAATCGGAGGCCTATTTTCACTGCAAGAATTTCACCGGATACAAAAAATTGCACATCAATATTTAGACGGAACTCTAATCTATCTGCTTAAATCGTTTGTAAGACTGGTTATTAGTTTTAAAATCACTCTTATGTCATTTTTCTAAGCCATGTTTTTATGACATTAGGGCGCTAGCGAAAACTATTTTTTCACTTTGAGTCCATGAAAATGTCACTCTGCAACCTTAAAATACAGGCAACAGAGTTGAAGGCTATGTCAATTGTCGATAAAATTGGAGGATTATAATAGGTGTAATTATCAAAGAATCACATCTAATGATAGAGTTTCCACATTTAAATTATCATTCATGGACCCTTCTTAAAATATAGGATGGACACAAGTAGAAGTTATGAATTTGTCACCATCCTCAAAAACAGTGTCCCCAAGTAAAAATATTTTTACATAAATATTAGTACTGATGACCCCTCTATGTGCCTATGACAGTAGTTTTCCTGAATAGCGACATTAATTAAGAAATACTTATGAAATATCATGTATCGAAATTACAGTTGTGGACCCATTTTTAATTTTTGCTTCCTGAAACTAGGGAAAAAGAGCTGGGATCCTAATTTTTTTTAGGAAATATGAGGCTTAGGACCAGCTATTAAAATATATTGCTTTGGGTCATAATTATTGATTAACGTAGGAAAAAAATAGTTATTATCAAGCTTGGATCGTATCAAGCAGGGTCACTTTCCCCTAGTCAATTTTTTACTCTTTTTACTCTCTCTAAAAACAAATAAATAATTTTATAATATATTGTAAATTAATATTAAATACATCAACTTGTTTGAGCATACAAAATTCTATCTTGTGGCCCTCCCTTCCTGTTTCAGTTTTCCAAATTTTCTCAAAGTTTAATTGTATAATATAAAGCCTGAAAGGAAATATTTCCACTGGTCTTTGTCTTATTTAGTTGTTGAAAAATAAATCCAACAAAAGTCGTTGCCCTCGGCTGCAATTCGCTATGAGTATTGCAATATGGAACAAAATGGTAATTTGAGATTAATTTTCTTAGAATCGCACTTGGGAAATGGGCCCCATTTCACAATGTCTATATACCCAATTTCCACCTCATACCCTCAAGATCGGCAAAAGATGAGCCAATTGTGAAAGAACCGTCGACTGAAAGAGTCAATGCATTGGACGCAAAGACATCGATAGAGCACGAAAAAAAAATCATATTTCAGTGGATGAATAAAGCTGATTTAACAATTTTTGCATATAAAACCCTGGGTTATTAGACACGTCCACATCAATCGACGGAAAAGTGTGATTTTGGTGGAAATTTGTGCAGAGCAATGACTTCTGGAAATTATCTTCTGTGGATCAGTGGATTGTGCGTTTTGTGCTGTGCGTGGGGATATCCTCTCAGCGATGCTGATTATGATCTCTCCAGCCAAATTGAGACAGAGTACGGTGATCTAGCCAGAGATGATGTGGAAGTAACTCGTGAGAAAAAATCCTATTCAACCCCAACGACTGTCTGTGTGGAGATTAATCCCCAAACACCCTATGAGAGATCGTATATGATGTGCAAAGACAAGAGGAATTATCACGCAGAACCACATCGTGGACACTACCATTCCTATTTGGGAGCTCCGCAGCATTTCCGGGCCGGAAGTGGACCTCAGAGGCCAAAAGGATACCTATCGCCTCACAACATGAAGGGTGATCGCGATGATCATCGCCAAAATGCTCCACATGCATTGCCAGTTCAGCCTCTTCATCTTCAGGACAATTCTCAAGGAAACTTTAATAAGCATCCCAACAGGTTCAGGACATTTGATGACTCTTCTGAAGCACAGAATAATTTCCAGGTGGGATCATACCATCGCTTTGGAGATGACTATGAGAATGGACACCAGGATCATTATGAGGGCGGAAGCTATAGTGATGGAATCTATCTTCATCACTATCATGTGCCCAATAAGCATCCTTATGGAGCAGGATATGGAGGTGGAGATCACTATGAGGAGGAAAATTATCACCATTCTGGACCAACTTACTATGATAATGGAAATGATTTTGGGCATGGTCATTCCGGTCATGGTCACTCATATGATGGGTATTCTCATGATAACTACGTGGGTCCTAAATACACTTATGTGCATGTTAGGCCAGGGAACGGTGCTGAAGGTCATAGCCATTATAATGCACCAGCCCCAGTTGACCATTACTCGGGACCTGCTCATTATTCATCAGCCCCTGTTCACCAATCTTCTGGCCCTGTACATCACTCCCCAGTTCCTGTTCATCAACCTTCAGGCCCTGTTCATCATTCTACAGTCCCTGTTCATCATTCTCCAGTTCCGGCTTATCATTCTTCAGGCCCTGTTTATCACACTCCGGCTCCAGTTCATTATGCTTCACCTCCAGTTTACTATCCTCCAGCTCCAGTTTATTATCCACCGGCTCCAGTCTACCATACTCCAGCTCCGGTATATCATGTGCCCGAAACTCATCAATCTCCTGCGCCTGTCTACTATGAGCCTTATCCTGTAAGAAACTACTAAAACACTATTTTTTATCCATTTTCAAAAATAATTTTTTTTGTCTTTCAAGGCTCCAGCTGCTCCCTATTACGGCTCTTGTGGACACGGATGCGGTGGAGGATCTGGCTATTCCTATGGATCTTCAGCACATTCCTGTGGGCACAACTATCTCCTTAGCTGCACTCCCAATGTATCCCCAGTTGGATGCAACCAGCATAAATCTTCTGACACTATCACCGCCCCGAATCCCAATTCAAGCGACAAAGATGATGACAGGAATAATAAATCTCCAGGATCATCTGTTGTAGTTCAGCCGGCACACTTGAGTGGAGATCATCCATCGACAACTACTCCTTCAGCTCCAGTGGTTGGAGCACCGCAGAACGACAACAATACTCCATCTGACAAGGATCAGCAAAAGCCACCAACTGCCAACAAGAAACAGGAGACAATGGCCAAGCTCATTGACATGATGAACAACTCTTCGCCGCAAGGAAACAAAAATCAAAATTCTAGATCAGCAGAATCAGCCCAGAATTTCCGTGCTACATATGTTGCAAAAAGCCCCAATAATTAAGCTTGTTCTAGTAGACTTGAATAAAATAGAAAAAAATATTGAATCAGTGGCTTTCCTTTATCAAAATAGATTTTCTTATTCTTCATTGGGTCGTTTGTTCAATTTATTATTCGGATTATCTTTTATACTTTATCCTGGATGATGGTATCTTCTGAGAGATTTTAGATGTTTAATATGAGAAGATTAATTGAAGGTAAGTTTAGTTTAATTAAGTTCAGTTTAACAGTTCTTAGAGTCGAAAAGAATTAGTCTTTTATTTGATTCAAATCACTTATTTTCACTTTAATATTCAGAGAGAATTAAATTAAAATAATAAAGCTGGTAGAATTATATTTTGTCTCATTGTTTTTAAAGTGTACCAGAATATCTAAAGCTAAAGGATAAATGATACTTAAACTATTTCCACTTTTTAATTCTAATGAATCTCATTTCAAACATGTGGCAGAAAATGAAGTTTTTGCGGTCTCAGTCAATAAAGTAAAAGCAATTTTTATAGAAAAATAAATTAGATAATCAAATATGTAGTTCTAATTATAAATTTCATATAATGTTTCAAGAGTAAGATGAACTGACGAAATTGGTAAATTTTAAAACGAGGAAACTTTTTCTGAAGAAGAAATTATTTTTCCATATGTAACAGCAGTTTTATCATTAATTTTTTAATCAATTATTTCATTGTATATATTATATTATATTCTGAATAAAAAAATTAGTTCTTCCAATCATCCTCTAATCATTCCAATCATCAGGAGTAAATGCCAAATATGGAATTACTCCTGTTTCAGAATTACCATAATCTACAAAGATTCTTATTCTTTCATTTAGAAATATTGTTTTTGATATTTGTTTTTTTTATTGCATTATTTCATAAAAACAATTAAAAATCATAAAACTTTCGAAAAGAAAACAATTTTAAATTGTATGGAAAATTCTAAAAAAAACAGATTTTTTTTTATAAAATATTGTTCAAAAATAAGCACTGATAAATATTTTTTGTAAATGTATATCTTATATGTTTCCACAAATCATGTGAACAAATGTTCAAACAATTTTCGAGTTCTTTAACTGATTGAAAGATTTAAATTGTACTGTAGAATGTACTTTCTATTGACTAAAATATAAGATTAACTCAAAACTGTATTTTTAAAAACATAAGGATATTTAAAATATAATAAAAAAAATGTAACAAAATTTGTTAAAAAGACAAAGTGAATTAAGAAAAAGCATTAGCCGACCTTTTTTGAAAGGGCTGTTGCAATGAAGTTTTATTTCTTATAACATTATTTTCTGTAATTTATTTTCTAGTATAGGTTAAATAACTTAAATTTAAATAGGGGAATGTACTCTCCCTTCGAACGTTTATGCCTTCGAATGATAAGAATTTTCTCTTGGTTTTTTAAGAGACTTACACATATCTATTAAATATTTGTTGGTTTATCATCAATTGTTGATAATTCCGTTATAATTTAGTGTAAATCTCTTACGAAAAAACATAAAAAAATCACATTATTCGAAGGCATGAACGTTCTAAAGGAGAGCACTTTCCTCTATATATCTATATATATTTTTTAAATAACTTTGTATATCAAGTGCTAGATTTTACATTAACAAAGATATTGAAATCATTTGTCCTGTCACCTTTTGATATTTAATGAGCATTAAGATACAACATTATTCTATTATATTATTTATAAGAATATTAATTATTGTATTGAATAATTAAAATTCTTTTATTCTTTATGTTTTGTTTAATATGATAACATAAAAATTGATAAAAAATCCTGCAATTTTTATTAACTTAGATATTGCAAGATATAGGAATCTCGGAATCAAGTTTTTTTAAAAAAAAATATTTTTGACAATAAATTTACGAATAAGTTAAACAAAATATTAGAGGTACTTATTCGTATTTAATTTTATTGATTTATTATTTGTTAAGATTTTTTGATGAAGACACAATTATAGAAATGAAGAAATTTCATTACAAACATTAAGAAAACATACAACTTCATCTAGTGAAAAAATATGTTTTGATATGAATTATTTAAATAATTAAATACAGTATACTTTTTTGTAGAAAGTAAAAAAAAAATATTTTAATAAATAGTCCTTTTTATATCTTTTATATTTTTGATGGAAAGCGATTATATGCATAATATTCTATCTAAACAAATAATTTCATACGAATGTCGAATTCAACATTTTCCATTTTAAACAAATATTCTTTTTATTAAGGAAATAAGTATATAAAAAACACGTAGATTTATTTTCTAATAAATAAACTATTTGTGTGGTTAAGCATAGTTTAAAATTCACAGTCATTTTCTTAAAATGCATTAAAAAAGTTTATCATTTTTTTCTATATTTCTTTGAAAACAATTCTTGGAACACACACTTTAGTTTAGTAAATTTTCACATATGAAAAAAATCGAAAACCGTACAATATTTTACACTTTATTTAAATACAAAGTATTTTCCAAGCCTGTAGGAACAATATTATGTGCATATTTTGTTCATAATTTTATTTAAAAAAATCTTTTTTGAAAGAAAATGTTGCTATAACTTTTTATCGTAAAAATTGTGTAATTTTAAAAGCAACGTTTCTATTATAATTTAGACAAAAAAATATTTTTTGAAATTCCTTTTCAATATTACAAGGGTATAGAAAAATCAAATAGAAGACAAACAAATCAAAAATTTGTTAAAAATGCTTTTAAAATTTGCTTAAATATTCTCAAATTCAATGAAATTATAAAAGGTACTAATAATTTTAATCAATTTTGAAATAAAAACTTTAATAGAACTACGACGAATAACAAAATAATATTTTTAAGAAAAATATTTTAAACACTTAAAAATAGTATAAGATACAAAATTATGCTTAAATTTCAATAAAATATTGGAATTTTTTACAATAAAACTTTGTGTTATTTACAAAATCATACAGAGTGAAGCGCTTAACAAATATCACAAGTGTTCAATTTTTAACATAAAATTTTAGGAAAATTATTATGATTAGAGAGTTGTTGATTAAGTATACAAAATTTATAACTATTAGAAAATAATCTTATACAACAAAAAATATTAGAAATATGTTACCAAAATTGTTTTTAGGGGATATCATGTGATAGATTTTCTTTATATTAAAATCGCATTTATGTGGGTTTTGTCGACTTTTAAAATAAAAAATTTGCAGTGTAATTACAAAAATAGAAGAATAAGTTTTAGCAAAACATTTTTTCATACATTTAAAAACAATTAATCCAGTCATTTTTTTTTAAATTTTGAAGTGAAACTGATGGAAAAATGTTGTTCTAATTTCACCTTATTGTTGAAAATTATCATTTTAAATGCAATGGTTTTCATAGAATTATAAAAAAAAATCATATTTTTCAAATTATCCGACCAGTAATAAAAAGATGTAAAAAAGTAAAAGAAGAATAAATTTTAAATAACATTTAAAAATGCTTTAAAACTTTATTTGAAAAATCTCAAGTTCAATAAATTTATAAACGATTCTTACGGTTTTAAATTTATTGATTTTTAAATGGGAATTGTAAGAAAATTGTAACTAATAAGAAAATAATATTTCTCAGAACAATAATTTAAACCTTTAAAAATAATATTAGGTAAAAATTATATAGCAACATTTCAGCAAAGAAGTTAATTTTTTACAGTAATAATTGTGCGTAATTTCCTAAACCGGTTCTGAATGAAGCGCTTCACAGATATTACAAAAGATCACTTTTAAAGTATGAAATTTTAAAACAATTATTTTGTTTAGAGAATTGTTTCATTAGCATACAAAATATTTATAAATTTCGATACAATATTTTAGTAAAAAATATTATAAATCTTTATTACGAAGGTTATTTCTGGGATAATTAATTATGACAATTTTTTAATACATTAAAATCGCTTTTGTAACTTTTTTTTTGTACATTTTAAAATGAAAAATTTCACTATATATCAAAGATAAAAGTGTAAAATTTACAAAAACACATATTCAATTTTTTTTAAAAATTATCATCTGGTAATACTTTTAATTTTAAAAGCGCAAATAATGAAGAAAATGTAAAAATTTTACATTATTGTGAAAATTGTATCATTTTAAATGCATAGTTTTTAAAAGAATTATATAAAAATCATATTTTCTATAATATCATACTAGTAATAGAAGGCTATAAAAATTACGTAAAAGTAATAAATGTTTCAAAAAGCTTTAAAAAATGGTTTAAATCACTATTTGAAAATTAACAAATTTGAGAAATTGATGAACGATTCTAAAAATTTTATTCAATTTTTAAATGGAAATATTAAGAAAACTATAACTAATAGGAAAATAATATTTCTCAGTACAATAATTTAAATCCTTAAAAACAGGATTAGATAAAAATTATATCTAAATTTCAATAAAGAGCTGAAATATTTGCAGTATTATTTCGTGTTATTTGTTATATTTGTGCAGAGCGAGGCGCTTCATAGAGATTACAAATGATCATTTTTTAACTTCAAATTTTATGACAAATATTGTGTTTAGATAATTGTTGAATAACATACAAAATATTTATATTTTAGAAAATAATATTAAAACAAAAAATATTATTAAACTTTATTACAAAGATCATTTTCCATGGTAGTTTTATGATAATTTTCTGATACAATACAATCTGATTTCTGACTTTTCGTACATTTTTAAAATGGAAAGTTTTTACTATATAATAAAAATATAAAAGTAATTTTTATTAAAACAGTTTTTCAATTCTTTAAAATTAATCCTATAGTAATATTTTTTCTTTTTTGAATTCTAAATGGTCTTCTTTTAGAAGAAAACTTGTGGTGTTTTTCGTGTATCTTTAAGAAAGATACTCTAGGTATTTTTAATTGTGAATTTTAATAACACTATGAAAAGGCAATATTTTTCCCAATAACGTTTTGAAAATTTGACTTTTTAAAAAGCAATTAAATAAATAAAAAAAATTATTTGTAAAAAAAGTCACAAAAATTTACAATAAATTTCCGCCCAAATCGATCGTATGGACGAATTATGACTACATTAAGTAAATTTTTATCGTTTTCCATAAGCAAATTTTAAGAAAAGCAAAGCGAAATTCATTTTTTCTTTCACCTTAAACATTAATTTGAACCTTTTAAAATTTTATTAGACAAAAATTGTGTTTAAATTTTAATTATTATTAATTATTTTTGTCGAATGAAATTGTGATGTTTTCAGATACGCTTAATAAAATGCTACCCTAAATTAAAAAATTGTTCTACTTTTACCACAGGTTTTAAATAAAACTATTGAGATTTGGAAAATATTTTTTGATGCACAAAATATTTAAATAACTAAACTTATATTGAAAACATAAAAATATTTTCGAGGAGAATTATTTGATTCTCTATCAGGCTTTAATAGTTTTTATGAACCAATTAATATTCCACAAGAAAGAATTCTTATTCATTTTCTAACAATGTTAATTAAAAGTATGAGCAAATTCTAGACCAAGTCAATAGGTTAATTTACTAAATTTTCTGTAAAGGAAATTTCTTTTCAGATAGCTTTATAATAATTAAAAAATCATCTTAAAACTTTTTCCCCTATTTGAAGTTATCATCTTTAGTATGTTAAGTGTCTTACTTCAGAATGGAATGATTTTGTGAATTGTTAATAATACTAGCACAAACTAATTATAAAAATATAAATAATAGCAAAATATTGTTTGTAACTATAAAGGTTTTAGAATTTGGCTAAAAAAATAATAATACTATTGAAATTATTAGGAAGATGATTGAACACCCTTGAAGTTGAAATTTCTTCAACTTAAACAAGCATTTTCTATATAATTGATCCAAATTTGTGCCAAGAATATTCAATAAAAATGTCTTTGATTTTTCCAAGAAGTCATAAAATTGGTGAATTTGATGAGAGAGACATTCTTGTAAAAACGCGTCACAAATTTTCCCAGACGATATTTCTGTCGATATTGGAAATTTGTGAGTCCAATCACCTGCAAATGCGGCAAAAATCCAATTGACGCACAAGAAATTGCCTAAAAGAAGGAGGAAAAAGCTGACTTTAGAACAAATTTGGGTATAAAAGCTGGTGGAAAATCAATGGGAAATCAGTTCAGTCAGTCTTCCGGTTCTATCACCAGTACTGCAATCATCAAACCAGCCAACATGAAGGTGTTCATCGTAGTTGCTCTTCTGGCCATCTGCTCAGTGGCTTATTGTTCCGAGGAAGTCGTCGAAGAAGCTGCTGCCGTAGCTGAGAATCCCAGCGAGGAAGTTGCTGCAGAAGACTTGGTACGAGAAGTCCGCTCCAACTATGGACATGGTGGCTCAAGCGGTGGCCATGGAGGCTATGGAGGTCATGGAGGCTATGGAGGACATGGTGGTCACGGAGGACATGGAGGCTATGGCAAGCAGTCTCATGGCTATGGAGCACACAGCGGTGGCTCATCCCACGGACATGGTGGACACGGATACCGTGCTGCTGCTAACGCCAATGCTGCCGCTGCTGAAGATGGCCCTGCCATGGCCGATGCTCCAGCAAATGCTCAAAGTCAGAGCCAGAGCTACGCCCCACTTGTAGCTTCCTCATACGGCTATGGACATGGAGGACAAGGAGGACATGGTGGACACTCTGGTCACGGTTACGGACACGGAGGACATGGTGGACACGGATACAGTCACGGAGGACATGGTGGACACGGATACGGTCACGGATATGCCCATGCTGGACACTCCAAGAGCTACTCATACGGCTCCCCTGCCCCCCATGTGCCATGCGGACACAACCTGCTCTTCGGCTGCCACCCCAGCGTTGCCCCAGTTCCCTGCCACGGACACAGCTACGGACACGGCTATGGACACCACGGTTACTAAACACTCCACAGAAAACTCCCCGGAAATGTATTTTGTACTCCTCTAGGAATTTTTTAATAAACTCAAATCTAAATGAAATTTCATACCGTCTTATCTCTTCAACTAAAGTCTTCTTCGTTGTCCACTCAACATAGTCGTTCAACTTATTTTCTGCTGAATCAGGAAAAATGCTTGGAAGTAATTGAAGCACTTGGTGGTATTTTGCTTGACGAAGAGAAGTCTTATTGCATTTGAGAGAAACTGTGGTGAAAGTAATAATCATTGAAGTGTCCATCAAATCTTCTTTATATCATCTTTAGGACGAGAAAAGAGTGTAACCGAGGGTAAGTTGTAATGAGAAATAGATCTTATAGCAGTAAATCAAGAGATTACAAAGATGATTGATTGATTTTTCTTATCTTCTTTCATCCCTGTTCAATTCTATACTGAGAGAAAAATGTCTAGTAAAATAATAATTCAACTTATCTGGTATAATTGAATTTTCACTCCCAAGAGCACGAAATTCTAAAATAATGATTATTTTAATTTTTCTCTAAACTTATTAAAGATTTATGAAAATGAACATTGACATTAGTTTTGGGATCTAAAATAATTGTAAATCTTTAAAAATAGCATGAATAAATTATGTAGGTACTTACTGTTTAGTAAAATAATTCTCATTAGAGTTTGGAAGACATTTAATTTACTAACATTTAGAACAACATTTAGAATAAGTTTTGAGCATTAAGGATTTGCTTTTTATCAATTTTATTCAAAGAAAATGTAGAGAAAGTTGAAAGGTGGGACGCAAGACGTACGATAATATCTTGTTGTTTATTTTAAGAGATTTTATAAAACTACCTACAATGATAGGAGAAATTTTCTTTAAAAAAGTATTTAAAAAAAATGCTCATAGAGCGTAGACATTTAGAGGACTAAATTGGTAATGTTTAAGATACAATAATTAAATTTTTGATCTTAAATAGCCTATAAATAGAGAATAATTCTGATAAACTATCAAAAAAAATTCCATTTTTTATTCATCCAGAAAAGTTTTATACAGGAAACATTGGGAATTTTCTACTTAATTAAACGACGGTAGAACTACATCAGGATGTAGGAAGAGATGGAAAATATTGACAAATCAATTAAATAAATGGCTAAAGGAATAATACGAATGATAATATTGTGAGGGACTTTTAGTTTGTAAAAAACTTTGAAGAGAGACATAAAGGAATATAAGCTAAAAGCTTCAAATGTAAAAAAATGAATTAAATATATATTGAAGATAAGATATTAATATTTACTATGAAAGAGATTATAAAGAATTTCAGCCGTAAATATTATTTAAATGAAAAATTAGCTAAAAATTTAAAACAAATAAAATAATATTAAAAGAATTTAGCACAAATTTGTATTAGGATATGCTATACCTTCACGAACCTTGTGTAACGAGAAAATGCCAAATTCGTTATTAGAATTTCAAGTCATTTTAAAATTGAGTTTTTTTAAATTGATATAAAAAAGAATAAAGAAAATTATTTGAATTTTATTGACCAAACAAGAAGATTACCTTAGTGGTTACCTAATTTATTAGGGTTATTAAGAAAATATTATTTTTTAAAACTGTATTTTATTTATCACAGTGACAGTCTCAGCGATGAAAAAAACAGCGAATACATTTTTTAAATTTTTGAATGTAGAATTTTTAAAATTCATTTCGTAGTAATTCATATAAAGAGACATTCAATAAATTTTCTCATCAATTCTTTCAGTTAAATATTTCTTATCATGTGAACTTAAGATTTAGTAATTTTTCACAAATGTATTTTTTTAAGATTTCACTTGAGATCATCATATTTTATTAATCTTTTTAGAACGATTATACATTTTAGCTATTTTATCGCATTTTCATTAAATATGACTTTTCATTTTGACAAAAAAATATTATAATTTCATACTATGAAAGTTATTTCACTTTTAATACGATATTGGTAATAAGAAATAAGGAATTATAAAAAAATCACAACATTTTATACCAATAAGAAGGCTATAAGAATTAAAAATTTTAATTAAAAATTAAAAATTTCATTTGAAAATTATCAAGTTTGATCAAAGAAAGAATGATTTAAATATTTCTCAAAAGGAAAATTTAAAGTTTTATAAAAGTATTAATTGATATTAATATCTAAATTTAAATAAATGATTGGAATTTTTACAGTATAATTTTCCGATGTTCTTATAGAATCCATGCAACAGATAGAAAGTTCTTGACGTATATTACAAGTGTTTTACTTCTCTGATAAAATTTTAGGGTAACTATTATGAGTACAGTATTGATGATTTGTAGGGGAAAATACTCTACCTTCGAATGTTCATACCTTCGAATAATGTGAATTTTCTTTAAGTTTTCCTAAAAGACTTAAACATTTCTATTAAATATTCGTTAGCTTATTATCAATTATTGAAAATTATGTTACAAATCATGTGGAAATCTCTTAGAAAACGTAAAAAAAAATTCACATTATTCGAAGGCATGAACGTTTGAAGGGAGGGTACTTTCCCCTATTACTATACGTTAGAAAATGATTTTTAAATAAAAATATTATAAATCTTAATTATGAAAAATATGCATATTTATTTTTAAAATGTGTTTTGATCACATTTATGACATTTTTGTAGTTTTTTTTTAAATCGAAAATTAAATAATATTATGTAAACTTTACAAAAAAAATCAATACTTTTAAAATAATCCAAAAGAAATATTTTTTCGTGAATGAACCTCAAGTGTGAAGAAAATAAATATTTTTTAAGAGATTTAGATGATGATGATAGATATACTAAATTTTAACAAAATAATATATTTTATAATATTACATTAGTAATACAAAGCTATAAAAATTATTTAAAAGAAAAAAAAATGATAAAACGTTTAGGAATGCTTCAAAATACTACAGTGGGACCTCGATAGAGTCAACTAATTATTTCCAGGGCTGTTAACTCTATTGGATTCATTGGCACTATTAGAGTGCGAAAAGATTAATTAAAATATGAAATTTTGATAGAAAGGTTTATCATTTTATGTTTATACTAGATAATTGATAGATTCAAAACGATAGTCGAATATTATTTAATTAACCCGTAAGTTCTACACTCTCGCCCAAAAAAGCTGAAAACCCGTCATACAGTTTTTTTGCGGAAGATGAAAGGGAGGGGGAGTTGGAAATAATGCTCGTATTAATAATCTTCAAGTTGACTTAAGGGGGATCGTCCGAAGACTCCAAGTTAATATCTTAATCCATTCAGCACTTAAATCTTAAAAGTACAAAAGAAGGAAGTTTTAATAGTTGACCACTCTTAATTTTTTGTTGCTTATTTTGTTTTTAATACAAATTTTCTTTTGAAATAATAATCTTGTAAATTAAAAATGTAACTTAAAAAAATTTTATGCGTCTTATTTGGAAGGGTAATTTTTAAGATCATTTATCATGTACATTTTTTTTTTAAAAAAGTAAATTTTTTAAAAAAGTTTGAATAAAATTAGAAAAAGTTTCTACCCTATGTTATACTCAAAAAATTTAGCATCCTGTACGTTTTTCTTTTTGTAATTCGAGTTCATATTTTTTTTATTTGTGCCATAATATTATTCACTTCCAAATTAATGATGGCTCAAAATTTCTTACATTGCGATCATAGGCTAAATTAAAAAATCTTAAGAGAAGAGACATGCGAACTTTCAATGAATCAAAACCTTTAAAATCACTTTATATATTAGAATAAGCTTTAGGGGAATGTAGGCATGGTTTGCACACAATAAACCTTCAAAAGATGCGAATTTTCTCTATGTTAGCAAGTTTATCATTTGCCATCTTGTCTCATGAGGTTAATAATTATCTTATGGCTAAGAAATGATGAACTAGCTCTTTGCAAACAAAGAAAAAATTTGCATCTTTTGAAGATATACTGTGTACGAACCATGCTTATATTCCCTTATCAAAACAAGTTTTCAGTAATTTAAAAAATTTGCCTTGTAATGTTTTTTTTTTTCTTTTTGAATTTCATATGGTCATTTATCAAAGAAAATTTTTGATGTTTTCTATCTATAAGAAACACTCTATTTTTAAACGATTTCTTTTAATAACACTATGGAAAAGTCATATTTCTCAGAACAATATTTTTAAAAATTTACCTTTCAAAAAAAGAATTTGAGGAAAGTAGAATTATTAATAATTGTAACATAATTACAAAATTTTCTATTGGTTTCTAAACCAATTTTAAGTAAACCTTTCAAATCTAAATTTATTATATTTGATTATGATTTCAAATAAAATTTACAAATTTTTTAATAAATTTACAAACCCCTAATTAAAGTATAAATGTGTAATTAAAGTATAAAAATATAAGTACAAATAAAAGTATTTAAGTATTAAATATAAAAGATTTTGAGTTAATTATTGAATTGATGGCATTGGAGAATCGTATTTGCTAGCCTTGTCGCTTGCACGGCTGAATAAATGTATTTTGAAGTGTCTAAAATAATATCTTCTTCAGGGGGTGGTGTCCTCCATACTAAATTACAGAAAATATTTCATAAAAAATTACATTATTGAAGAATATAACTCATCCAATATTGAAATGATTCAGTAAAAAGTTCATCAAGTAATAAGATGTTCAATCAAGAATGAGATTTAAAATTATTTTACTTAATTCATGAAGAAAATTAAATGATACTCCCTCCGTTCCGAAATAAGTCGTACGTTTGCGAAAAATTCTTGTTCCGAAATAAGGGAAGTGTACCACGGATCGGAATGTTAAGAGACGTGCTCTATATTTAGTTGAATATATGAGTTCCAAAACACTATTTTGTATCTTTTTACATGCCAATTGATATATTAGTGATCCATTTAACTATTTTCGTGTATTAACACTTTTGCTAATTATGGAAATTAATAATATATAGGTGTAATTGTAAGAATGCAATGCGTTCCACGGATCGGAAGGTACTTAATCAGGTGTTCCACGGATCGGAAGGGGGTGAGCCACGGATCGGCAGATGTTTTGATGAGGATTCTCCTTTTTTCTTGGCATTTAAATCACTCTAGAAGGCCTCATCGAAGCTTTTTTGTCATCCTAACACTGTGTACTGTGTATTCACATGATATTACTTCTAAAACTGTTAAATTTAATGAAACTTTCACTGGTAAATTGTTCTATCACAACAAAAACATGTAATAATGGCTGTGAAGATGACAGCTGAGCGCGCTGAGCGCAATTTTCCACGAAAAAACTGTGCCGATTCGAGGAACAGATGAAAGAAAACGTACTTGTTCGCAAAAAATAATTTATTTTTAATATTCTTTGCCAAAACAATTAAAAAAGTGTATTGATAGTGAAATTAGAATCACTGAATATTCATTTTTTAATTAACACAAATTTGTAAATCATTTTAATCAAACATAATTCCTCATATTTTTGCAGACAAATTCTCGCGTGAAATATTAAGAAAGTGATGAATGGCGGATTTTTTGCTAAGACTCTGATACAGTGATTCAATAAATTAGGTAAATAATAGCAATTTTGTTTGAAACTCGACGAGAAAATTGGTTCTGTAGATTAAATATGAACTAACGTGATGTATCTTGCTAAAGAAAATTGCTAAAATACAGTGAATAATTTTCAAAAGTATATTTAATTTTGGGGTTCCGATACGCAGGACAACCTTCCGATCCGAGGAACACTGACGATCGCTGGTACATTTACCTTAAGTCATACGTTTGGGAAAAAATTGGGATTAAGGAAAAGTTTGTTAGTAAATGTTTGTGTATAAACAATTATCTCTTATAAAGAATTATTGTTAATGTTCAGAACTAAAATTGGGGTCCAGTCTTCATGGTAAGTTGAGGAACGAATGTCTTAAAAATGTCTTATTCTTTGCGTTTTATTTTCAATCTAAATTAGGTACAAAATAGTGAGAGATAGAGACTTGGGACCTTCGGGGAACCCCCCCCTCCCATAAGTTGACTCAACTTAGGGTCAACTTATGGGGGGAGGCTGCCAAAGGTCTCAAGTCCCTATCTCTAACCATTTAGCGCCCAGATATTCGAACACATAAAAAAATGATGTTCTTTTTATTGCTCATTCAGCAAAATTTGAGCAAAAAAAAATGTCATATCGGTAATAACTGTTGAGTTCTACTTGTGCATACTAAAAATTTGGAACTAATTCTAGCCTGTAATGTTAATCACAGTCCATTTTTTAGTAATTAACTATCTACCGGAGCTGTTTGAAAAAAACGCGAAAAATGGACAACTTCAACATATGGATACCTCAACTTACCATCATGGTAGGATCCCCATATTATCCCTGAACATGGAAAATAGTTCATACATAAGATATTTGCAAATAACAAAAACATTGTCTGAAACCATTCCTTAATCCCTAGTTTTTCTCCAAATGTACGACTTATTTCGGAACGGAGGGAGTATTATATAAAAAAAAACAGATTCTAATGAATTAGAATGCCAAATTTGGAGAAGATTATCAAGTTCTAAAGATAACTTACCATGTTTTTTTAATTTCATTTTCTCAAATGCATCATGAGGAAAGTCCCAAAAGAAAAAATCTCAGAAGCAAAAAAGTAAGACCCAAATTTTCCAATTGAATTTTAAAGCAGAATCAACAAGTCAAACCAAGAGAATTCAGAGAAGTACCAAGAGAAGATAATTAGAGTGAAAGATTGAGATTTAAAAAGTATATTAACAATTTATTGCAAGATCAAAAATTTTCTATTACACTATCGAGTCATTTCATCAGCTTTCCTCAGCATCGGCAACGGGAGAGAGTCAACTATTGAATGATTTAGTAACCGTGGTGTCCATAGCCGTGTCCACCATGACCATAACTGTGGGGGTGGCAGGGAACTGGAGCGACATTGGGGTGGCATCCCAGAAGCAGGTTGTGTCCGCATGGCACATGGGGGGCAGGGGAGCCGTATGAGTAGCTCTTAGCTGGTCCAGCATGGGCGTATCCGTGACCGTATCCGTGTCCACCATGTCCACCGTGTCCTCCGTGGCCGTATCCGTGAGATTCGTGTCCGTAACCGTGTCCACCGTGTCCGTGTCCTCCATATGTGGATTTCTTGGCCCTCACGACATCATCGGCATAGGCTTCGGCAGAAGACAGGGCTGTTTCTTCAGCTGAGACTTCCTCCACTGAAGATGGGGCAGCAGCGGTGATGGCAGCAAAGGCAACAGCTACGGTGAATACAATGAAGAATTTCATCTTTAGGCTGGATTGATTTAGCTGGAACTGTCTGGAACTCAGGAACTTCTCGACTGATTTCTCCACTGAAAACCACTAGCTTTTATACTGGCCAAATCAATCATGTTCAGCAATTTTTGCCAGATTACTCACGTCACTGGCGATTTCGCAGGTCTGGCTAAAATTTGCAAGCCCGCGCGAATTTTTTCGCACCTCCACGAAAAAAAAAATTATGCCCATTTCCTGTGCTGATGCTTGGGAAAATTGAACTACTTTGGAGAATGTGCACTTGTTTGGTTAAAATATGCAGCTGATGCTCGCCTTGGGGGATGGATTTTTTTGCCTCATATCTTCGTATGTTTGTGACAGGAAGCCAGTGCGCATTGAGAAGGCGCATAACACCCCCGCTTGGATTCACCCCCATTATGATGGGGAGCATCATATTAATGCCGACAATCTGACAGGATTTGGGGGTGGAATAATTCAAAAATCGTTTTAGAGATTAATTTTTGGGATTTGCTCAATAAGGGATGGTGGATTTTTATAAGGATTTGGGAAGTTAATCCTGAGATTTTTTCCACCAAAATGCTCGAAGAAGAATCTAAATTGAATTTCTGGATATTTCTTGAAAGAAACTACCCCCATTTTTTGGGGATTCTTGGGAAATCCCTCTGTTGGCAGTGAGCTAAAATGTACCCCCTATCTCTGAATGTATTGGTGCCAGGAGTGATTATACACCCTCACCACCAAAGAATATGTACAATCCCAGTAAGAAAGTCTTCAAATGGGTCTTCTCTTCGTACTGTCAATTTTTCCACCCAACATTTGTGAACACTCTCGAATCCACCAAAAAATATACCATCATTTTAGCTTCAATTCGTGTGCACAGTGAATGATAAACTCTTCCTAAATCTCTTCACAAAAATTTGCTATAGTCTCCCAATGTGCATCTTTATCCTTTTGACTATTTTAAGTGAGTATGAAAGGGAACTTTTGTACCCCCTCGACAAAAAAAAGTTATTTAGTGAAAATTCCATTGAACTTTATGGTTTTACCCCTAGTGACAAGGGGCCCCGCGGGTAGTGGAATTTTATGTGAATTGAGTTGGAAAAAAAAATATGAGAAATCTATCGCAATGAATTACTCTTACTCCCATCACTCAATCAATAATTTCTCTTTTTCCTTTTTTTTACACGCCTTTTGGTCTCAAAAATATCTTCTATGCTTTGAAATTTTCATGAGTCTATCACTCCCGCCCAAAACCAAAAAAATAGGGCAAGAAGTCATGAAGTGAAAAAAATAAATAAATAAAAAAAAAGTCTGATAAGGGAAAATCCACGGGGAATTTTCCTATATGGCAATTTTCATCACCCTTCTTCTGCGCTCTGTTTGTATTATCTCTTTCTTACATATTTGGCTTGTGACAATTGACTTGGATGGGTCCTTATATTAGGAGAAATAAGCGTAGGGGGTGAATATCTTCATAAAGACATTACACATTGCCTGCCAAGGAGCACTTGAGCACGATTTTGATGGGCTTGTGAACACAAATGATAGACAAATGAATGCAAATTTCGTGTACTCAGCCACCAAGCTAAATTGACAATAAAGTTTCGTCAATGATGATATCAATTGATGCCCATAAGTCCCATCAGGCTTAACATATCATTAACCAAAATTAAAATTAATTCAAACTATCACCCCAACCCCCATTCTGCCCCATACTATTAGTCACCCATGGAAAACTTCATCAATCGACCTCAATTCAATGGACGCAGGAAATTAATTACCCAAATTGTACTATATATGAAATACACTTGTATATCCCACCCACATCCCCCCCTTCTCAATTGATCTACTAGTAAACTTTCCCTTCAAATTTCTTGCAGGAAACCATCACACCTGAACAGCCGGAACCAAGAGCCAGGATTGAAAGCACAAGAAAAAAAAGAATGTAATAGAGAAAAGTGGAACACAGGGCAAAAAAGGAATATAACAGTGTGCACAGAATAGAGAGTGTTTCTTGATCAAGGGAAAAAAGGCCATCGAGACATGAAAAGCTAACAAAAACATTTTCTGCAAGTGGTGAAATGAAGCAATTAAACCCACCCACAGGGGATTACATTGAAAGTTACGATAAAAAAAGTCCGCGGCATTGTTTGTTATTTAAGAGCAAAAATTATAAAATTGTGTTAATGTTAGTGAGATTTTATCAAAAGTGTTAAAAGTTCACACTCGACTTTTTTTTTTAAACAAGAAAGAGAGAGAGAGTGATTCATTTTTAATGAAAAGTGCCCCCATTGCTTGTGAGTGGCTATTTTAAATTTGGATTCTTCCACATGGCATATTAGCAAAAGAGGATACCAACAGCTGAGTGAGTATAGAGCCAACATTTTTGGAGCCAGATATTTTCCATAATATAATAAACCTACATTTACATATAGTTGCAAAATTTAACTGAAAATTTATGACAAAACCCTTATGTTTTAATTTATTGCTCTCATAAACTTCGCACACACACACGTTTTTCAGCAAAGGCAAAAGATTTTTCATTCGACATACGTTCTGCCTGACCACCAGAAAATTGGATTTGGAATGTAAATTCTCGGGATGGTGGACTTTAATGAATTATTTTCCATTTGAATAAGTAATTGCTTTAATTAATCCAGTTAGAATTCTAAAGTAGATTAATTTCTTCATTCAGTAAAGATTTTATTAAATTTATAGTTAAGCTCTATATAAATTTTAGAATAATGATTCTTTACCCAGGAAGAGAATTTAAGCTTTATTAGAACAGAGAATCCCTATTTGGCACCTAAACAACACATTATTTCAGTATTGTGCTTTCCGTGTTTTCTAAACTAATTAAGTTATAATTAAAAATGCATATTGAATGTTGAGAAAGAAGATACACATTATACCAGATGATCTTTTTCCAAAAAAATATAAAATTAATATTGTTCAAAACGAAAAGATTATTTGGGAAGAATTAAAAACGTACTTTTTCAGTAGTTTTTAAAGGTTAGGGCACTTAGGGTCTAAAGAACACCTATTGCCATCCTATTTTATACCATTTGAGGTATGAAATTTAAAGATCTGTCCTTATAAGAAAAGGTAGATTTATGAAACAACATCATATTACTAAATCATATTAACTAAATATCAATATTTCGACGAAACTGCCAATAAATGTTCCCTGTCGAAGAAGTATTCATTCGACTCTATACTGAAAATTCTGAAATAGAATTCAATACATTTCAGAACATGGCTGTACTAATAAATGTTATTATAACAATATGTAAAATTAATGCGATAAAGTTTTTAATGCAATTTATCAAAATTAATCTAAAATTGTTCCAAAGTAAATTATATTTATTTCCAAAAATAAATCCCAAAACAATCAATCCCACAATTTTCAAAATGTGACCTTCAACTATTCTAAAATTAAATATGGTAAATTTTGTCAAATTTCATGAATTTCCGCTTAGTAGATGGGGACTGTTATGAAATTTCAAGAAATTTACCATCTCTTCTAAAATCTAAAATAGAGACCACATTCACGAGAGTAACCTGATACGTTTTTAACTGGTTACTGGTTAATATACTTCATATAAATAATTTTGCCTCACTACTGCTTATAAGAAAGGGACGTGTCTCGGATTAATACAAAATGGAATGTTGCACGAGATAATTAGTTTTGGCCATGGCTAAATTTCCGATTAACCAGGTAATCAACAAACGAAATAGGCAGTAATCAGTAACCCGTTGTGATTGAGTGAGTTCGAGAATTTGATCCCTGGCACAAGTATATTCAAATGCGCAAAAAATACAATTAAGATTATGAAATCAACTCTATTCCTTGGTTATTATAAATCTGTATTAAAATGTTTTATGACCAATCCCTTAGGTTTTTAGAAAATGTCTCTTAAAAGTCTCTTAAATGTCTCTTAAAAGATAAGATAAAAAAATAAGCAATATCTCCTACAATTAATAAATACTGAAATGATATACTGAAATACAAATAATAAGATTTAAATATAATAAAGCAGATCACCTTACTGAAATTCACTTAATTAAGCACACAAATGTCCAAAAATTATCGAAAAAGATTCACAATACAGTTTTGGACATGTGCATTCACAGTACAACTCAATTAGATAAATAAAATAATTTGACCGAGTCTGAATCATAAGATTTCACTTTGAGTTGAAATACTGCAAAATTGAGAGGTGTATTATAAAAGTGGAGCCCTATCCCACTTCTGAGATGTTTTTTTATCGTAGCATCATAATATTTATACTAAAAAAATATAGGAGACCAGAGTACAATTAGCTAGAAGTAGAATTAGGCAGTGGGTTTTTCTAATTTACCTTAAAATGTACATTCAGCGAACTAATATTTAATAAATGTAGGAATGCACTCCTATAGGGTAAGTGTGCCAAATTCCGGCCAGCTTGCAATTCCGGCCACATTTTTGGTTCCTCGAATTTCTATGAATTTTTAGTTTTTACATACTCTAGAGATTATACAATGCAAAATAATAACAAAAAATGTAGCTTCGACAAACGAGATGACGTGAAAAAGATATTGGAAGAATTCCGGAAGGGCAAGAAACTATGAGAATGAAGGTGGCCGAAATAGGACAAAAAAGCTATGTCTACATTTTTATTCATTTTAAAATGTATTAAGATTTTTTTTTAAAGTAAATAAAGACGATAAACTATCTACAAGGTTCTAAGCAACACTCCTAAAGTAGAAGGAATGAAAAAAATCAATTTCTATTAAAGATATTGCATTTCCAACTTGAGACTTTGGCGCTTGCATGCAACTATGCCGAAATTGGCACACTTACCCACTTATCTGATCCTATTAAGAGCATTTTTTTATGAAATGGGTATAAAATTGTAATTTTGATGTTAAAGTTTTTGACCCAGTATTTGGACTTCTAAGTTGCTAATCCAGATATTATAGTTTGACCTTGTTTCTGGTTTAATAAAGTTAATTAAGAGATATTTTTCATTTGGACAAGAAGTATCTACTCTTTTACGTAAGATGATACACACTGAAACAACTTTCGTAAAAAAATTAAAAAATTAAATTTGGTATGCCAGGTTTAAAATTTCGACTAGAAAACTGATGGCATTTATCCAATTTGTTTTATTTTTTCATCATCCTCTCTAGAAAAAGTTAAGGATTTTAGAGCTTTGAACTAAACGGTTTTATACATACAATACCTTAGTTAATACTATTTATAAAACATAAAAATATTAGACAAACTTTGTCATCTTTTCACAATTTAGACGAGAAGAAAAAGCTTCATTTCCTGGCTAAATATACCCCGGTTTCCCCTAATAGTCATTTTAGCACAAATTAAGTGAATCGAAGAATTACAAAAAGAAATGCTAATAAATTAGTGGAAATATTTTTAGAAAACTATCCTTACAATCACTTGGACATATAATAAGAACAATATTTGCAAAAGACATTGCATGTAACTTGTACTAAATCTCAAACAGTTTGAAAAAGGGAGGAACGGAAATACATTTTTGTTCAGTAAAGTATCATATTCATCAGTAAAAAGTGAAATTGATCAGCAAAATCAAAACATTCAGTATAGTCCATATTTGGTTCCGGATTTGACACTTGGGTCGCACTATAGTCCATGTCATTTTTTAAAATTATTATCAACGACTTTTAGTATTGAAATTGCTCGACGGCTTCTACTTTCTTTGCGATTATGGTACTTGTCCTCGTTCTCTTCAAGGTCCTCACAACTACTCAATTAAGTTTGCCAAAAATATTAAAATAATTATGACAACATTCCATGTCACGTACAAAAAAACTTAACCTAACTTAAAATCAGTGTTTTGAAATCAACGGTCGATAAATTGTGGACTATAGAGCGATGGCCTATAGCGGGGTTCTACTGTAATTTTTAGTTAGTAAATTGTCCATTTCGATCAGTAAAAAGCTGGTAAAGTCATCAGTAATTCTTTTAAATTAAACTAAAAATGCCAAGATGGTTCATAAAACTTCTTCATTTCCCCTTTACCAAGAATATGTAACTCTTTTTGGGATTTTTTGATTGTCTCTAATTTGTCGCGACCAAAAAAAGTGCTAATAAGTTTGCTTTTTTTATTCAACCCAAAGGGAGATGAATAAATAAGGAAAAATACATTTCCCATTGTGATAGCACTATACGTCATGAACTATTTTTAAGATCATGAAATATTCCAATTAGAATAATTAAGCAAAACTCTAAAATACTTTTAGCGAAAATATATCACAATGTTCATTTATAAAATCAATTAATTTCAACAGTTTCTTCCACAAGTCTGAAGAAATTTAAAGATTTTAGTGGTTAAATTAAAGATTTGATGTTTTGAGTTAAAGCTCAGTGAAAGAGCTTTAACATTCATGATTCATTTTAATTATTCTGAATTTCATTGCATTCTTGGTGAGAGATTAAAAGAAGTTTGGCACTTAAAATATTAATATATTAATGAGTTGAAAGTTGAAATAACCCTTCTTTAGGTATATACTTCTTGCACGTATAAATCCTGTGTAAAGTGCTTTTCAAAATTGAATTTTGCCTCAGTAAAAACTTATTTAATGCTGTGATCTGCGGTGGTTGTGATTTAATTTATCAAAAATAAGAAACTTTTCTGTAAAAGCATAAACTTCTCGTTGAACCACTTTGAAGGGAATTTCTGAGAATCATAAGGACAAAAACCTCAATTGTGCTATAAATTATGAAAGTTTTCAGGTGAATTGAGAGAAAGTTCCCTCATAATTCTGTGGAAAAACATTTTCCTATCCTTATGTAATGCGTGATTATGATATAGATATAGATAGACAATCAGGTGATGTTGAATTATTTGTTGGAATAAGTGACTTCTAGTGAAACCATCCTATTCTCGCTATGGAAGATACTAAATAATTAAATTTTATGGCTATTGTTTTCTCAAATTATCTGAGGAATTGCAAATTCACCTTACGTGACCAAATAGCGAAAAAGCACGAGTATACTTGTTGATTTTCAACAGAATTGTTCTGGGATTTGCACTTTTATTGATTTGCAAATATACAAGACAGAAGGAGCATTATACATTTTAAGCTAGTTTTTTTTTTGTTGGCCACCTTGAACCGGAAAAGCAGTGGCAGTTGTGAATTGTGAATGAGAATTGACCGGATATTCACAATATCATGAATAATTCACCTGTGTCTCCGGATGGGCTTTTTTCTACATAGCTCTTTTTTTAGTTCACTAAATGGTTGAGGATGGATATATAAAAAAAATAAAGCTTATCCTGCGAGCTCTTTAGCAAAATTGCTGCTATATTATTATTTTTTCTTTACAAGGAATAGGCCATTTTAGTGAAATGTCCTTTTGTTTCCATCCCAAACATTGTGTGGGTTACGTTAGTGCTGAATGGGCAAATTGTGGTTTAATTGCAGTGAAATTTTCTCTTGGGGCATATCATGGGGCAAAAGTGAAACAGGTGAGAAATCAGGTGGAATAGCGAAACAAGGATACCTTCCTTTCTCCAGCAAGTGTGGGTGGACTTGCTTGGAATCCTCTCGTGAGTGGCAGATGGCACTAGGAGTCACTCAGTGGCTTTTCATTGGTTGGATTTTATTAGAGTCTCCCCAATTCATATATGGATAGTTGAAGAGAAAACTTTCACATTATAGTTTTCAGTGTAACTTACTCCTTCAAACCGCTCACAAAGTTTCCCAAATCGCTCGGTTCAAAATATATTTGTTTTATTTTTTCTAAAACCCATTTTTGCTCCATATTTGAGTTATTTTTTTTCTAAAATTTTTCCAAACTTCTTCCTCAACCAAAAAAAAAAAATAAATCCAAATAAAATGACAAGACAGATATTTTGCATAATATAGCAAAACATTCTACCGCAAAAGTTCAGTTTCTGTTCACCACAATAAAAAAGAAACATTGTATAAATTCTTTCTAAAAAAAAAAATTGTGTGAATGTGTCTTTTTACTACACAAAAATACCCCTCTGCCAAGTGAAATAGCACACAATAGGATAATAAAAATATTAATAAAAAGTTATCATATGTACTAAAAGTTTTCCAAATGCATTATGCGAAAAAAAGTGAATAGGAAAGTGGTCGATGACGTGCAAAAGTGCAATGATAATTTCAAAAAAAAAAAAATGTCTGTGATGATTTTAAAACGACGTGTTAAATATTGTGCAATGATGCAGAAAAAATCGGAATATCTATTAAAACAAGTGTGAATAATTGTAAAAAGTCCAAGGATTTCATTATGATCTAAAAGCAAAAAGCCCAGAGAGAGCTTCTGAAGCTCTTTTTCACCACCTTCTATTATAATTCTCAAATTCAGCTCCAAAAGTAGTTTTAATTGACTTTTTTTGGGACCAGAAAAAAACACCACTTAACAAATATTTAGAGTGTTTCATTTAGAAATTGATTAGAAGTAAAATTGAGCAAAATTATCATCATTTTGAAAATATAACGCAGCATTTTCCTGAGTCACTAATCTATAGACATCATTTAGCTAATGAGAATGATTAATGCGGTGAGAAAATGTGGAGGAAAAATGACATGAAATTCACACAGAGATTTTTAGGGAGGGTTTATACTTCTTTTTTATTGTAGAAAAAAAAGGTCAAAAGAAAATAGTTAAACTAATATATTCTCCTACCTTTGACTCTTTTGGTTAAATTTATTTATGCATTGTGCTGTGAAGAAAAAATCAATATCTTGTGATTTTCTACCATTTTTGGCCACTCAAATGAAAATAGCAGTCAAAATCTCTATAAATATAAAAGTTTGCTTCGAAAGCTAACGATTTCTCACCTGTCTTCCCCAAAGGATTGTCCATACATTTAAAATTAGTTCTTCCTGGGAAAATTGCAGTTTGTGGAAATCCCCATATGCCTCCGCACATATCAAAGTCAGACTTTTGAAAAGAGCCACTAGATAATTGTTTTCTATTTATGAGGAAATCCCGAGGAAATACTAAAATTAAATTTCGTGTTTTCAGTGAGTTTTAATCCGGGCAAACAGACAACTTTTATTACTTGTGGGAATTTTCATCGCAATATAATCCATGCCCTCAATATAGTGTACTTTATGGTTAATTATGTACCTTCCAATTTCAGCCCCATATTCTGCTCCTTACCATTCCCTCTAACATGACATTTTGTCACTGATGAATGATGAGATTACCATGTGAAGGAGGTAACTCAAACACACAGGGTGGAACACCCCAAATGCACTCCATCGAGATGAATTGCATATGCCGGGAAATATGAATGCAAATGAGTGCAAATTGCCAGTATTCAATTGCATAAATAGTACTTGTATTGTGATTTCAAAGTAACCCCCCCCCCCTCAACAAAAACATAATTGACGTCATACATGTCCAAATGAATCCCCTGGAAAACCCCCTAATCATTGTCAACCACTAAAGTGCCCTCCCACACTTCCACATCACTTTAGTCGCAGTCAATTTTGAAATTTGCACAATGAGGTCATACTAGCAATTTTTAATATTTCTCGTCATTATTCAATGGGCATTCTAGCCCATTATAACTCTAGGGGTGGTTCGGTTTGACGTGATTTCCCAATTTGAGTGATTGGAAAAAAAAGGTGAATTTTCAATGCTGTAATCAAAATCCCAAGAGGCAAATCACTATTCAATCTCAGAGATTACATCCTTCATGAATTAACTATATGGACTTGTATTGAGAGTGAATGGCATGATGCCGCATTGAAAATCAATGCAGATTTTCCAAGGGAAATACAGAAGATTTTTTCTTCCAAATAAAAATTCTTTCACGCTCGAAAGAAGATATTTGTGTTTACATCTGTTTAGGCATGCTTGATATTCTATTGGAACTTCCAGTTACATGTTGAACTTCCATCTTTGAGAAAGAAATGTAAAAAATTTAAAATGGTTTTATCCTTAACTTCGATACACATTGACATAGAACTCATATGATATTTTGGATTAGCATAGCAATCTGTCAAACATTCTATAGAATATATTCTTCGTGACATGATATACCCCTCAATTCTGAAATAAATCTTTAAGTATTAAATCTTTAAACTGATTTTTAAAAGGAGATCTGCATTCTCAAATAAGGTCTTCAATTTTAAAATGTCAAATATCTTTCAGGCTGAATTATAAAACCGAAACTTAACAATTTTCCGCGATTTTTTTGTGTTTTTGAATGAAGAGAAAAAGACCAAGCTTAATGACATTTACGGCATATGCTTATACATATTTCAAGTGTTGAAATTAATTTTTTCGAAAGAAAAAGTCAGACTAATGAGTAGTTTACTGAAGTGCCACGTCGCAGCACTCCCTAATTGGCTTGTAATTCGTGTCTAAGAAAAATAATCCAAAAAGGTTTTCAATTTTATAGTGAAACACGTACGAATCGCTTTTGAATTTTTTATGGATTTTTGGATTGTTTATCTATCGATATAAACAATAAAAAATATAGACCGTGATTCAGGCTTCCTGGGCTTCACCCTTAAGGGGGTTCCCGTAATTAAGAGATTAAAAGAGATCTATATTAGGTGTAATTCCTTCTAATCACACCTATTGTAATCCTCGGATTTTCTAAAAGTGCTCAGATCGAGCTGAAATTCACAGGGTATATGTTTTGAACACCCCTGATGCCGAAAATCATAAGCCGCCAATTTCGGGTCCGGCCGGCCGTCCGGCCGTCCGTAATACGCAATATCTCTGGTTTTTTTGTGCAGATATCCCATCAATTTGGGAGTGCTGCGATGCAGCGCTCCAGTGAACTATTCATTTGCCCACCATTTTGTATTTTATTTTTATTTTTGAAAAAGAATATTTTAGCACTATAAATATGTATTACCATATACTAAAGATTTGAAGATTGGTTACGTCTTTGTTTTTAAAAAAAATTTGCGAAAATCAGCTCGTTTTTAGCTTCCTAATTAGGGAAACCCCTTTAAGCAGAAAGTGATAAACTTTACAATATTGAAGTTGAAATGAAAATGTCAAACTAAAGACTTTTTAACTTTTAAGATGATCGGGACGATTTAAAAACTTTTGAACGTTAGAAAATTTCGATGCAAGATTGAATGAGGGGAACACATCATTAACCCTTAAAAGAAATTTTTACATTGTTTTTTTTTCTCTTTAGTGTTGTCTAGAACTGAACATGAAAATATAAAAAAAATCCAGAAAACTATTTTTTCCAAAATCTAACGACCTGAAATTCTACACAGAACATGGTCAACATATTAAAAAAATGATATATACAGTAGAGTCTCGCTATAGGCCATATCTCTATAGTCCACAATTTATCGACCGTTGATTTCAAAACACTGATTTTATGTTAGAGGTTATGTTTTTTGTACGCAACAAGCATAATTATTTTAATATTTTTGGCAAACTTTATTAAGTAGTTGTGATAATTGTGATCCATAATGAAGAGAGCAAGGACAAGTACCACAATCGCAAAGAAAGTGGAAGCCGTCGAGCAATTTCAATACTAAAAGTCGTTGATAATTTAAAAAAACGACATGGACTATAGTGCGACCCAAGTGTCAAATCCGAAACCAAATATGGACTATAACGAGACTCTACTGTAATATTTTTTTCAATCCGAAAAAATAACGCTGCTATAAAAATGAAACCTTCAGTGTCTTTTTTAAAAACTTTTCCAAAGTGTTTCTACAATTTTAATTTATTCTTGGTAATTCTGAGATGTCCTACAATGTAATAAAATAATTTTGGTTTCGCAGGAGTTTTATAATCTCATTTTTTGTTATATTTCAACTATTACAAGTTTTATTACAAATTTATGAAAGTTATGAGAAGTCTCACAACTTCACCCCAAAGTTTTATGGGAATGACAAATGAGTTTAACCAGTTTAACCGCTATTCTAATACGTGTTCTGAAGAAAGTTAGTCCTTTTGCAGGAGTGGCGAAAAGTTCAAATTATACACAAGACTTAGGGAAATTCTGTATAATACAAATTTCTTGACATCGCGATGTATTATTCACTGACAAACAATTATAGACAAACTGAGAATTAAAATATTAGATTAAACGTACGGTATGATGCTTCTTTATTTTAAACTGACAACTTGTAGATCACGTGAACGCGCTGATCTTATTAGATCAAATTGGCTTAAATATTTTATTGCTCAAATTCCAGAGGAAGAGTTGTATATAACAATAATCTCTCGATTTTGAGTTATACACCCAGCGAAATTTAATTAAGAAACTTGCATAAAGTGGGTGGTATGGGTCGTGTATAGATCCGATCAGCCTAATTTTTTGTACAATATAGGGTAAGTGTGCCAAATTTCAGCATAGTTGCAAATAAGCAAAGAAGCCCTAAGTTTAAAATGCAATATTTTTAATACGTATTGAAATTTCTTGTTACTTCCTTTTCGGGAGGATTGTATGGAACCTTGAAAACTAGTTTATCATATTTGTTCTTTTTTTTTTTAAATCAGTTCCTAAAATATTGAAAAATTAAAAAAAATATAGACATTGCTTTCGGTAGTATTCCGGCCACTTTGAGTGTAATACCCGTAATACCGGTCATCTTGTTTGTGACCACCTTTTGTGATGCAACGGATAGAAAATTTCAAATTTCATACGGAACGAGTTTAAAAATATTTACTTTAATACGATTAAAAGATTCGAAGATTAAATCCATAATTGTAATTGCTTGAAAAAACCTAGGATGAAAATTTAAAAACATATTTTTTTTTATTCTATGCGGTCGTCTTTATTCAGAATAACACACTAGAAGTGATTTGCTATGCTCACATATTATATTGTAAAGTGACTCTCCAGTAATTTCCTTCCACACCCGTTTTATGGCAGTTTAAGCGCTAAGCTTGGATTGTGTTGACAGCAGCCTCAAAAATTTAACTGTATAGTATAGTATCACCCACAGGTTTTTCTAATGGATTTAAACCCTAACAAGGCGCTGTCTGGTTAAGAACCTTCAATTTCTTCTCATAGAACCATTATAAAACGCGTTGTTTTGTTAAAAGATCACATCTTCAATGAGCTAGGTCTGAATGAAAGGGGGCAGTAAGGTCTTTAGAAGATTCTGATACTTCTCTATTAACTTTCTAGTGGAAATCCAGATTTTGGGTATCTTGCTGTAGTAATAAAAGTCCGCCTATATCATGATACTTTCATCGTCAAAATTCCTGCTCGTCAATAACTGACTTTTCTGCCACTAGTGATGCCAATATTTTACTAGTTCACCAAAACTAATTAATAAAAAAAAACCGTTTAAATCCATTAGAATCATTATCATAGAAAAAGTTGTTATACAGACCTATATTGTACAAAAAAAAATTATGCTGATTGGATCTACACACGACCCACACCATCCACTTTATGCAAGTTTCTTAATTAAATTTCTTTCGGTGTATATATTTCGACTCCTTATCCCCCAGAGGTCGTAATTTGATAGAATTTTCGAAATCTGAAGTTTCGAGTTGTTTGATGTCACGCTCTTTGACCGTCTGTCCGTCTGGACATCCGGCCATTACCACCCCTAGAGTCAAAATGATAGAGATAGAGACTTGGGACCTTCGAGGAACCCCCCATAAGGCGACCCTGGGATTATTAATATGCTCCTCATTTTTCCCCAAAACCATGTTCTTTGAGATTGCTCGAAAATGCATTGTAAGATTTTTTTTATTTTTGGATATGTTTCTGAGAATATCCAGGCGGACATTTTGTCCTTATACGAAAACCTCGTTAAATCATTCCTAATAACGGTTTTTTAAAGTCAAAGTAATTTTTCGCAGAAAACAATTTTTTTATACTCTTGAAACTATTTTGGGGGATCTTTTTAATGATTTATGAATTGGTTCAAATCGGTTGAGCACCGGTAAACGGTAAATGATGCGAAAGTACTTTCGAAGTATAGCACCTAAGTCACGAGTTTAAGCATTTCGCTAAGCCTGGGACGTTTTGCTACCCCATTTTTTAGAAGAATGTTTATTGTTCTTTTAAAAAATGTACAACATGCATTAATGCAGATACAATAGTAAGTGATAGAATCGATATGTTACAGACAGTAAATCATTATGTTAATGTGTTTCTATAAAACAAATTCTTTAAATTCATTAGAGAGATTTTTTGAATAGAAAATGAAGATAGGGAGAAGTGGAGTATCTTTGAATTGTATCACCTTTGAAGCCCTTTCAACGAATTATGAAGCTAAATTGCATTATAGAGCTCAGTTTTATTAAAAATGGAAGAAAAAAGATTTATTTCGAAGGTGTTACAATTCAAAAGTACCACAATTTTATCTTTTAGGGCAGAATCACATTGACCAGCAAAATGCTCACCGTCACCGTCAAAGCCTCACTGTATTTCGTTAATTTACGTATTTTCATTGCAACTCTTACGCAAATTCTCAATTACCGTACCTCATCATATACTCTGGAGACACTAGATGAAAATAATATAAGAAAATTGAATAAAACGGAAAAACGATGAACAGTGAGCGAAAAAACTGAACGATTAATTTCTCGTACAGTTTTTTTGCTCACCGTTTATCGTATTTTCGATTTATTTCTTTAATTTTCTTATATTATTTTCACCTGGTGCCACCGGAGTATGAGATAAGGTAATACGTTAATTGAGAATTTGCGTAAGAATCGCAATGAAAATACGTAAATTAACGAAATAGGGTGAGGCTTAGACGGTGAGCATTTTATTGCCAATGTAATTTTGCCCTTAATCAGAATTAAATATTATACATTTGTAATTAAATATTTAATCACAAAATATTTAAGTCGTATCGCATTTTCTGATTGGCTAGAGACTGAAAGGATTTAAGTTACTCAAAAGTATTACCCAATAAGAGACAACAATGGGACTGCTAAAGTATTAAATGGCATTAAATGTTTAATTACTTGTGGATTATATTTTACAAAGCTTTAAAGCTTGATTGTCTAAAACATTTTCTCAAAACTGCCCGTTTAGCGAATGGTGTTGCACCCCCTTCAGTGCTAGTGAGATTTTCTCCATTGTCAATGTTTAACACATTTGTCTGGATATATTTCCATATAATCTCCCAAGAGATTTCACTTTCTATTCATTCACGGAAGGAAACCCGAATGGTTATCCATGGGGAAATGTTCACTCTTATACATATAGCAATATCACTTTTCACTTTACATTTTACATCAATTCTTTTTCTGCTGATTTTCTTCTGGGTCGTTCTCACGAAACAAATTTTTGGAGTGATGTCGTTGAGGGTTTGAGCCCCAAAAAAAAAAGAAGAGAAAAACTTTACCAGTGACCTTTAGTATCGATTATATACATATATAAATGTGAATCTATGTGGCTGAATAGTGTTCATATAATACGTTTTACTATGACGCTCCCACCTTCGTCAACCTGAGAGCCACCCCTCAAATGGTCACCCATGCTAAATGGTTCTGAGAGTGCCAAGAAGCACCCTGGTTGTTCTCACCGTATTTCTGCCAAGTATTTGGCATGGCACTTTGACAGGGAGAGAGTCAGTGACGGAAGTCTCATTTATTAGCAGTATATAACCTAGATTTAATTTCAATACATAAAATCATCGGGAGAGTTATCTTGCAAGTGAAAGGTGATTCTTTTGACTCTCTTAATCGGAATCTTTTTAGATCTTTCTTTCCCATTTTGTTAGTTGCTTAAACCATCTCCTTGGTAAATAAAATACAATTCTTTAACATTTTCTCAACATTCTTATGCATAAACCATTTTATTGCAACACCTCATTGAGGGTGTTTTCTGGTGAAAGAATTATGTGCTCTGTAAAAAGAGATTACAAGCAAAAAAAAAAAACTGTGGGAATATATTATGTAAGAAGTTTATGAGAGCAATTCGTCTATTGTATCGATTAATATTTTGCTGTAACGTTTTTACGTGAAAATGTGAAATTTTCTACTAAAGGAAATTTCATAAATTCAATTACTTTATTTCGCTACTTAATAGTATGCTATAGAAGGTCATGCTTCAAATCCACAACCTCAACGTCTTTGGACAGTTTCTGCTCTATAAGTAAGAAATTATAACATTGAATATTTTAAACTTTCTTCTCACTGTAATTATTTAAAAATTAAAAATTTGTACGAATTTCAGTGATTCTTTTTGTGAAATTTTAGAATTAATTTTAGATTATTATCTTCCAGAAACACCATAGAAATTTCTCTTAACAATCGTTTATTTAGTTTAGAGAGCAAGGATTAGAGCATAATATAGTGTTCTCTAGAGAACCATCACGTGAATTTTCATCATAGAATTTAGTTGTTGATCTTTCTGGAGAGTAATACAATAATGTAGCAATTTAATATTTACTTTAATATTCATTTCTTCACCATTGTTAGCTAAACCGTATTATAATCTTCAACTCACAGTCATCATTACATTGAAGCCATACTGCTTATTTAGCAAAAAATAATGTTGGAAATTGTCTCGAGAGGATTGGATGACGATAGTGCTGAAATTGTACAAAAAAAAACTACTCCAGTAACATATTTTTTCCTCTGCTCTATTATAACGAAAACACGAACCCTTGACATTCAGGATGACTGTAGAAAACTAACAAATCATTCAAGTGAAAATGCCCCACAAAAAAAGAGCTTCAAGTTGAAAGTGTATGCTGAAATATATTTTGCGATGACAAAACTTTTGAGGTTTTTGTGGCAAATACACTAAAGATTAAATCAATTCTTTCACATCGATTGTTGGCACGTTGAAAAATTATAGTTCTTGTAAAATATTGAACATATTGGAAAAAATGTATTAACTACCCAAGTTAGTCAGTGAATTTGTTAAAGGGGCAGTTTGGTACAGACAGCGTATCTCATTTAATTTAAACTGAGATTAAAACACTAACTGCAATTCGTGAATATTTTAATTTTTGAATAACTGATCAATTTGTTCTTAATAGTAGGAGAAACTGTGGTACTTCCGCATACTTTTGAAAGCTGCGGTTTTGACTGAATTACCCAAGAAAAATGTGTATTTTAGAAAAGTATTGCTTATTCCATGTTATAGCCTTGGGTATAGGTTGCATATTAACGCATATAAGGATGATGTTAACATGGCTCGCGAAGGAAAATTATGCATTTTTCGCTCTTTTCCAACTACCTAGGGTACCACCGAACGGTTTCTGGGGCACCAGTAAAAATCTCTTTTTTTTCACCCATTAAAGTTATTTTGGACATTCTCCACAACTCTTTATTATAATGAATATATTAAAGATGTGAATAATTCGCAAAAACCACTGCTATATTTAAAATCAATAACTAAGAATGCATAAAACTAAAGCTGTGGCAGCCAAAATCCCGAACGCCAAAATCCCGAAAAGGCCAAAATCCCGAAAGCCAAAATCCTGAAATCCAAAATCCCGAATTTTCAAAATCCTGAAAGGGATGAAATTATATTTAGGAAAATGTTTAAAATAATTTCCCAAGACACAGAAGATTTCCCTTTGCCTCCAAAAAGCGCGGGTACAATCGTGGGAGTAGCTGTGATACTTTTAAGAATTCGGGATTTTGGCCCATTCGGGATTTTGGCTTTCGGGATTATCGGGATTCGTGGGCAAAATTTTACCTGAATTTCAAATTTTGCGCGCTCTTCAGATTTTTTTGCGATAATATCGAAAAATAAACCGCCAATCAATCCGCCTTGATTAACTCATTTAACATTTTGCGGACGATTAGGTTACCTGTGAACCAAAAATAATTTTTTCATATTTTTGTTCTAAAAAGCCAAAAAAAAATTTTTTCTGACCCCTAATTTTGACTCTCTTGCCATTAAAGTGTTCTTAATCGAAAAGAAGGAGAACAGTAAGAAATGGGAGAGGAAAAATTTTGCTATTCAAGCTACACTGGCGACATTTATAATTGTTGGAAAATGGCTTGTTCGGTGGTGCCCCAAACTCTGCTTTGTGATTGATTTTGTATTCTTTTAAAAAAATGTGAACATTAATTTATTTATGAGCTTCAAAATAAGATATCTCATTTTAAAAGATAAAATGTGCGATCATATCTTGGGTTAAAAAAATATATATTTAGGCTATTGTCATCCTTTTCTTTGGAGAATGGAGCGGGTTCATGCTAATCGTATATGAATTGTATTAAGACTAAGTCCAGTATAAGAAAACTAGAGAGGTTCTCATATAGAACTATATATTAAAGAGCAATTTAGAATATAACACATTTTTTAAAATAAACTTTATTGTCTGGTAAATTTAACTATTTGTAACTTCAACCTATATTTTTTAAATCTTTAGCGATTTATTAATAAATAAAAAAATGATTCAATAATAAAGGAAAATGTAATTTAAAAATAAAAAAAAATACCAAAATTATATATAGGTAATGGGGCACTTCGACATAATTACTAAGTTCAGTTTAGAACAAGCAAATTTAATATAAAAAAAATCATTTTTTTCGACAACGGAATAATGGACAATAGAATTTATTATGAACTAATTAAATTTAATTTTTAATATAACTTATTTTTATTATTATTTAACAGTTATATTTTTTATTATATAACAGTTTATTAGATGAGATTCTTAATAATTTCACCTATTTTCCTTAATAAAATAGATGAGTTTTCAGTAATTTCAATGCTATTTTTAAAAGACTGATATGAATAGTTTATTACTTAATTCTAAAACTTTTTAAGGGTAGGGGGTAGATGAACTATTTAATGCCATACTCCATTTGATGCCACCCCTAATAAATTTATATATATATTTAATATAGCTTATATTCTTTACATTTTACAATATTTTTGATTTATTGGCATTGAACTATCAAGAGATTTATCATTGAAATATCAAGAGATTTAAAAAAGAACATATATTTATTAGGGATGGAATAAAGGGAAAACTTTAAGACTTCGCACACATTGTGGCTTCAAACATTTCATATTTTTCCCATATTCTTAATGAATCTGTCATAATTTCTCAAGAAACGTGTGACATAAGACTAACTAATAAAATATATTGGCAAAGATAGGTTAGATTCATTAAAGGAATATAGGAATAATATTAAGTATTCGGAGCCAAAGTGAGTGCATGTGAAACCTGAAAGCCTTCCGCTAAATACAGGGTGGCCGGAATAAAATGCAACTAAATTCAGATCGGTAGGGAAAAGTGCCCATGCTCTATACGGTCCTAAGCTGCATAATGACTAAATTTGCCCCATGTCTCTGAATAAATGTGACTCTGCAATATATTTTAAAAACAGGACACTAGTTTTTAAAATATAGGTGCGATGAGTCACATTTATTGAAAAACGTAGGAAAAATTTAGTCATTATAAAGCTTGGGACCGTGCAAAGCATGGGCACTTTCCCCTATAATTATCAAACCACTCGTGACCGCTTGCTTATAGTTTGTATAATAGTAGTTCATTTTATTGGCTGAAAGCCTATATAAAAAAATTGCGAAATTTTTTTTAATCAGTAATAGATTTTAAACGTGATACGCGTGATTGGGAAGAAAAGACACAAGCGGCTTTCATTAACCTTTTAAGGACAATTGGAACACCGGTGTCCCATAAAGAAAATAATTTTTCCTGAATACTTAAAGTTATTTTTTTCTTATGTCTATTCATAATTGAAAAGTAGAAGGTTGAAGGAATCTAGGATATATTTTGCAAGTCTCTAGCTATTTACTATGTAGTAAATATTTAAGCTCAAAAATGGCGAGTTTTAAATTCTCAAATTCATAATTGATTTTATTTATTTTTTATACTTCCATTTTTTTTAAGCAAAACCCTTTTGGCAATATAAACTACAATACTCATACGTAATATTTTTCATTAAAGCGAAAAATATTATTCATTCGTATTGTCAGAAAAATTACTTCAATTTTTGGGCTATTTTTGTCCCTATCCGTTCATAGAAGCATAAAATATACCGAATACAAAATCAGGCTCTGTTGGACTTTCCAAGACTTTTATCATTGATTATATTTTTCAGTTTAATTTTTATTCTTGATTTTCAGTCCGTAAAAAGTGTCTCGTCGTTAAACGGTTTAAACCTTCAAAACCTAAATGTGATTGATAAAATCTTTTATGTTTTATGTTTATTCCGACCACCCTATAATTTCACTATCTTATATAGTTGTAGAAGTAAAGAAGTAAGTTAATAACGACAATAATTTTGCTTAATATTGCTTCAAAGAGTTGCTTCGAAATGCATCAAATAGCATTTAACAAATTTAAACGATGGATATGTTAGAAAAAGGGTCTGAACCTTTTTCCCACGATTTTTTTTTCAATTATCTCAACCAATTAAAAAAAATACTTTTTTTTAAATTGTTATGTTCTGTGGTTTTTTTCTTTGTATTTTTATGAAGTAGGGAAAATAGGGTAGTAGTGTAATTTAACAGCTGGTTGTTTCGTATTGATAAAAAATAGGTCTTAAAATACCCCTTTCCAACGTAGTTTGCATTATAATACAAAATATTTAAAAACTAAGTACAGCAATATTGTTCCATAGCTAATTTAAGTTTGGCGTAAAATGTTAGGGGTGTAGTTTCTCTATTAGAACTTATATATTTTCTTGGTCTGAAATACTACTCTTCACTAAGTCATTGGCGAAACAAAAATTACAGCTTAGATGAAACTTAAACACAATTTACTGGACTTTCAAGCTATATAGAAATATCCACAACTGCCCCGTTCTCCACGAGAAATAGCAAAGAAAAGTTTTGATTCAAGATAGCCTTTTCAGATGGATTAAGTTTAAACTTTATGGTTAAATAAGTAAAATCAATGGTGAAAAGTTTCATTAATGTCCTTAATGTTCTAAAAAGTTAAATTAGCTAAGCTCATAAATTTCTCTAGTGAACTTTGTGAAAACTTACAAACGAAATAGCATTTGAGAGAAAAAAATATGCATTACAGCTGTCTTATCATATTCTAAAATCAAAAATAATTAAATAAAAAAAAACTTTTCCTCTACTGCATTTCCATTACACTGGAGTATGCTTTCGCTAAAATATTGTGATAATAAACGCGCAAGAACCACTAGAGAATTTTTTTTCTGCGTGTCAACAGTCAACAACATTTGTACCCGAAGAGTGGTGAATTGAGGTTTATTTATCGAAGCATGTGCAGATGGACAGGGCGACCACAAATAAGAAATCGATTGTTATGATATTAATGCTATTCACGCATTGCAATCGACCATATAGTGATGGAATTCAATCCCTATGAATTATCATATCACGATTCTTATATACGTAATTCTTGGGCACTCATCCAAGAGATTTCGGGCTGTTGCTTTCTTCTCACAAGTAACTTTTGAACACATATATCAGCACAGAAGTACAAGAAAACACATATAGGGTTTTGTCACAAATCACTCATCGGAAATCCCATATCATGTGGCACTTTTTTTTAACAAAAATCTCGTAAATCATTTCTATTTCAGAGGAACTTGTTGTGGGAAGACAAAAAAAGAAATAGGAAATATTTATGTTAAGAGTTGATAAAGTTGGATAAGACAAAAAAAAATTGTTGATGATTTCTGTTGCGTGTCACAATTTATTAGTTTTGTATTGAAAATCTAAAAGATGATGAAACCATTGAAACAATAAGAAACAGATGATACAATAAGATTTGGTGTGGGATAGAGAGGATATTTTTATTATTTTGGGGGTGAGTCAAGAGAAAGTCGCATCTCCAATTCCTGAGAAGAATCATTGCATTAGAGATTAAGTGTGTTATTAACAATTAAAGCGCTTATATTGTAAGTAGAAGAACAACAATATAATTGTAAGAGCCTTAAGTGTCTTATTGTTCATTTGGTTACCAGTTTTATTGATACCACAATTTTTTTAAGGAAAGAGAATGAATTTACAAAACATTTAGTGACACAAAAAATACACCCATACAAATTGTAGAATTTTTTTCCAAAAAAAAAAAAAAAAACCCAAGAAAAAATACTGTATTTTGAATGTGAGAAAAAAAACAGGCAATTGATAGAAAAGTTGCTATTTATGTTGATGAAAAATATCCTTGTTGTAAATTGTCATTTTGGATAATGACAATAAATAATGATGGGAGACAATATCGTATAGAAATTCAAATTATTTCTCAATGGCAAAAAGAAGTTATAGTTTGAAGTGTTAAACGAAGTATTTAGAACAAAAAGAAAAAAACAATTTGATGTTGTATGGTAACTTAGCATGAAGACAAGTTAATTGGTGTAAGTGTTCACAAAAGAAAAGCAATCATTTGTTGAAGAGAAAAATTATTTAAAAAAAAGAAGAGTAATTGTACGTAAATTGATTACAAAGAATTTTTGATAAAACATTTTTGTATGATATTTTTTCATAAGCTATTTCTCCTTAATTTTTACAAGACCAGAGGTCAATAACAATTTGAAGAAAAGATATTGCAGAGAATAATCACAAGCGCGCTAATAGATAGAGATTGTACTTTGTCCATGTAATTTGTATATTTTAAAATAAGGAGAAATTGCAGATGGTATAAAAGAATTTAAAGAAAAATAGTAACCTGAAAATATACAGCTACAATCCGACCCATCGAATACCAAGTATAGAAGAAAAAAAAGAAAGAAAGAAAAAGCTAGAATGATGTCTTATTTGAAACCACAAAAGCACAATATAAATTAATATCAAGGCAACAGCCACAAAAATCCATTATACTGAGAGTGAGAGCACATCAATGTCACGAATAGTTCTTTTATTCTATAAGAGAAGCACAAAAGAAAAAAAATTAACTACACCTTTTACCACCCTCCATGGTATTTAAATGCAAATGCGCTAAAAAGTATTGGAATTGACTAAAAAAAAAAACAACCAGGAAAAATTTGTAAAAAAAAAAATGTTTACCAACTATTTTTGGATACTTTCTTACGAATAGAGCAATCAACTAAGAAAGACATCAAAGAAGAAAAACCCTTTTTAAAAAATTCACAATGCACGGGCATTTCCATTGGTCAGACAGGTGGACAATTGACGGGAAAAGTACAGCTAAAATCTAATGAAATTGTGTCTGAAGGTGAGGGTGAAGAGTCATTGAGTTGGCTTGTTTTTTTTTTACATCAGAGAGTCCTCCCCTCTAAGCTCGGCAACAAACAAATGAAAAATAGTGTAAAACTCACGCGAATAATTATCTCCATGAAATGCCATTAGTGTCCATTTGAGAGGACACTGAACGAGCTAAAATATTTTTCCAGGAGAGTAAGCGACTCTATTTTTTTTTTGTACAGTAGGTGAACATTTAATTAATTAGAGACGTACACCACGCAATTGGTGAAAAATGTATGCGGCGGCGGCGGGAGCATCACTGGGCTCGCGTCAGGCACGAAAACAGCAGCGTCAGCAGAACAACAAGAATCGTGAGTTACTCAAGCAGGGTCTCAAGGATAAGTTAGCCGCTAAGGCGGCCGGACCTGCAACACCCACCAAAAGTAGGCCCTTCCACCAGTTGCCGCCGAATTATTTGCGAACCCCATATGCCCAGAGTCGGAAACTTAGCGCCAGCTATGCCCAACATGGCAGTAAGATGACAGTAGCCGAAGGGGGTCCGGGCAGCCCCCATACTCCCCACCATGCCCACCCACACCACCAGCACTTCCATTCTTATGACACACAGTGCCAAAAACCGACGTCGCCCACGCCGCCGCAACATGACATCCATCGGCAGCAGCTCATTAAGTCCGCCACAGCCACCTTCCCCCTAGTTTCGCGTGCCGATGCAACGCCACCACCATCACCAGGCCTTACACCGGCCGGCGATCCGTCCTCCAACCTTCTCCTGATCATAGATCAGCCGCACAAGGAGGGTCTCCATCCCGTCGCCGACAGCATCTTCGTAACTCCCGCCACACCGATCGCCTCCCCTGGGCACGTCACGCGTCAGGGTAGCCCTACACTAGCCCTCCAGCTGCCCGTACCACTGGAGCGCAAGTGCAGCGTCTATCGAGCCCGCAAGATGGACGCTATGGAGCCCACCGATCCCAATGCACCAACGGTCACCATCAAAGTGGACGACGCCTATGCCGTACCCTATGCCTACGATCCACTTCTGCCCAACGGCAAGTGGTGCCCTGCTGAGTACTGCGACTCCGAGCATAGGCATCTGGGTGTGTGCACCTGCGATCACATCGAGGTAAAGCATTTGTCGTCACGGCATCAGTCAAAGTTGAGGGTTCGTTCGGATAAGGGATGAATTTTGAATACTAAAAGCAGATAATGGGCAACCGGTGGGACTTGTTCTTGGATTAAGCATCCCGTGGTCTATTCCTCTGCACGCTCCTTAAATATTTTTTTGCCGACAAAGTGTTTGACTCATATACTACGTGATTTAATTGCAGAGAAATTACTAGAATTGTCTAGAATTACTAAAACAAGCACGATAACTTAAAAGCTAAAACTACGATCTTTAAAAAAAATTCTTTCAAAGTACATCAACTGCGAGTAGCACTTTGAAAATGACTTCGGACTACTTCGTTTATGTTGAGTACAGTAAGCACTCAAATAGTTTCAACTTGATCCTTGAAAATACTTATCTTGTAAAATTTTGCAGTAAAGGATTAGATTAAGAAAATATATACAAAGGTCCTTTAATCTATGAAGCAAAGACTTTAGTGTATGACAGTTTCTTATAAATCTACTGTAAAATTTTATAGGTTAAATATTCTCAAGGATCACCCTCAATCTATTTGGGCCCTAATGCGGGGCAAAATGTAACAGAACGCAAATTTACTTCATTACAATTTTGACAAAGCCTATCTTCCTCTGTCTTGAAGGGAAATGTGTTTTTCAAGCTAGGTTTTCAAGGTTGATTTTGTAATACTTTTAAAGAATGCCCTTTCGCTACTTACAAATAAGTAGTATAGAATTAAATTTGATCAACTTTCAACTGTACTGAAGTTAGAATATTATGGCGCCCCCACATCCTTTAGATCAGGAAAATCTCTTGAAATCAAAATTCACATTCTTTTCTCTCTCAAAAGTTTTGCATATCAACATCTCACTCTTTCACATTGAAAATTAGATTGAAATAAAATAAATTTGGTATAATGTTCAAATGAAGAAGAAAAGTACGAAGGAGTGGGATAGACGTTATGTAAAACATTTGAGGACAGGAATGTGAATTTCGACGCAATGAAATTTTCCTGATCTAAAAGATCAACCAGTGCCATTATTACACAAATTTTGACATAGAGAAAACAAAGAGTTTTTTTTATTTAATTAGACTTAATTGTTTAATTATTTAATTAGAATTTAATTATTGTATTATACCTATTTTTGTAGATTTTGTTTTTTTTTTTTATTAATCAAAATTTAATGTGCTCAAAATTATTTTTCACTGATCATTTGTTTTTGCCTTTTTTATTTTAAATAATTTTACAGAAAATCCACTCTGGACTCCGGATATGTGTAATCGGAAATGCTCAATCAATGGAACTTAAAAATTTCATTTGAATTCATTTGCTTTTCGGCCTCCAGATATTTTGGAGTTCAATTGGATGTAAAATATCGGTTTTTTCCGCGCAATGAAATTTTCTATGCAAACTCTAAATTTTTAATATCTTTTTTTATCGACGATAGTCCTAGTTTTCTCACCTGTTGAAATATTTTTAGTAGTCTTTTATATATAGTAGTCTTTTATAGCTCTTTTAGAAGAGCTTAACTATACCTTCAATTAGTATCGAGAAACTAATTCTAACTGAAGTATTTGAAAGTTAAATATTTAAGCTAAAAGATAATTCTAAGTTTTTCTAGAGTTATGTACAAATTTAATCTCCAATGCATGCAGCACACCTTTTAGATCGGTAAAATTTTATGAAATCAAAATTCGTGTCCCTTTCTTTCTCGAAAGACTTGCATAAGTCTATTCCACTCTATCGGTCTCGAAATTGGACTGAACTAAATTTAATTTGTCGTGATGTTTAAATGAAGCAGAAGAGTATGAAAGATTAAAACAGACACATGCAAAACTTTCAAGAAAGAAGGGGATGTGAATTTTGATTTTATGAAATTTTTCTGATCTAAAAGGTGTGCCGGGGCCATAAAGCACGAATTTAGCACCTCGTACAGTACCCTCGAATAGGGGAAGGCGCGCTACCTTCGAACGGCTCAAGCTTCGGACAATAAATTTTTTCTCTATGTTCCTTATGGGTTTCACCCATAGCTCTTTTATAAAAATTTGAGGCATTGGACTTGCTATTAAAATATAATATTATAAATGGACGAAATTCATTTTTAACACATTCAAAAAAAAAAATGATTTGTGCGAAGCATAAATTGTCCGAAGGTAGCGCACTTTCCCCTATTCCGATTCAGTCTTGATAATTAATATCCCAAAATTTTGCAAAATGGCAAATTTTATCAAATAGAAATAATTATTTTAAACATTATATACAAGGAATATTTTCATAGTGGTTTTAACGAAGCTGATAGCTGATAATTACAATATTAACCCAAACTGACAGAAATTTAATTAGAAGGAAATTAAATTTTAATGTTATTCAACAGTTTGTATTTGGTTGGTAAACTTTCCGGACAACTTTATGTCGAAGTTCTTTGTAGGGATACTTCTGTTACTTTACTGTCGTCAAGAAAAACACCTCAAACATACTTAAAAATACATTAAAAGTCTACAACTCTTTTTGATTATCCTATGTTCAGAAAGACATTAACTTGAACATGATTTTAATGAAAAGATTTTGCACGAATTGTTTACATGCACTCTTACGTGCAATTTCGAACACTAAAGACTTCCTTCCGCCCTGGTAATTTGCCGGCAAATAAATGTTTAAATTGGAAAGGAGGAGTACTGAAAAATTTCTCAAAATTCATCCCTCATCCGAGATTTAGGTCACTTCCCACTAAACCCATCCACCAGTGTGGATGGAAATTCAATGTTGGGGAGGAGGGGGTGAAGTGGGAAAACGAGTTGGTTCATCTGTTTGAATTATTCTTTGATATCCTCAACCATTAATGATAATATCCTTTCTGTGTTGCATGAAGCATATATTGAAAATATTTCATATAATTGTATTTGAAAATTTTACATAGTTATATGGTGTTTATATTTGTGTTGTGTATTTGTGGCATGTGAATGAAAAATTCACGGATTTCTACTTGCTATATATATTTTATATTATACGCTATCCCAGTTGGTGGTGCTGCTGATGGAGTCTCATGGGGGTTAAAATCACATTGAATGCGACACATGGAAGCATTTTGTGTTGTAATTGAGATCCAGAGAAATTGCAATTTTCCCAACCAGAACACGGATCAAATGGTCTGTGAGATTATTATGGAAATTTCCTCTCTCTCTCTCCCATAGAGATTTTCATGAGTGTGAAAACTCTTACAATATAGAAATTTGCACGGGGAATAATATTTCTAGAGGCGAAAATGAAATTGTTGAGCATATTTTTTTTCGTCAGTGGAGAAGTTGAAGCTTGCATAAATTATTTTGATTTCATTGCAACATTTTTAAAACATTTAATCGAAAATGAATTGACGCATTTCCTGTCTGTCGTGACTTTTCAGCACATATATACAAAAAAAAATCCCATGCAGAAGCAATTTCTATAGAGAAAATATTGATTTACCTTAAATCTCGTGTACTTTTTTATGCATATACTTTATTATAATTTGATGCCGTGTAAAATGGATAAAAAATGTCCATGAGCTACAAGGCAAAAACAGAGTACTATTGTGGACTATCTTCCACTGGCTGTCTTTTTTTTTAGGGGGTTCAATTGATATGAAAAATCATCAAAATTGAGAGCGACAATTGAGAAAATTGACGCGAGAAAAGAGGTCGAATTTTTCTTTTTTGCACCTCTGGACTAGACGAAAGTTATCGACTAAAAAATGCCAATTTGATATTCAATCAATTTCCCCATTAATTTCTGTGTGAATTTCGTCCTAGTTAGGCATAAAATTGAGGAGCGAGAAATGGTTAAAAATTTATCAATTAGTATGGTATATTGGTAGGGTGATTTATTGATTTCCAACACGTCTTTTTCCTCCACCTGGCTAAAGGTTCTATTGCTATATCTGTTTAACCGCAACAGCGACTAGAAATATCAAGGATGATACATTTTACAATAGTCACGAATTTATATATCTCATACCATCCCTCCCCCATTCTTCTCTATATTTATTCATTTAATTTCACCTTTCTTCCTGAATTATTAACATATATCCAAACAAAAATACCCCATATCGACAATTGATTCTCAAAATTGATGAACATTAAAATATTTGTAAACAAAAGTTATAAACTTTCATGCCATAATAATCAATAGACAACATATTCATTTTCATATGTATATGTATTTTTTTTTCTCGAAATATACTTCAAGTTCTTCAATATTGTGGTGCAAACATTCACATGCTAAAATGTCTCTATGCAGTGTACTTGAGAAAAATTTCGTGAACCATGTTTTCAGTTACTTGAGGACAATAAAATGCTACGATAAATGTAGTTGAATGTAGTGAGAAAGCAAATTTGCAATAAAAAAAAGACGTTAAGGACAATCTTCATGCCATCTCAATGCTACCATCTGTCGATGAGTTGGAGGGACATTGCTTTAAAAGCATATTTTAGTGAATATGGTGCAAATATCATTGGAATTGACATGGATATGGGCCCATTGGTAGTGCATATAGGGCCATAGTGACGAGATATTGGGAACAAGTGACCCCCATCCCGCTAAAATGACGCTTAAAATGCTTATAAAAAAAGAGAAGTTTAAAAGAAAATCAAACAACATGCTGGTGAAAAAGCATTCTAGTCTGGTGATTCACTGTAAATACGCAAAAAAAGAGTTCTACTATCTCACAATTTAATCGTCATGGCGAGAATGATAAAATTCTTGAGCGACATATCATCACACATTTGATTTTATTTCATATTTATTTCTTTTCTAAAAGTATCAAACATCTACGTAAATATTCAAGAAATTATTCTGTCATTTAATATTCTTCCATTATTATATTACATTTTATGTTAATAACGTGAAAACCTCATATCTATTGATCTCATTGCAAAAAAAACAACAAAATCTACCAAAGTAAATAATTATGACATCAAAAATGATGCTACCAAGTATAAATTTGACCGCAAATGTAAAATAACGTTGGTTGAAAGCAGCAAAACTTAGTTATACACATATGAAAAAAATCATAGAGGAATATATAATCAAAAAGTAAAAAAAAAGCAAAGAGCAAATCAGCGAAAATGCAAGCGGCTTTGATGTTAAGGTCTAAGCAGCGGGTGGCGCGGCGGAAGAAAATGCGGAAAGGCCGTGCGGAGTTGCCCAGTAACGTTGCAACGAAAGAAATCGCACCCTTCCCACGGTATCCACCAGAATCATGGGTAGTATTATCTCGAAAGTTTTTATTTCTTTTTCCTTTATTTTTTTGTTTTGAAACCACTCTATCACTATCACGTTTTTTTGTTACCAAAACTGTACAACACCCTATTTACTTTCTTAAGTTTCTTCCAAGAAAGAAAATAAAAATATAAAGAACCCTTCCCATCATAAAAGAGCACCAGTCTTTGGCTTCGATTTTTCTTTTGTTTTTCTTTCTTCATAGAATGATTAATTTGCCATTTTTTATTATCATTCATGCCAATGAGGAACACCATTTTGAAGTGCAGCTTCACACTCTTGCAATAGACATATGAAGTCTTCAAAGACACTTTCTCCTAGTTTATTTTTCCTTTAAAGTTCATCAATAGAGTCATTAATACTTATCACAAAAGTCGATAAATTCATATAAAGCCATTTTCGATCAAGAACAGCCTTCAAATTTAAGAATATAATTTGATTTCTCAACTCCTAACGTATCATTTCCAATTAGATTAATTCACTGGTTTTCAATCCTATTAGCTTCACCCTGAAATTGAAATTCTGATTTGAGGTTTATTGAGCAAATGGTATTTGAAATTGTGCAAACAAAAGGCAATCAATCCTTAAGCACAATGTAATTCACAAATGTAACTGCATTCAAAGACTGAATTATGTAATTAAATATTGAATCCCATAAAATATTTTAGTCCCATTGTATTCTTTGATTGGGCAGAGCTTTAAAGCACACAGTAAAAAAAATGTTATGTTGGTAAATCAAAAAATGGATATTTTAGGGAGAGCAAGAGATGAATAAATATAAAATAAAAAATAAAAGATGAAAAGACAAGTCCGTTAGGTCGATATACTTAAAATTGGACTACGGTAAAGTGATATAATTTGGAATTAGTATTACAAGTTGGACAATTCGCCGGTACAAGTTGGACATGGCTTTTTCCTTGATAAATAGAGTACAAAATTTGTTTTTAAGCACAAGGAAACAAATTATGAAACTAAAGCATTAAAAATATACAAATAAAAATGAAGTACTAAATTTATCAAGACAAAAAGCCCTGTCCAAATTGTATCATTATCCAACTTGTACCACTTTACCCTATTATATTCAAATTTTTTTTTAAATTTTAGAAACCATTAAAAAAAAACCCTTGAAATACATATAGAAAAATATAGACATGATCGCTACGAAGAGATTTGGAATCCTTAAATAGCTTTCTAAAAATTTTATTACCCTTATTAAAAACGCTTTCACTATGTTGCATAGTTTAATCGAAATATGAAAGTAAACCAACAAATCTTTCTAATTTTTTACTTCAAATATTTAATTAGAAGAACTGTGGCAAATTTCGGACATCTTCCAACATCGGACCCTTTTATATATTTTTTGAATTCAACAAAATTTACTACTTTTTTTCAATTTGTAGAATTTGTACAATGTCCAAAAAATAGGAGACAGTCGCCTCTAAGAACGATACTGCAGAAAAATCCTTGAAGGAACTCGGGAAGGGTGAGGAACTTCGAGAAACTTGGTGTCCGATATAGCACACAAAGCAATATGAAAATTTTTATTAAGTCTTCAAAGTATTAAAGTATTAGAGAAAACAAATAATGACAAACAAAGTTTTCAGGTTTTAAACAACTCTCTTAAAAAAGTACCAACACTTCAATTTTCGTACATGTCTACTACAAACGAAGAACTCTTGGGCTTATATACTACATGTCCGAAATTTGACACAGTTTACCTACATCAGGACAACACTTTGCTTCAAAATTCCACATAAAATTGAACTTCTTTTTAAAAGGTTTTCAATACTTGTCTATATTTTGAACTTAAGTTATTGCTGTTTGTAATTACCTAAAAGAATCGATCCTAATAGATACCATAGAATAGAGTTAAAGCCATAAAATATATTTGAACTTTAAAACTATTTGTTTTATACATGATTCAATTCAATTCAATTCAATTCAATTTATTCAATCTCCCATTTTGCGTCTGCCGACCGACTTCACTACCGATCCCATAAGGCAAAACGTCAGAAAACTCCTGAATCACTGATCGTATAAGCCACTTACAATGTTTAAATATACATATGAGCTTTTAAATACCGTTTCAAAGATTTTAAACTTAAGTGTATCTCAGAATTGTGGCAACCGAGTGGAAAAAAACCAAAATAATTAAGTGAGACTGAACTGAACTACTGATTTATTCAAGCTATATAGTTTATTTTATATACATTTTGTAATCCTTGGGCAGGACCGTTACCCTATAGTCCCAATGGACTTTGCCATCTAATTGTGGGTCATCTCTAATGCGTGATACATACGACCCTCTTTGATCTTTGTATCATAAGAAATTATCAATAAGTAAATCAGAATTTTGTAAAAATAAAAGGAACCTAATACGTTTATTACTGAAACGATCTGTTATCAATTAACCTCTTTTAAAGGCCCTTATCCTCATTTTAAAGTTTTCAAAGCCTAGACATTTATTATAAAGGAAATTGAAAAGGAAAAATTAAAAAGGAAATTTTAACTAAGGTTAATTAGAAACATCAATTCAATAAACCCCCTTTATGAATTTCAATTTCCGTGTGAAAAAATTATCAATCCAAATATTTAAATCACAACTTTTTATTTTTGTATGTAGTTTTAAGTTAAATTCTATATAAAAATCATAAGATTAATAATTTTATTTGATTTTATTTTCTTTATAACCACATCACAGAGCATTTTATCTTGGGCCTCCAAAAAGCTTTTCCCAGAAAAGAAAATGATTTTACATGAAAATATTAAAAAAAAAATGAATTCATGTCAGATATCAAACACAATGTGATTCAGACATAATCAAAATTTTTCTTATTCTGCGCCAGTGCCTATATCTCGCGCAATGACTATAACCTCCTCTCGCATTTTTAATGCCAAAAAATTATTATGAAGACATTTAAAAGAGAAGAAAAAATATGACTTGTACAATAATAGTTAAAAAGAACAATATACTTCACATTTCTTTCTACCAACCGCAGAGAAAGAAAATGTATTCGTAAATATCATGCCACTCATCACTTTTTTATCCTCATTGTAATTTCATTTTCCTCTTTTGTTAATTCAATTAGTTTTCTTAGTAAAAGAAAAAAAATCAATAGGCTATATTATTTTTTTGTACAATCATCCAATGATTTGTATATACAAACAACTTATAATTTTTCTATGCTTCAACTATAATAACTTGAGAGATTATTCTTCAGCGCTTCTAGCAAAAATTCTTCACTAAACACCTTTTCAAAGTAATATTAGTGACAATAAATTTATCTCACCCTTTTTTTACTTAATATCACCAAAGTTTATGTACAGAACGTTAATAGTGAACATCAAGTAAAATAGATGCTTTTTAAAAGAAGGAATAAATAAGTAGATTGCAAAATATATTAAGTGGGTAAAAAGATAATCTTTCACATATACTCACATAGAGAAATATAAGGAGAAATTTAATCCAAAAAAGAGTGAAGTAAGTATTTTATAAAAAATTATTTTAATATTGATTTTTTTTAGCAATTTCTCCGTTATGTCTGCATGCAATAATGTATATGGGTGTTTGTTGTTTATTACACTTGAACAATAAATATTGCTCCACAAAAAATATATTTTTGTCACAATAATATTCATCTAATTCATTATACAATTTCCACCATTTCCACACAATTTATCTCAAAACTATATATCCACTAGAAATTAAAATTACCTCACGAAATTTTGAGGGAGAAAATGTTCGAAACACCAAATGATACCAATTTTCTTCTTAGTCAGGAAATTATTTATCTTGAAAATTTACCCATTTCTGGCTTATTTCTTCAAATAAATTATTCTTCGTGTATTTCCTATGAAATATAAATTACAGTGAGATTAAAAGAAAACCTCGTTTCTATTCAAATAGTGAATGTACTGAGAAATGCTTTCATATAGAAACGAAAACCGATAAAATAGAACTTAAAGAAACTCTGGCAGCCTGACATGTTATTCTAAATTCTAAAGAAACCACGGATTCTGTAGATCTGCTCCATATATTTGGTAATGTCTTGGCGAATAGCATAGTAGATTGATGAATGACAAACTCAATTTCATGGTAAAGCACTCTAAACGTGGTAAATTTTATATATTCAGCTTTGATATTAAGAAATTACAATACTCAACGGTGAACAATTAAGTTCGATATTGTGGTACAAGAATATTTTTTAAAATTTTTGTTAAACCACTTATCTACAGTTTCGGCCAAAAATTTCTTAACAAAATTATATTCGAGAAATCAGGTGGAAAAATTGTTGAAAAAATACTTGTTCTTGCAAATGATTTGCATTTGTACATTTCAAAAAAATAACTTATTTAATTTCATATGAAAAATAATTGTTTTCCAAAAATTGAAAATTTTTTATCGGCCAAAAGTTTCTTGACACATTTGAAAAAATTAACTTTTTTTTCAAATGTGTCAAGAGACTTTTGGCCGATCATAAATGATCAACTATTGCAAAACATTTTTTTTTATATGGGGGGAGGTTCGTGGTGCAATTGGTTAACGCGTTCGGCTCTTGGTTGATGTGATTCCTGCATGACTCGACTGTCACAGTTGTGAGTTTGAGTCCTGCCTCAATGGGTGCAAATGAATAAAACATTGGAAGGGATATATTTCTCACACTGAGAGAAATCCAAAAAAGTTAAAATAACATTCTGAAAATGTTAATTTTACCCTGCAGTATTGATCCGAAATCGGTGTAAATATTACGCTTTTTGGGTGTGTTATGGGTTAAAGTCACCCTTTCTCATGTTATTTCTACCCTTAAAAAGGTGTAAAATTAACATTAAAAAATGTTGATATGTTTTTACACCTAAAAAGTGTTAAAGTTATGAAGAAAAAAAGTTTACCGCACCCCAGTTTTTTTCTCAGTGCATACACATTGTAAATCGAATAAAAAATTGTAAACTAAACAATGTACAAAAATGGCAATAAAAACCCGGTACATCCAAATAAATAAATAAACAAAATATTTTTGATATGAAATAAAATTAAATAATTTATTTGGAACAGATAAATTATATCTGTGGATTACAGGAAATTCATTTGTAAAAAGAAAAAAGTATTTCTTTATCATTTTTACCACGTTATTTCTCGAATATAACTTCATCAAGAAACTTTTGGTGTCGTGAAATATGCAGTATCATATTTCACGATACTTTTGCAAAATTTAGCATTTTTTTATTTGGTAAAATCAGCACCACCTCATGAATTTGGCCTAGCATAGGAAAACGATGTGTTAAATTTGATAAACATTAAGCATTCATTTCAAGTGTTTTATACTTTATTTAGAAGATTAAATTAGAGTTCCATTAGATATCAGAATAGACTTTTTTAACGCCAAAAAAAATACTCTGCTTCGTGATAAATTTTACTACGCACAATAAATAAGGAAAAACCTATATTGTAGTACAACTACATGTTAAAAAATGTGATAAGACTTAAGAAAATGCGTTTTCAATACAATCGTGGTAAATATTACAACGAACAGCAAAGAATCCTTGAAAAATAAAGCCAAATCCATGTTTTATTAAATTGATTTCAACACAATCAAATTAACTTCAAGCTGTGATAAATTTAACTACGCGCAGTAAAATGTTCTTGAAAAATAAAGACAAATACATGTTTTAGTATGACAACATGTAAAAAAAACGTGATTATACTCCGGAAAAAGCGTACAAACAAATTAATACCTCCTCGTGATAAATCTTACCACGCACAGTAAAATGTCCTTAAATAACAAAAATCCGTATTCTAGAACTACCACACGTAAAAAACGTAATACATTAAAAAATAGGTGAGATTCTTAACGTGAGCTAACTCGGAGTTCATGCAAATTCGATTTGATGCTGAAGTAGGGAGACGCCATTCAGTTATCTTGAACCAAATTCGTGAAATTATACAAGTTTTGTATTTGAACCAAAATGTCAAGGATTTGGATGAACTGACAGAAAAGTGTTATATGGGTGAAATGTAGACCAGAATGTTCTCTATAATTTTCCCATAGAACATGATCTCATCGATTACTCAGAAGTCAAGATAATCGAGGTTTTTTGTTTCTTAACTCGTTTTTTCATCCAGAGTGCCCCAAGTTTTCATTTGTTGAACTTCAACTATATCAAAGAATTGTTGTCTTTTGTGGGACTTTCCATTTAAAACCCTATTTTAAGTGTCTTGGTGGAGTAGAGGCAGTCAAATTGGCATCTGAGTGATTTCAAAGCGTTATTATGGGAAAAATCAATTTTTTCACACTTAAATGGCAAAATCGGAGTGATAGCGTAGTCTGATCGGAAAATGATGTATGGACGAAATGTAGAGACAAATGTGCTCTACAATTATGTTGAAGTAATCATCAAAATCGGTTCAGCGACAGTCGAGATAATTGAGGTTATGTGATATTGAAATTGGTTTTTCGACTGTGACGCCCCTGGTGTTGGTCCCACGAAGTTCAAATATTCTAGAAAGTTGTAGCATTTGGTGAGATCTTTCGTTTAAGCCCTCATTCATCAAAATCGGTCAAATAGAACCGGAGATATGATTTTTTAATTTCGTGAACTTTGACCCCTCATATCTCCGGTTCTATTGAAACCACAGCGCGCATACGCACCATTTTGGAAACGTCCTAGACTGGACTACAACATACTAAAATTTCATTAACTTGCACAATGCCGTTTTTGAGAAAAGTGACTTTGAATTTCGATGAATTTTGACGCTATCACAGCGCCACCTGTGGTGACTTTTTGAACTTCCATCTGAAAGTGCTCATCGAGACGAAACCAAAAAGGTAAAATTTAGGTCGCTATGTTAATTAGAACCGGAGATAGAGGCCGGTCAATGTTCGAACTTTGACCCCTTATAGCTCGGGTCAGGGGTTATGGATCGACTTAAGGTTTTTTTTGTTTGATAGGTATAATCAACGGCTACAACATACTAAATTTTCAGCCCGATGCACAATGGAATTTTTGAGTTATTTAACTTTTAAGATTTAAAAATTTTCTTTTTAAAAAGAGCGCCCCTAGCGGTGGTTTTATGAACTTGCGATGTTAGAAGGGGAAGTGGCATTTCACGAGAGCTTTCCAAAAAGCCCTCACTTTTTAAATTCTGACAATTAGAACCGGAGTTATGGCCATTTTAAGAATTTTTTTTTGGACCCTTATAGCTCGGGTCAGGGGGGTCGCGGGACCTTAAGTTTGGTATTGATGGAAAGCTCTAAGGCCCAGCTATAACATACTAAAATTTGAGTCCGCTGAATGCCATAGGGGCGGAGCTATTGAGAAAACAAAAAAAGGGGGGTCTTCAAAATGGCGGAAGGAGGGGTGGGGGGTGGGGGGTCTATGCACCAAGTTGCAATTTTCACCCGATATATAACCTTTGCCGAAAACCGCAAGTCGATATCTTTCTTGCTTTAGGAGCTATTAAGCTCCAAAGAGCGGCCGGCCGGCCGGCCGGCCGGGAACGTAAATTAGCCACATATATATTCGTGATCAGGAAGTGCTGAAACACATTTTGGCCAAATTTGAGGTCGATCGGACGACATGAAATTTTGTTAGGATTATAGTAGGTAAGATTGTTAAGAATCTCACCTAAAAATATTTGCAACACAATTAAATTAATTTCCAACTGTGATAAATTTTACCACGCACAGTAAAGTGTCCTTAAATAACAAAAATTCGTATTGTAGTACAGCTACATGTAAAAAAGACCGTCAATCGGCTTAAAAAAACAAATTTCAACATAATCATATTAACTTCAAGCCGCGTGATAAATTTAACCACGCGCAGTGAGAGTGTCCTTGAAAAAAAGGCAAATACATATTTTAGTATGGCCAAATGTAAAAAAGTGATAGCAAAGCGTCGTAGCAGTAAACAAATTTACTTCTTATCGTGGTGAACTTTACTATGCCCAGTAAAGGTATCCTTAAAAAATAACGACAAATTCGAATTATACTACGACCACACGCAAAAACATGAATAGACTGAAGAAAAAGAATTTTCAACATAAACAAATTAACTCCGTTTTTTGGTGAATTTCATCATGTGTAGTAAAACATGATTAGATTTCACTAAACTCTTTAGCATAATTACTTCGAATTTAGTGAAATAACTTGTTTTACGGTTTATTCAAGAAAATTCATTGGCATACCGAGGATTTCTCATGTAGTATTTTAAAAACAATTAGAACTGAGCCTAAATTTGGTAGTATTTACAACGGACTGCATTATAAATAAATCAAACTTAAGTAAAATATAAAATATATTGAACGGAACTTTTCTTATTTAAAGTGCAATACGACTTTCAAAAGTAAACCAGAGATTTACCACGATTGATAGAAAGCTGTATTCCTAATAGTGGTAATATACGTCAACGAGTTAAATTTTAATCACGCAGGGTGGTTAGTCTCTTCCACAGAGTTGTGGCAGTTTATACCACGGTTGAGATCCTATTTAACTACTGATTCTTCTCAGTGTGATATAAATAGGGAAGATTTTACATCTATCAACTCTTTAAGTCCGAATATAATGGAACTAACGTTAGTAACAATCAATATTTGCCTTTAATGATTACCTTTTAAACATTTTTTATTCAGTATATTGCGATACCGTCCGCTGAAATATTCAATTAATGTCGTTTTCCGGTGCTTGTTTTCTTACGCTGAATATTTCAGTACATCAATTGAAAAGGAAAAAAAAATGAAAGAGTTTGCAATAGCACTTTCTAATCTCAAATTGCCCGATAAATAAAACATACGATAGGGCAAATTTCTGTCTCATTGACTTAAATTAAAACATCAAGCCTACATGTCACATAAATGTGCTGAAATTGCGACTTGATTCGGATTTGAAATTGGAGGAGTATTAAATGCAAGAGAGGCACAATTTGGCCTGTAACAGAAGTGATGAAGGTTGAAAAATAAACAGGCAAATAAAATGCTAATGCTGTAGGTAAATTTTGGCTTACATAACTAGCACGACAACTGATGAAGAATGGGGTAGACATGGTTGTAAAGTGGTGGAATTTTCGTGTATTGCAATTCGCGAGATCCAATTACATGTTGGAATTTTGAGGCAAAACCCTACTGCACCCTCCCTCAACAAATGGAGACACGGATAGACCCTCAGACCAATAATCCATGACCTCGATTTACTGTCGATTAGAATTCCCAACAAAATTATTGATTTCATTTTACTTTCTTTTAACATTGTTTCACACAGAGAAATATTATACTATCAACCAAGAAAACTATAATAATAAACCCCATTAATGTCACCTGCTGTAACATTTTAATTGAAGGGACCTCAATGCGGTTCATTTGTGGAAATGGAAAAGAAAAGTATATTATATACAATTTGCATGATTTTACCAATCTTGTGATTATTGATTTTGAACGTAAAATGTATGTTCTATATAGTTTATATTTTGAGATCAATCGTCTGTAAAGATTCTGTTGGAATTCACATGAACTCATTCACATGTACTTTCAGTGTGCCCAAGGAAGAGCCGCATGGCTAGAGCGTGGACGTCGCTGTAGTGTCCAGGAAAATACAGCGTCATGCCACAGAAGATGGGTCAAAAGGAATCGAGTAATTGTTCATTATTTTCAGCCCAAATATCCCATTCCTTGAATTTTCCTCATTAAACGCAAACTAAACTCGCATCTTTCTACCTTCTTAGGTTCATGACTCGTCAATAGGCGGATCATCGGACGACGATGACCTGCTGGGTGTACTTCAGGGTCCGAGTTCCTTTGCGAATGCATTCCTGTACGTAGGATTAGGAACGGTGGCCATTGGCCTCGTGATATCATTCGTTGGAACTGGCGAAAAGGGATTCAAAACTGTCGAATTAAGACTCATCGGACCATCTCTTATAGGTTAATATTGAACATTTACAGTCAATTTTTCTCACATAACACATTTATGCCCTAGACACACTTACGACTTAAACCTAAAGACGGTTTAATGTAATTATAATCAAATTAATTATCAGATTACATTTCCATCAGTTTCTAACTAATCCGTTTCTCGGTTTAGTTAGTGGGAAATTGATAGGAATTTAGTCAAATCATTCTTTTGATTGTATTTACGTTAAACCGTCTCTCGGTTTAAGTCGTAAATGTGTCTAACGGTACTATCACACTAGGATTTTTAAAATTTAATTGAGCCAATTGAGCATTATAAGATTTCTAGAATTTACTTGAAAGTTTCTCACAGCCTCCAATTGCTGCAAGAAATTTGCTCAATTTTAGCTCAATTTGCAGCGAGATTTTTAATTGTGAATTACTCCGGAAAATGTGTGATAGTACTTAAAAGTCCTATAAGTCACTTATCTGTTATGCAAAAGAATCCCCAAAGCCATAAGAAAGGGTTGTAGGCAAGGGGGCTAATGAAGAGACACTCATACAGTCTTCTTGAAAATCTATATGAAGTCATCCCAACTGCGATTTCTTGACACAACACTTTCCTTCGAATGGCTTTTGAGGAACTTAGAAAATTCCTTCCGATACTGAAGCTTCACTCCCGTACAAGTTTACTACTCACTGTACTTATTTTATTTTTTTGGTCACAAATAATAATTAATTATGAGTGAATAAATTTAATAAGAATAATTTGGTTCAAAAGGCTACTTTTTTAACTTCAATAAAATTGAAATTAATGAGCAATTTTAATTTGCTGAACTCAAATTTAATTGAGCAACCACATTTATGCTATTTTAGCATATTTAAACATATTTTGGTGGGCCAAGTATTAGTTTATATAAAAAAATAAGCGAAAATCTATCAATTCAAATGATTTTAATGCAAAATAACTCATAGGAACAATTCATCTGAAAATCAAATTGAATTTACAAATTGAAAAAATCCTAGTGTGATAGTGATAGCACGGTAAAGTATTTACACTTCATCGTTTTTGAGAAAAAATAATCTTAGTAAATATCTAAGTATTTGAAGAAAAAATATTCATGGTCAATATTTTGGTAAAAAATACTACAATACTAGAAATTACCTTGGTCAGTAAAAGAAATTTAACGAGTAAAAAATCACGCTTCGTTAGTAAAAATTCAAATTTCATCAGTAAAGGCCTCTACACACTGCGGGCAATTTTTGTAAAAGATGTTTTTCAAAGAAAATTTCCCTTATCATTGTTGTTGTTGAGGAAATTTTTAAAACCAATTTTTTTAAAACCATTTTTGACGAAAACTGTTTCCAATGTCTAAAGGGTCATAAAATTTGTAATTTCGGTCAGTAAAAAAGTCAAATTGCTTCTCAAATTTGGTCAGTAAAAAATAGATTTGGGCCAATAGAAAAAAATATTTTGGTCGCTAAGTCAGTAATCAAATAAAATGTGCTATATATTAGTTTATAAATTATACATACAATCATTATTTGAAATGATAGTAGAGAAAACAAAATACACTTTATTTTTCTTTTTTTTTAAGTTATGGCGTTGGCATACCTTTTCAATTTAGTGAAATTCAATCGAACGAAATTTTTACCTCTTACTTTTTTAAATTGAAATCAGCTATATATGATTGTTTCTTTCCGTTAAATGAAAATTTAAATTGTAATTAAAATTAAATTGAAATTTCAATTTATATTTGAAAAAAGAAACAATTTTATATCTGATTTTAATTTGAAAGAGCCAAAGGCAAAATTTTAATCGATTGAATTTCACTAATTTAAAAAAAAGTGTATCAACGTCACTAGATAATAATTTCATTGCTTCGAAGATTCTAAATTGGCCAAAGGTGGAATTGATTTTTCAACAATTAACCAAAATTGATTTTTTACTGATCAATTTTTTTACACATCAAACTTAAAGAGTTAGACTCTTTTTACTGGCAAAATGTGATTGAATTACTGTCCAAATTGGATTTCTACTGCTCGTTTCGAATTCATAACTTATTTCTTTTAATATTTTACTAACCATTTTTACTAAAAAAAAAATTGCAAGGGTAACAACATTAAGTTCAAAAACTTAAATGATGACAACTTGATAGATAATTTTTTTGCTAGCCTTATCTACTATTCAGTTCAATTCAAATCGCTTGTGAAATTGCAAACATAAAAAATACGAAGTGTATTATGAAGTAAAAGAAAACTTTACGAAATAACAAAACTCGTGAGCATAATGTTTTCCTTTTCTATTTGATTTTTCAATTAGAATGCTAAACTTTAAGAATCTAGGCAAAGAAAAATAATTTCTCAATAATTTTTTGTTCCTTAAATTCTTTTTTTCGAAAAAAATATATTGCAAATTCATACTAAAATGTTTTAAAAAACTGTATAAATTTATCGTACACATAAAAATGCTAAATTTTCAACAGAAATCTACTTGAGTCAGATTTATTGATAAACAGAGGACAAATTTAGTCATTACGAAGCTTGGGTTCGTACAAAGTATGGGCACTTTCCCCAAAAAAAAAACCTGTAAATTTCACAACCTACCCAATTTAGATTTTCAGACTCAAGATCTGGATAAGTAGTTTAATTAAACTATAGTGCCTCTAACATATCTTTTAGATCAGGAAGGATTTGTGAAAGCAAAATCTTTATGTTTAATTTTCAAACTTATTACATGGAATTTATTGTAATTTTTGCGAAAGGAGAAGTATGCAAAAGCAATACGTTCAAAAAATATAGGCTTAAAATTTTGAAGGTGTATTAGGTACATAATAACGATTAAACTTTATTAAATTGCCTTTATAAGTACATTAAAATCGCAAAAAATCGAACAGTGTGAATTTAAATGAGTGATACATTACATATTGCTTTTTGCAGATTTTGAGCAATAAAACTGAGTAATAATAATTACATGATATAGTGCAAAATCGCTAATTAATTAATATGCTCTGATTAAAATTTAATGACAGGGAAATTCACATTAGTAAATAGAGTTTTAATTAATGATTGAAATGGTTGAAATAATTACAATTTTCATTAGAACGTTTAATAGGAAATTATGAGAGATTAAACTAATAGATATTGACAATTCCGCAAAATAAATTTAAATGTGCTTCATTGAGATTTAAGATAATCTGTATTTTCTATAGGACGCTCAATGGGTCAAGTGATAGAGCACTCGCTCTATCATGCAAGTGTCCCGGGTTCGAATCTCCTTTAGGTCACCAGGAATTTTTCTGGTGTTAAAGGTGTTCGAATTGCATCTAATGAGCTTCATTGCACTTGATTCCATAGGGCATGGGGCTAACAACCCCATCATAATATTATTATTATGTATTTTCTATAATTACAGGTATTGGATTAATTTGCTGTATTCTGCGAATATTATTTTGTGTTTGTCCATCAAATTGTTTATCGAGTCGACGAAATGTGGAGAAGAAAAATGCCAAAATTGATGCTGATCACACAACATCACTTTTACGTAGTGATAAAAGAGTGCAAATTGCCCGTGGAGGTAATTCACAGGTCAGTAGTTCAAGACAACGTGTTCTGATACAATCCTTATAGCAAAATATTACATTTGGAATATCTGTTGCAGACCAAATTGCAGACGCATAAAACAATGTCAAAATCCCACAGTAAAACGATAGAAGGGATGGAAGCTCTTCGTCATCTGGCAACAACGTCTTTGTTACTTCAATCGGAGCCAAAGGTATCATCGAACCGAATCGTTCCTGTTATTCAGGAGCCAGAAAAGACAGAAGGTGAGCTAAAAGTTTCAATTAGTAGCCTTCATTAGTCATTTTTTTTATCCACACGTCTGATAACCATAAACTCAAAAACGCAATATATTTTAAATTGGTTCAACTTTATTAAATCGTTGAATTTTTAAAGAAAAAAAATCAGACAAAATGTATCAACAATATAAGCAGACCCTAATTAGAAATTTATCATTAATGCAGGGTAATTTTCTCCCATTAACCCGAATAAGAGAACTCTACAAGCCATCCTGTGCTTTTTGCGACAATACTACTATGGAAGATGCATTAAAATAATTGCACACATGGTGGTCAATATGGTGCACCCATCTATTATTTAATTAACACAGCCATTTCACCCAGTGTGGTGCTCTTTGCAAAAACACTAAACTTTCACTCTCATTCTTGTTGAATTTATTGCTGAACGGCGTGAACACCGTGAACATCCCTCTCGTTTAAATTTTCATAAAAAAGTGTGTTATGACTTTATTCATGAGAATTGCAGAATTATTCCAATTTAGCACTTTTATCCCAAAATAAGACCATAAATAGTCTAATCTTTTAATCTAAAGGTGCCATAAAATTTGTTTTATGAGACAAATTATATTAATATTTCAAGAGATTTGTGTTGAAACCATAATTGACCATTGAAGTTTAAAATTAAGATGTTTGAGCTTCTGTAATACGATAAATTTCGAGTTTACATAGGTTTTTTGAATTTTGTTAAATGAAAGTTGGATTATATTCCTATATTTTATTAGTTACAAAATATATAAAACTAAAGGAGTTTTTTAAAAATATTTTCATCAAACTTATTTTATCTTTCGTTTTAAAGGGTTATGTGGATCAAAGACTAAATAAACCGAATATTTTCTCTGATTTTTTTTCAACGTAATAGCAAATTTATTTAATTTAAGCCCTTAAACATAATAAATAGAAGTATAACATGAACTCAGTAGGGGAAAATACTCTCTCTTCGAACGTTCATGCCTTCGAATAATGTGAATTTTCATTAAGTTTTCCTAAGAAAATTAAACATTTCTATTAAATATTATTTAGCTTATTATTAACTATTGATAATTATGTGAAAATCATGTGGAAATCTCTTTATCAAAATAAAAGAAAATTCACATTATTCGAAGACATGAACGTTCGAAGGGAGAGTACTTTCCCCTAAGTCTTTATTCTGCATTACTTTTATGCAGATAAAAGTTTTGAAAAAGGGATGACAAAACGTTTGAAACTTTGCAATCTGCTCGAACTCCCGAGCACGAGCTCTACGTAAATATTCTTCTCTATTATTTTTTTGGGTGCACTAAACATCAGTTTAATATCGATTTAGATTTGTCTATAAATCATCATTAAATCATCCCCAAAGCAGAAAATTGATCAAGGAGAGAATGTTAAAAAATATATTATTCTTCAATTAATTTTAGAAAATTTTACCGATATTTGACTGGTTCATTGCCAATTGAGACCGATGCAGTTTGAGGATCAATTTTTGTTACTTTCATTCGCAACTATCAGGTCTTTAGTGGCCGAGAGAAATCCACTCACACGTCTCACGGATTCAAATTCTTTTTTAACAACTCCTTTATAATGAAAAGCATTTGTTGCATGTACTCAAGAATCTGTGGGGTATGCGACCCGACTTCTTTCGGCGACTAAAAAGCTGACGGGCGCGAATGAGAGTTTCAAAAATTTGCCCTCAACTACTTCCAAAAAGTATCCTAAAATTAACGAAATCATCAGGGCCATAATTTTGAGAAAAGTAAAAAAAATCATCATGTTTGGAAGAAATGGAGAGGGTAGGGAAGGAATAGTTTTGGTAATTTATTTCGGTAGAAAGTATTAACCGGAAGTTGATATCTCTTACGTGTAGAAACCGTAGAGTTCGAGTAACAGTTAACATGAATTATAAAAAAAATCATAGTTTTCGTCTCTTTTGAAAACTTAAGACGAAAACATTTTGTTTAAAGCTGCATTGAAGAAGTGTAAGATAAAGATAAGATAAGAACGGATTTGAAAAAAACGTTGAATATTTTATTAACCATTTCTGAGATTTGATTTATTAATTATCGTTCTGAAACGTTTTTAAATCGGTTTTAATTTTGGAAGTATAAACCCGTTTCTTAAAGGTCTCAAAATCCTAAGAATCTATTGGAGCATTTAGCTTTAATATTTAATCCTATATCAAAATTTTCCACGAAATTCTCACTGGTAAGAATTTAACGAAGTTAGCCCTTTAACCCTTTAAGCACGATTGGAACACCAGTGTCCCATAGAGAAAATATTTTTTCCTGACTACCTAAAGTTATTTCTTTCTTATGTTTGTACGTAATTGTAAAGTAGAAGGTTGAAAGGATGTAAGATATTTTTTGCAAGTCTACAGCTATTTGCTATATAAAAAATTTTTAAACTCAAAAATGACGAATTTTTAATTTCTCATTACTGAAAATTGATTTTAATTATTTTTTATACTTCCAATTTTTTTTTAAACAAAACCGCTTTGTCAAAAGAAACTACAATACTCAAATATAATATTTTTCATTAGCGTGAAAATTGTCAGTCATTGGTATCGTGAGAAAAATTACTTAATTTTTGGGCTATTTTTGTCCCTATTGTCCAGAGACAAAAAATACACCAAATCAGACTCTGTTGGCTTTTCGAAGGTTAGATGTAAGACGTTTCACAAGTTTTGTTTATCGTTTTCATTTTTATTGCCGATTTTCAATCAGCGAAAACTGTCTCGTCGTTAAAAGGTTAAGAACAATTGGGTCACCGCTGACCCAAACAATATTTTTTATACGGTCATCTAAAGTTACGTTTTGCTCTATAAAGACAGAAAAAGCAATTTTTCTGGCACCCAATTTTTGACTCGTCCCTAAATAAAGCCATATGGTTAGCCTTGGGGCCCAAATAGACTTAGACTGATGCTCCGGAATATTTAGCCTGTAAAATTTGGCCATAGTAATTTGCCTTAAAACACACTCACGGATTAAGATCATCGATTAGAAGTACTTTGCATAAATCCCCTTTATTATATTATTTTCGGTCAATAAATTGGATATATAAAGAAATTAATACGAATTTGACCTTTGGCTCCTTCTCCTTTATTTTCTCATAAAACCGATGTTTCGGAGGGGGTTTCCTCCTTCCTCAGGTATGAAAATTTTTGGGAAAGAACTAGTCACAAAAATTGTTATACTTTTCGGACTTTGCATATTAAACAATTTCATCAAGTGCCGAACACGGTCGCTGTTGAGCAATTGATGAAATTTAATGTGCAAAGTCCGAAAAGTAATGTAACAATTTTTGTGACTAGTTTTTCCAAAAATTTTCATACCTGAGGAAGGAGGAAACCCCCTCCGAAACATCGGTTTTATGAGAAAATAAAGGAGAAAGAGCCAAAAGTCAAATCCGTGATCATTTCTTTACAAATGTCGCGTTAATCCTTTACTGCCATACTTAAAAGTCTAAATATTCTTGAGGATCAGCCTGAATCTATTTGGAATTTGGACCCTTCTTAGGTATAAACCCCGTACGATAAGGTTATAGCATCTCTCAGAAGCTATTGCTCCACTTTATGGCCATTTCAATCAAAACATGAATTTTCACTGTAACTGAAATGAAACTGTTGCATTAATAGGTTTTGGGATGGCATAAGGGGTGCCCTAGACACACTTACTTACGACTGAGGCCGAGAGACGACTTAGTGGAAAATTATGGAAATATAGTTTAACCATTATTTCTAATATAATTACGCTAAGCCGACTCTCGGCTAATCCTCAGGTCTGTTAAGGGGCGATTTTTTAGAACAAAGCCCGCTAATAATATTCAAGTATGCTTAATAAATTTTGCAGATGCTCCACTGGAAATGCACAATATCGACTCCCACAATGTGGACTTGTGCAGTATTTCGGATGATGCTGCGAGTAGCAGTAGTGATGAAGTGGAAGGTGCCTGTGGTGGCACAGATCTAATAGGCGATACGGTTTCAAGTACACCCCGGGATGCTGCGGAGGCTGTCCCGGAGCGTCTACCGAGCCTGCGACTGAGTAAGCTGCATCGGCAGCGAACGCGTAGCAATCAGCCGATGGTATCGCTTCCGGGTGACGTGGCTGAGACACATCTCGAGGCGGAAACATCACTGATGCTGCCGCCAGAGACGCCAGCCACGGCGACATCGCGACTCGTGTCGCCGCCGCTCAATCCACACCTCAAGAGTCGGTACCCCAGCCCACTCCAGCCACCGCCATTCAATGAACAATCAGTGACGAATTTAACTTCCATCACCCTTCCGACATTGCCAGGTGAAGCTGAATTAGTACTTAGTCCCTCTAAACTCGGTCAGTGATGTGCAATCATACTATTAATCCACTTTTCAAACGTATAAACAATTTTAAAAGACAAAGCGACAGAGCACACGAAAGGGATGCCCAAAATGGCATTAGCCAGCAATTGATTCCCGAAAGAGATGTTTGTTGTTAGACAAGTTTATTGTGGAAAAAGTTTATGTGACGATTATTGGAATTGCGAATGAATTTAGATGAGGATGCTAATAATATAAAAAAAACTTATATTTAATTTTGCAATGTGGATATATTGAGAAAAAATTGCTGCTCCTTATAGATAATAATTAAAAAAATGTAAAGATTTTTAAGACAAAAAAAAAACTGAAGAAGAAATAAGAATGTTAAAATTATGTGAGGAATACGAATTGAATTTCGATGTGACGTAAAGTTTTCAATTTCTTCCCACTCCTCAAATAATTAAAAGAAAAAGAAAGAAATACCAATTTTCACCCCAAGAATTTGTGATAATTTTACCATTAATAAACTTTTCTTCCTCATTTTTTTTTATTCACATACTATCCTTGTACCTCTCTATTTTTTTGCAACATACTTTTCCAAACCCCAAAGAAAAACAGAACGAAAGAAAAAAACTCAACTAGAACCCACTGAAAATGCATTAAATGAGCAACAAAAAACTAGGTAACAAAATAAAAAACTTTCTTTCTCTACACAACCAATAATAAAATTCAAATAGAAATATCTAAAAAGCTCTATTTAAAAAAAAAGCCCCAATTGTACCTTGAACATGGAAAAACTCTCTAATCTATGTGTTTTTCAAACATATCTTTGTATTCATGATTTTCATTTTTAAACAAAATATTTATCATACGAGTCATATATATTTATTTTATAACATAGAGAAGAGAAGAAATATATTTAATTTAATAGACAATTCAGATGGAAAAAAATGTAGAAACCCTGAAAATTGAAAGTAAAGGACGACGTAATTCTGAAAAATGCCTCTTTTATTTTGAAAATATCTCAAATTTTGAGATATTTAACTATTTTCTTGATCAATTTGACAGGTTTGAAAATTTCTACAAGGGATAATATATTGCTAGGAACTCTAACGAGTTTGGCTGAACACTGATAAAAATAAAAGAGTCAATTTAATCCTTTCGCAATCTTTTCAGGCAATAGAGATGGTCAAATATGATAAATCCTTTCAAATGGTTCGTTTTCATGTTTTTTAAGGATCATATTGGCCTTCCACAATAGTGCCAAATTTTGATTTTGCAAAAGATCCACTTTGAGGACCTAAAGTACATGCAATTTTTTGTGGATTTTTTTAAATTTATTTATTATTTTATTTTTATTCGTGAAAAACTCTTCACAACTGTGCGATAGTTTTGTGAATATTTAGCATATTGAAAAAACTCAAAATTAAAAACTTTGCTTTAATATGCTAATATTGATAAGAATATGATCCAATACACCAAATGTTGACCAAAATTTAATGAAACTTTCGTCAAAATGAGGAATTTTGAAGCAAAGCTCATCAAAATACTTTATTTTGACGCTGGGAGCATAATGCGTTGGATAGACCTAAGACTTAAGCCCAGAGATGGCTTAACGTGATTATAATCAAAATAATTATTAGACTGCATTTCTATCAGGGGTCAAAATCCCGAAACCCAAAATCCCGAACGCCAAAATCCCAAAAAGGCCAAAATCCCAAACTCCAAAATTCCGAAAGCCAAATCCCGAAAGCCAAAATACCGAATTCTTAAAAGTGTCATAGCTACTCCCACGTTTGCACCCGCGCTTGCTGGAGGCAAGGGAAATCTTCTATGTCTTGGGAAATTATTTTAAACATTTTCCTCCATATAATTTCATCCCTTTCAGAATTTTGCACATTCGGGATTTTGACGTTCGGGATTTTGGCTTTCGGGATTTTGGCTTTCGGGATTTTTACCGGGGTCCCATTTTGGCACATCTAATATGAAAAAAAAGCTTTGTTAAGCGGGCAAACGGATCTTATTAAAATTTTGTAAAAAGGACGTTGTTTACCATTTTGACTAAACTTTTTCTCATATTTTATATGGAAAAACATCCTTTTAAAAAACTTTTAACACAATCCAGTTGGCCGTTGGTTCGGCAAAACCTTTCCATATTCTGTATTGAAGTACATCCTTTTGACAAACTTTTCTTATTTTGACTTATTTTTTTCAGAGTAGAAAAGTTTTCGTACTCCTTGGATATGATTCTGTGCCAATAGGTGATTCATATATGGAGAAATCTTTGTCAATTGCATAAGACAACTACTTGACAAAACTTGAAAAACCCAAAATGTGCTATGTGAAACCCAAGACACGCAAAAATTGCCTCGCAAAACTCCAAAAAACCCAAAATTGCTTCGTGAAATCCAAGAAACCAGAAACCATTGTCAGTAAAAGTGAGTATGAGCCACCCCTTATTATATTACCTTTAAAAAAGTTCACCGCTAATTGGTTTTTATTTATCGTATCGAGAGGTAAGAGAAATGATATCTGCGTTCGATAATATTTCCTTGTTTGTAAAAGCGTTCCCATTTCAATTGCTTTAAAAGTTGTGATGCTTTTGGTGCCCAAATATCCCAAAGCGGAAGTGCCACTCGTGCCCTCAGAACAAGGGCGTTTTAGATAAAATATCAATGTAATATTTTCCTTTCTCCAACAAAATTAATTTCTTTTTCAAGCTCAGTCGAGGCCTTCAAATAAAGTTAATACCAGTTATATAGTCCAACACCTTATAATAATATTGTCTCTCGCAACATCAATTGTTGTATCTGCAATTTTTCGATCTTAGATTTTTAATTTTTGTTTTTTTCGGGTCACAAATAGAAATTACGATAACGGTCAGTACAAACGAAGTATTTGAATATAATTTAATTTTACTAAATTAAATAAAAATTTGAAAAATAGGGCAAAGTAATTTTTGGAATGAACTTCTTAGACTGGAAATTACGGTTTATCCAAACCTTTTTGACGCCTTAACCCATTTAGTCAATGTACTAGAAATACTTGTGATAAAATGTCCATATTTTTTAATTATTTCCTTAAAATTAAGATTAGATTAAGATTATATAATTACGGGACTTTGATACCTAAGCTTTAATAGCCCTCTGTATCTCCCGCGCTCCTTCTTTGATCAAAACCACTCAGATTGCTGAATGTATTTTAAAATCTTTCCTGGCATGCAATCTTGCTCCTCAACAGACACAGCCACCTCCTCCCTACATGTATCCAGGATAGGGCACTCCCAGAGAAAGTGCTCAACAGTTTCCAGGGCCACCCCACAGCCCCTGCAGGATGCTGCCGTTACCAGCCCCATTCTAAACAAATGATAGTTCAGAAAATGACCAGTGAAGACACCCACCACAGCTCTCAAATCCGTTCTGCTTAGATTAAGCAGAAAGTTACTCCACATCAGTGAAGGTCTGCTAATTAAGGCCTCTGCTTGTCTGCAGCCCTGGCAGTTATTTCCTTACTGATTAAGAGATGATTTTTTTGAAGAGAAATTTTTTTTATCTCTTATGGGGGCCCGGGGAACCACCATAAAACACGCGTCTTAACGGTCACTGAATTTAAATTCTGTACATTAATTCACTACAAACTTTATTGATTTAGATAGAGTAACTATCCAAGAAAACAAATTGGCAAACAGAATTCAATTCAGGAAAGAGGATGAAGTCCAATTTTAACAAATTCGGCGGGATGTCGAATTTTCCGTCCGCCATTTTGAGCAAAAATTTTGAATGACTTTCCACGAAGCGAGAAATGAACAAAAAATATGTTTCCGTCTCTGTAGGACTATTTTTCCCAAGTAATTGAAGGATTAAAGTAACTAGAAAGTTATTCCCGGCAGCAATTCGGATAACAATTGCCCAGGAATAAATCATCTAAAATCACTCAATTTGCGTATGATGTATAATAACATGGTAATGCCCAACGCACAATAATTTTTGTTTTGGAAACATGTTTTTGACATTTCAATGAGAGTGAATGAAATCTAGATATAGTCATCTCGCTCACTCTCACAGAAAATTTGGAAAACATGTTTATAAACAAAAGTTATTGTGCGCTGGTCATAAGGAATGGGTTAATCTGATTTTATCTTTGTTTCTTTTTTATCATAATGTTAATCTTATATTTGTTTTATGATGCAAATGGTTCATAAAACCTATGAATAAGTTTTCCGGCGTTAATCTGGAAGCTGGTTACCAACGCTAAGATGGCGGTGGCCACTATCACACAAACATTGAATTCTTTGAAAACCTGTATCTGTCAAATCTTTGCTTGCAAGAGCTTTATCTCAAAAGCAGTATATGAAATAAATAAATAAAAATTTTCTATAAAACCAAAAGAAAAGGCCTTGTAGACAAAAACATTCAAAACAATAAAATTACCAAAATTAGACTAATTTTTATTTAATACTCGTAATTTGACGACTCAAAATTCTTAAATTTCTCGATTTCCGGAAAAACCTAATTTGCATTTTGTCTTGTAGATTTTGGGGGAATTGAGAATGATCAGAAATTTTTTAAGTGCAAAAATGAAAAAATAAAATTCCAAAGTAAATTGAAAAAGGGATAGGGTAAGTGTGTCAAATGCCGGCCTGCTTGCAATTCCGGCCACTTTTTTTGTTCCTCGAATTTCGATGAATTTTAGTTTTTGTGTACTCCAGAGATCATACAATGCAAAAACATAACAAAAATATCGTTTCGACACACGAGATAATGTGAAAAAGGCACTGGAAAAATCCTGGGAAGGCAAGGAACTTTAAGAATGAAGGTGGCCGAAATAGCTGTGTCTACATTTTTATTTATTTTAAAATGGAATAAGAATGATTTGAGTGAAAATGAAGATGATAAACTGCGTATAAAGTCCCAAGCAACACTCGTTAATAAGAAGGAATAAAAAAATCAATTTGTATTAAAAATATTACATATTTCAAACTTGAGACATTGGCGCTTGCACGCAACCATGTCGAAATTTGACACAGTTACCCTATTGTGAGATTCTTTTTGAGAGAAAATTCAGATTCCTTGCATTTAAACATCTGAGAAAAAAAATTAAAAAAAAAAAACTCATTTAATCTTTAATCTATAATCCAAAATATTTACAACTCTGGTACAAAAAGATATTCTTAAGACTTTAAGAGAGAATTCAGAAGCAAATTCTTTCTCCCTGGTCGTGCAATTTCTTCCAAACTCTTATTAACTTTACGGATTACCTTAAGCTCCGGCGGACGATGACAAACTTCTCCAAACTTGACGACATCCTTCTTGTAAATCCGATTGTCTGTTTCCTTCTCTTCCTCCCTCATTTTTTGCTTCTTTTCTTTTTTTAGCTTCTTCTTTGCATTCAACTTGACAATTCTGCTCTGGACTGGTGCCCCCTTTGAGTCTGTTCTCTTTAATATTTTTACCTCTCCTGACTCCTCCTTCAGAATGTCCACATTGTACTTGGCCTCATAGTGAGCCTCTTTTAGTGAATTTTGCGTCGTGCGACTGACACGGCGCAAAAAATCACGAGGTGTCTCCCATTTGTAGGGTTTGTGATCCGGAACATTCTTATACGGACGTGGTTGTTCAGTTTTATTTTTCTTCTTGATTGGCCTGGGAACATCCTCAACGCCAAACTTTTGCTTAAAAGTTCCAGCTTTTGCTTCTTCTTTTAGTTTGATAAATTGTGCAGTTGCACGTGAAATTGGTTGTTCTTTGATATTTACAGGAGGATTGTCGATTTTATCCTTAATCCTGGAAGAAATACACGTGTAAATAATCAAAGAAAATGTATGGTGATTCTTATTAATGGTCCTACTTTAAAAATCTCTCACGATTCTGCTTGATTGGATCACGAACACCACGATGACGTTTTGCAGGAATTTTTCTACCCATTTTTCACAAAATTGGAGCAATTATTTCCGGTTTTCTGAAGGAAAATCCTAAATTTTTCTTGCAAAATCCACGAGTTTGTTTTGCAAAACGTTGAGGTTATGAGATTTGTTTACATGACAGCAGCGCCCTCAGTGAAAAAAATTGTAAAAGTCGCAAGTTGTCCCCACGTCATGCAAAGTTTTTCCGTATTTTTTAGTTAAAGTTATGAAAACTGCAATTTTCCTCGTTCTTGTGCTGTTATTTAGTAGCTCAGGAGCCTGGGATAGTGTAGAGTTGGAAATATTTGATCTCGTTGAAGATATTAATGAAAATTTTTACACATTGCTCGGAATTACCCAGGTAATGAGAGAGTTTTAGAACACGTTGACAGGAAGTTTGGGATTAATTTCACGGATTCCTTGGATTTGTTTTTGTTTTTTTTTTCAGAATGCTACGACATCTGAGGTAAAACGAGCCTTTCGAACGCTTTCTGTGATTCTGCATCCGGATAAAACATCAGCCGAAGATGCCAATGAGAAATTTCGCAATCTCGTTGCAGTCTACGAGGTGCTTAAGGATCCGGAAAAGCGCGAGAAATATGACCAAGTGCTCAAAAATGGGCTGCCCAATTGGAAGTCCGGTCTTTACTACTACCGGCGCTTCCGAAAAATGGGAATGGCCGAGATGGTATCGATACTCTCGCTGATAATCACAATTGGGCAGTATTTAATTTCCTGGGCGGTGTACTTTGAGAAGAAGTACACAGCTGAGCAGATTTTGGGGAGTAAAATCAAGAAAATTCAGAAGAAGCAGAAGAGTACCATTGATATGGATAAGATACTCATGGAGATTCCCAAACCTAGCATTTTCCAGACACTTCCCTTCCAAATTCCACTGTTCTTCTGGAATTTCCCACGGAAGATGAGGCAGTCTTATCGGGAATACCGGGAAGTGAGGCAGCAGCAGTTGGAGGAGGAGGAGCGTGAGCAGGAAGAGGAAAAGCGTCAGCAGGAAATGGTTGAGAAGATACTGAAACAGAAGGAAGAGGCCAAGGGATTGAGGAAAAGAAAAGCATTCGTGGTGCCAGAGAAGACAGACGAAGAGCTTTCAGGGTATACCAATGTGATGTCCAAAGTCGCACCAGATGGCCATGTACGTCCTGTTCATGCCCAAGCGCCCGTGTCTGGTGGCCTATGGACAGATGATGATCTAAATGAATTGGTGAGATTGGTCAAGAAATATCCAGGAGGAACGCCAGATCGCTGGGAAATAATAGCCAATGCCATGAATCGATCGATTCCGGAAGTGACCTTTATGGCGGCTAAACTCAAGGATAATCCCTTGAAAGCACAAAATGCCACGGAAAGTGAAGATTTTGCGCACACAAAGACCAAACAAAAGACTCAGGATGCAAATCAGCTGATAATCCCCGTGACCAATTGGAGTCAGCAGCAGCAGCAAGCCTTGGAGGCTGCTATTGTCAAATATCCCAAAGGAGGAGCCGGAGACCGTTGGCAGAAGATAGCCAATTGTGTCCAGGGCAAAAGTCGGGAGGAGTGCATGGCTAGGTATAAGTATCTGGTGGAGTTGGTGAAGAAGCAGCGAGAAGAACCAGTTCCAGCTGAGCAGAAAGAGGAAGCCACCGAGGAAGAACCCGAAGTAGCAGAAGTGACGGAAGAAGAAGAAGCACCTGAGGAGATTGAGGAGCCACCAGAAGAGGAAGTTCCTAAGCCAAAGGGCCGAAATAGACGACGGGAACGGAAGAAATTAGCAGAATTGACCCTTGAGGAATATGAAGATTTCAATTAAAATCAATCCAACAAATTGTAAGAATTGAAATAAATTGCCACGTGAGACATTGAACCCGTGTTTAATAAATATCCCCCACGACGTCTCAATTGAACCTTTTTCTTTATCGACCGTCGAGGAGTCTGCGCAAACTCCTGACCAAAAAATTTTTATGCCTTTTTGTGTCTGTGTCGTCCAACCCCGAAGAGACGAAAAGTCAGTGTCGAAGGGTGAGGAATAGGAAAAAAAAAACAAGGAGCACGCAAAAGTGAGACAAGTGGACAAAGTGATTAGGAAATTGGCTAAAAATCATCAGAAAAATCCCTCAATGGTGATTTCGATTGAATAATTTGTGCAGGAACTGACGAGGATAAGCTTTTTCCTAAAGTTTCGAGGAGACAGACACACAAACTGTCCAGTGAGACTGTGTGGACGGAGAATGTTGAGCTGGAGGAGTGACATCCTGACACTCGTGAAATGTTTCCTTCTCGACACTTGATTGCCACAAGTACAGCACTCGGAGCTGTAGCAATTGCTGATATTGTGAGTACCAACACACAAAACCCAACCCCAAACCCCCAAGAAACCCCTAAAAAAACTACTGGGTAACTCCTCTCACTTACCCAAGGTGTCTGGGCGCTACTGCGAAGGTGGACATCGATGCTCCGCCCCGAAGGAATGCTGTGCTCAGGGATGTTGCTACTTGTACGCTCCGCCGAGTCCACCACGAACGGTACCTCCGGCGGCAGATCATGTGCTAAATCTCTTCTTCATCAACCACTGGTACTTCTGGTGCCTCGTACTGGCCATCATTCTAGCACTCCTGTGCGCCTGTTCACTCTGGAAAAAACGCAGACAGCTGTGTGGATGGGGCGTCGCCGGAGCAGGCCACAGTACCCACTCCGAAGGTAAAATTATTCAAATCCCTTATCTACCTATTTTTATGCCTCAAAAAAATCCTACACAAAATAAGCGCCTGATAAGCTAATTTGTATTCCGATAAGGGCAGATATTTATAACATGAACGCATTTTAAAAATTTATAACAGCACGCTGAATTCATATTAATTAATTATGTACATTGATTAAAGTATTTTGAACCCCATCCTGGCTCCTGCATTGGCATATTTCTGCTTATATGGCAGTATATTTCAATTAATTCTGCATAGGACAGTTGATAAAGTAAATATTTCAGTGAATAGAATTGTCAAGGAGCCAAGTGCAGAACAAATATTTACCTCAATTGAGCTTTTTTGTGATATTGCACAAAATTTAATTTTATATTTAATTCTTCGATAGATTGGTATAATTTCCTGAAATCAAAATTCACATCGCTTTCTTTCTCAACAGATTTGCATAAGTCTATCTCACTCTTGCAGACTCAAATTGGATTGAATTAAATTGAATTTGGCGTAATGTGTAAAAGAAGAAGAAGAAGAGTGCGAAAGAGTAGAATCCAGATATGCAGCAAAGCTTTTAAGAAAGGAATGTGAATTCTGAGGCTCCGGCACACCTTTTGGATCAGGAAAATTTCATGATGTCGAAATTCGAAACCCTTTCTTTCTCACATGTTTTGCATATGACTATCTCATTTTTTCGCATACCAAATTCAATTGAGCTAAATTGAATTTGGAGTGATGTTTAAGAGAAGAAGAAGAGTGCGAGAGAATGAGATAGACATTATGCAAAACATGTGAGAAAGAAAGGGATCCGAAATTCGACTTCATGAAATTTTCTTGATCTAAAAGGTATGCCAGAGTGACAATGGCTCCGGCACACCTTTTAGATCAGGAAAATTCCATAAAGTCTAAATTCGCATCCATTTCTTTCTGACATGTTTTACATATGTCTATCTCATTCTTTAGTACTCTTCTTCTTTTTTTAAACATCATTCCAAATTCAATTTAGCTAAATCAAATTTGGAATGCAAAAGAATGAGATAGACATATGCAAAGCTTTTAAGAAAGAAAGGAATGTGAATTCTGATTTTATCAAATTTCCTTAATCTAAAAGGTATACCGGAGCCATAAGTACATAATATTAATTTTTATTGAGAATCTTAAGAAATAGGAGATGTAAGACGCTGATGATAGTTCAGCACGATAAGGATGCCGCTATGATTTATTACCTTTTTACATAATAGGATGAATTCATCCCTTTTTGCCAGTGAATTCCTTTTAGGGGATAGTGGGGCAGTAAAGTATAAATTTCTCAAATTTCATTTGTCGATGATGAGGAAGAATATTTTAACTGAATGAAAAAAGGCAGAATTGCTAAAATATTCTGAGAAGGAAAAATCAGTCTTCTAATGAAACCTGAGGGAAAATTATTGAAATCGTACTCGCACCCGTCAGCTCTTTAGTGGCCAAGAGAAATCCACACGCACACCCCGCAGATTCTTGAGTACGTGCAGCAAGTACTTTATATTCACTGAGAGAAATCCGAAAAAGTTAAAATAACATTCCGAAAATGTTTATTTTACCCTGCAGTATTTATCCAAAATCGGTGTAAATATTATGCTTTTTAGGTGTATTAGGGGTTAAAGTTACCCTTTTCCATGTTCATTTTACCCTTAGAAAGGTGTAAAATTAACATTAAAAAATGTTGATATATTTTTACACCTAAAAAGTGTTAAATTTATGAGAAAAAAAAGTTAATCGCACCCCCGTTTTTTTTCTCAGTGTTATAATGGCTCAGGCACACCTTTTAGATCAGGGTAATTTAATGAAATCAAAATTCACGTCCCTTTCTTTCTCACGCGTATTGCATATGTATGGCATTCTTTCACGATCTACATTCAATTGAGCTAAATTGAATTTTTTTGCGATGTTTAAAATAAGAAGAAGAGTCTGTAAGAGTGAGATTGTTATATGCAAAACGTTTGAGAGTGAAAGGGATGTTAATTTCGGTCACATGAAATTTTCCCGATCTAAAAGGTCTGCCAGAGCCATAAAGAAGTAATTACAAAAAGATTTGAATCTGCCGGGTGTACGAGTGGATTTCTCTCGGCCTCTAAAGAGCTAACGGATGCGAGTACGATTTCAATAATTTGCCCTCTGGTGGAATACCAGAATGGAATTAGTTTTAACTGAGTTTGAATTAATCTTAAGTACTTCTAAAATTTTAAAAAATAAAATCATAAAATGCAATGAAGCAAGAATTTATTTACCGAATTTGACTATTATTTGGTTATAGGGGAGGGTGGGATAGTTTACGAAAGATCAATTTCAATTTTTGCGTATTTTCCTTATCAATATAAATGGGAATAAGTTACCGCTTGCTTCGAAAGGACTGGAACAAACATTTATGTTTCACTAAAGAAGTACCTAAACCCATGTTCACTAAAAGGTTTAATTTGGTAATGATCCTTGTCTTGAGCTCTGCAAATAGTTATTACAAAATTTTATAAATATGAAACTTTTTGACATGTCTTTTATAATCAATTTCTGATCCATTTATCTATCATAGTTATCTGTTAAAGTAACATAATTGTAATAATTTATTAGTGATTTCATGATTATAAAAAGGTACATAAGTGTACCGTGGCGGAAGTGAAGAAGGCGATCGCCCCGGACTCCGTAAAAATAAGGGGCATGGAAAGACGACGGAAAAGTGAGGGGCCCCGTAATGGACTCTAGACGCACTTTTATAAGTACTTATTTTTAAAGATCCTTTATTTTATAACGCCCTAATTTTTTAGACACACTTGCGGCATAAGCCTTGAGATAGATTAGTCAGAAACAGATGGAAATGCAATCCGAACTTAATATTATTTATTATTTTATTATTTTGATTATAATTACGTTAAGCCGTCTCTCGGTTTAAGTTGTAAGTGTGTCTAAGGCATAAGGGATCCATAAAATTAGAGGCAATAAAACTTTAGGGCGTTATCAAATGAAGACGATTTAAAAATAAACACTTATAAAATTAGAGCTCCTGGGCGCTAAAAAATGAGAAAAAATAGGGAGATTAGGGATATCTAAAAATTAGGATATTGAAATTTAAAGCGTCCAAAAAATTAGGGGCGCTGCAAAATTAGACGGTAAAAATTTAAGTCGTCAAAAAACTAGGAAGATCTAAGAATAAAGACATAGGGGGAAGTGGGGCACCTTTGAAATTATAATTTTTCATCTATTTTTAAATAAAATTGAGCCTTATCGTGATACAATTTAGCTGCACAAACAGATTGAGAAGCTAAATTACATTATGATATGGCTCAGTTCCACTTAAACATAGGTGAAAAAACCCAATTTTAAAGGTGCCCCACTTCGCGTATTAAAATTATTGCGTTCACAAAATAGAGGCACTGAAAAATTATAGGATAAGTGTGTCAAATTTCTGCCAACTTCTAATTTCGGCCACTTTGAGTGTAATTTTGACCAAGCAAATAAATTAATTAAAATTATGTATGTAATCTTCGAATAGGCAATGAATTTATTTTGCTTTTAAATATTTATTCACGTTATAATTTAAATTTAAATTGTGTTGTAAAACTCAGTGTAGAAAGAGTCTTACAAAAAATGTGACAGATCACTTGTGTTTCTAGCAGTCTTGTAATTTGTGGTGAAATGCATAAGGTTTTCCTTCGGTGTTTTTTCATGAAAATTGATTAGTTTTCATTAAAGATTGTTTCTGTTTATGTTAATAGTGAATCAATCTTTAAATTTCCCAGGTGGATCCTGTATTTCGCGAAAAAAGTATATAGTTTGTGAGCGTCTCTCCGGTAAATTTCTTATTCATTTTATGTTTTTTTTTTTTAATTTCTGAGTTCTCCAATGTCCATAGAAAAAACCATAGCTTCTATGAAAAAGATGATGTGGAAAAGACCTTGGAAGAGTTCAGGAAGGGCAAATTGCTACGGGAATCTGCGCATAAATTTGAGATGCTACTCATCAGGTCTTCAGGACAAATTACACGGAAGATTTCAGGGTTTGTGGGTCATATAAACATATTAAACTAAATATTGAATTCGTTCCGTATGACGTTTCAAAATTTTCAATCCGTTGCTTCACAAAAGGTGGTCACAAACAAGGTGGCCGGAATTTCACTCAAAGTGGCCGGAATACTACCCAAAGCAATGTCCACATTTTTATTAATTTTTCAATATTTTAGGAAGTGATTTAAAGAAAACAAAGATGATAAACTAGTTTTCAAGGTTCCACACAACCCTCCTGAAAAGGAAGGAACAAGAAATATCAATATAAATTGAAAATATTGCATTTCAAACTTAGGACTTCGGTGCTTATTTGCAACTATGCCGAAATTTGGCACACTTACCCTAGAATGGAAAACCCGTGATAAGCATAGATCACCTTATAAAGGTGTGATTCTATAATTGAAAATTCGGTTTGTAAATCAGTAAAAAAAAACAAGTTAAAATGATAATTGAAAATTCTCTTCACATTTTTTTGATTTTTACATTCATATACTCTTTCCTTTTTCCTTTAAGTTTTTTAATGTCTTTTTCTTCTTTTCTTTTTTTTCAAACTGAAATTGAATTGAAAAAAATTGAAAAGGTTATGCTACTTTATTTTGTTGATAAGATTCATAATTTCGTTAAATAATTTTCCCCAAAGCTAGTAAAAAATAAATAAAAAAGACAAAAATAATCCCAGTGATTTTACAAGTGATTTTAAATGATAAATTAAGCTGTTATAATATTTTTCCGAATACGAATTCAAGATATAGAAAAAAACACTGATATTATACTCGGTTTTTTTTTCAAACAGACCATAATAATCACTTCAAACTACTTCAGTTCAGACGAACTTGTGTAGAATTTAAAAAAAGAAATTAACCAGTACGAAATTGCCCTGCTTTTCCCTAAATTCCTTTATAGTAACTACGTACTTAACTTGACAATTTGATTACACGTTATGTACGAAACGTTTGTTTTTCATTTACTATTAAAAAATTAAAATTTCATTTAAAATTCTTTTAATACATTTAAAGTTGGAATGCAAAGGGAGAAAAAAAATATTTTAAAATCCATTCATGCTACAAAAGCTACAAAACATTGTATTGTTAAAATCTGAATATTTTTTCCACAACTTAAATTAAATAAATAAATTTGCCTCTAATTTTTTTCATATATATATTTTTTTAATTTATATCGCTATTTATGCATGCACGCAGTTTATTCTGAATCTGCCACAATAATTTATAAGCTATTTTCTACTTATAAATTATTAAAAAATCGAAAGAAGTCTCACCTTCATTTGCAAGGACACTTCCTCATCATACCTTTAACCTCCTCCTCAATTGCAATTTTTCTTCCTAAGGTGATTCCGCGGGCTCGTGCTACGCCCCACCACAGTACAGTCGCTGTAGCTCCTTCCATCATGCACCGCCACCCTACACAGAAGTCACTTCAAAGCCGGATCTCTATCCCCTCGTGTTCTCCTGCAATGGCGATAGCGGCAAAAATGGCGCCAACTACCTCATGGTGCAGTACTTCCGCAATTACATCGTGCGACCGCTGGGTAGTATTTCAGCCACCAGCACCGTGGATTCGCTCAGTTCCAGCTTTATCTGCACAGTCAATGAAGCCAATAGTCTCGTGCCACCGCCGTACTCACGAGCCGCCAGCCCAGATGCCACCACGACAATTTCCATCAATAGATCCTTCCCACGCTCAGCCTCCCAACACGCCACATTTGCTGCAGATCCACATCATCTGCGCCCAGCTAACTCTGTGCCTGGAGTATTGAGTTACAGTCAACCGGGAGCCTGTGGCACCAGTGAGGATGGATCCACTCCGTGCCTGCGTTTCTCCGACAGCACCAACTTCCCCTACCTCTCGGGTGGATCACAGCACCAGCAATCGCCCGGCACAGTAACGCTCAACATCTCCCACAGCGAACACCACATTCAAGCACTGGCTGCCGGACAGGATCTGGCCAGCAGTGCTGCCAACGCAGTCAGCAACAACGTACTCTGCAGTCCCACTGGTGAGTTTTACCACTTTCTTCCTGAGTGTTTTTGTGGGATATTCTCTTGCTAAACTGATTTAGGGTACAATGGGGTAATTTGCAATCGATTCCAATTTTAAACAAGAAGACCACGAAGAAGTACAAGCCTAATTAAATATCCCGATTCAAGACTTCGTTGTGATTTTTTATTTCTTTTGCCCATCTAAAACAGAGAGAAAAAATCTGAAGATTTCAACTTGAAAATTGCTCCAAATTACTCCATTTTTTTCATAGAAATATTTGAAAAAGTTCTTTTTCATTTCTTAATTATTACTGCTCAAACTTCACAGAGAGAGCAGTATAGGGGAGACTAGGGCAAAAAGTCACAAAACGGATATTTTATTTTTTTACAAGCTACTCGATCGCTTCAAAAAATTTTATTAGCGCAGTTTTATAGGAAATTTATCGCTCTACAACTTTGTGAAAGTAATATTCCTCTATTTTGTAAGGAAATACGTTTATCGAGCCGATTTCTAAAAGGTAATTTTGTGACCATTCTCAAAAATGCTGGGGCAAATAGTACCAGGGGTACCAGGCATGGGATATTATCACATTTTGATTCGTTTTGTTACGGGATTTTCTTAAATTTAAAAAAAAAATACCTAGAACATATTTTCATAGAAAGTTTATTCATCTACACCTTTGTAAAACATCGTTTTCTCTGCGAGAAAAGTGAGAAAACGAGAAAAGCGCTTTTCAAGCTATTTTAGAAAAAAAACACACACACAAAAGACTGCAAATCGTTTGACCAATGCAAACAACAAGCGGCGAGTCATGATAATGACGTTTCTTTTCGCCGTGAGATATCAGAAATTGCTTCGATTTTTTGTTACTTTTTGCTCTATACCTTTTGTTACTTTTTACCCCAAGTGGCCATTTTTAATAAAAGGATTTCTGGAGAAAAGAACTTTTATGAAATTATAAAATAGATATAGCGGATTCGTATCCAAAAAATCTAATTTATTTAGAAAATATTCACCAGTGCATCAATTTTGGAAAATAAGTAGGTAATTGTTATCTTCTGCAAGGAAAATATTTCAAAAATAGGGCTAAAAATTTCGATATTTTTTATTTTCTAAATTCCTTGTTCGAATTCTAAGAAACTTACGTCATTGAAGAAGGTCTATGGAGGCTATCTATAGAAAAAAATTTGAGCCGCTATCTTTTTTACCTTGGAAGATACTGAATTTTGAATTTTTCGATTTGTGACTTTGCCCCAGTCTCCCCTATGTATATAATCCCTCGATTACCCTTTAACGAGTCTTATTTTGGTAGAATTTTGGAAACCTGAAGTTCGGCCATTACCAAGTCTAGAGACCAAACGGTTAGACATAGGAATTTGAGACCTTCAGGAGACCCCCCCATAAGTCAACCCTGGGACCATTAACATGCCCCTCATTTTCCCTTAGCCCTCTTCTTCCCACCCGGGATTTTTAGGATCACTCGAACACGCGTCTTGTGGTTTTTTTTCATCTTTGGACATTTTTTAGAAAATACCTAGGCGGACATTCGACTATTTACGAAAATACCATTGAATCATTCACAATAACGGTTTTTCAAGGTCAGTGGTTTAAAATACCTTGGAGAGCGTATTTCTCAATCGAATGGTATTAGGATCCTTAAAAGATCTTGAAATTTCTGAGAAGTCTGAACAGGTTCCAATCGGTTATGAACCGGTCGTGAATAGATAACTATTTCTTTCGAAAATCAATTCTATTACTCTTGGATTACTTTGGGTGATCTTTTGAGCGATTTATGAACCGGTTCCAATTAGATATGAACCAGGAAACTGTAAATGATGCGAAAGTTCTTTTGAGATATAGCATCGAAGTCGTGAATTACCGCTTCATTACCGGTTCAGAACCGATTGGAATCAGTTTGGTGTCATACGAAATTCCAAGACCTTTCCAACGACCCAAAATATGAACCCATTTGCTTGATAAATGCGCTCTCTTATGTCTTTTTTACCTTTGACCTTGAAAAACTGGTATTAGGAATGATTCTACGGTATTTTCGTAAATAGTCGAATGTCCACCTGTGTACTCCCCAAAACATATCCAAAATGAAAAAATCGCAAAGCATGGGATGCTTTGCCACCTCTTTTTTTATGTGTATCGGTTCACGACCGTTTTACAACGATTCACAGATCACTTAGAAATTCGCCCAAAATCGTAATATTTGAATTGAGTAGAATAAAAATTAATTATCACTAAATTAACAGTTAGGGGGAGGTGGGGCCAGATTGATGTATGGATGGATACATGGATACTTGTCAGTTAAAAAATATATTCTGTATAGTGATTTGAACGTTTGACCTGTGAAATCCATTATCAAGAATTTTTCAAGGGTATTGTGGAATCAATGGCAGCCAAAATCCCAAAAGCTAAAATCTCGAAAACAAAAACCCCTAATGATAAAATCTTGAAAAGGCCAAAACCCGAATGCCAAGATCTCGAATGATCAAAATCGTGAAAGGGTCGAAATTATACAGATGATAATGCGTGGCAATAATTTCCAAAAACACACAGCAAACTCGTTCGCAATCGTGTGAGTAGCTATGACACTTGTTTTCAAAATTTTGGTTCTCAGGATTTCGGCTCTAGTTTTCGAAATCCTGGCTTTCAACATTTTAGTTTTCGGGATTTTTGTTGAATATGAAGGACAAATTATATGAAAAAAGGAGTGGAAAAGCATCCCAGGCTTTGCGAAATGCGCGAATTCGTGACTTATGCCCTAGACACACTTACGACTTAAGCCGAGAGACGACTTAGTGGAAAATGATGGAAATGTAGTTTGACCTTTATTTATAATATAATTACGCTAAGCCGTCTCTCGGCTAATCCTCAGGTCTGTCAAGGCCCTTAGGTGCTATACCTCAAAAGTACTTTTGCATCATTTACCGTTTATCGTTAGTCAACAGATTTGAACCGATTCATAAATCTCTCAAAAGATCCCTAAAATAGTATTAAAAGTAATAGAATTGATTTTCAGATAAAAATTAGTTATCGACTATGAACCGGTTCATTATCGGTTCAGAACTGATTGGGATCAGTTTGGCTTCATACGAAATTCCAAGACCTTTCCAACGACCCCAAACATGACCCCATTCGCTTGATAAATGCGTTCTGTAGGGTCTTTTTTAACCTTTGACTTTGAAAAACTGGTATTAGGTAGGATTGATTCAACGGTATTTTCGTAAATTTTGGAAAAAATCGCACGACGCTTTTTCCAGTAATCCCAAAAAACATGGTTTTGGAGGTTAATGGGAGGGGTGAGGTGAAAATGAGGGGCATGTTAACGATCTTTGGGTCAACTTATGGTGGGTCCCCCGAAGGTCCCAAGTCGCTATTTCTTACCGTTTGGCCTCTAGAGCTGGCGATAGCCGGACGAACAGACGGACAAACAGCGTGACGACATTTCTCATAAATCGTCTAAAACGTGAAGACTTTTTGACAAAATTGGTCTCCGGGGGGTTGAAGATGGAAATTTGGGGGGGAAGGTGAAAAAATCGAGGGATTTATATATACTGCTCGCTCTGTGGAGTTGGAGCAGTAATAAAGAAAAGGATGAGAAAAAACTAAGATATTACAATAAAATTCGACTTAGGGGGGTTTCCTGAAGACTCCATGCTACTATCTCTAATTGTTTAGCCTCTAGGTCACAGGTAACATCAAGACGAACAAGCATCATGATGTAATTTTTCGAAAATCTCATGATTTTCGCATGATTTGCGAAAAAATGTCAAAAAATTGCAAAAATTGTGTCCTTGAGAGTGGAAGATGAACAATTTTCTGCAGATTGCGGGCAATAAAAAAACTCACAAATAAATCACTATCTTGGCTATTTCGTTATGCAACGAATTTATCTAATTTATTTTTTTAATATTCTTCTTTACACAATTACGAAAATTTAAGACCTAAATGAGTATTTTATTTATTTCGCACTATAAATAAATTGCACCAATTTTTGGAGCATGAAATTATTATAGTTTGAACAACTCTCTTCTTTAAAATAAGAAACTATTTTATGATTACCTGCTGCTTAAAAGAATTTCTTTGAAAGTCATAACACTATCAAAAACTTTTTCAGAAAAGTTTCTCTCGTGGAACATTGCCAACATTTCCAAATATTTAAATTTCAATATTATTAACTTTTTTTTCACTCCATTTCATTCGCAATTCAGATACATTTTACTCCCTCCGTTCCGAAATAAGTCGTACGTTTGGGAAAAATTCTTGTTCCGAAATAAGTCATACGTTTGGGAAAAATTGGGATTAAGGAAAGTTTGTTGGTAAATGTTTTGTGTATCAACAATTATCTCTTGTAAAGAACTATTGCTAATGTCCAGCACTAATATTGGGGTCCAGTCTTGATGATTTGTTGAGGAACGAATGTCTTAAAAATGTATTATTTTTGGAGTTTTATTTTTAATCTAAATTAGGTGCAGAATGGTGAGAGATACAGACTTGGGGCCTTTGGGGGACCCCCCCATAAGTTGACCCTGGGACCATTAATATGTCCTTTATTTTCCCCCCACCCTTCCCCTTCCCCTCCAAAATCATGTTTTTTTGGGATTGCTCGAAAACACGTCGTGCGATTTTTTTCTTCAATTCTGTATATGTTTTAGAGAAACATATAAATTGTCCCAGGGTCAACTTATGGGGTCCACTGAAGGTCCCAAGTCCCTATCTCTCACCATTTTGCATTCAGATATTCGAACACATAAAAAAGGATGTTCTTTTTATTGCTCATTCTGCAAAATTTGAGCAATATAAAAATCCCATATCGGTAATAGCTGTTGAGCTCTACTTGTGCATACTAAAAATTTAGAACAAATTCTAGCCTGTAATGTTAATCACAGTCCATTTTTTAGTAATTAACTATCTACCGGAGCTCTTTGAAAAAAAACGCGAAAAATTGACAACTTCAACATATCGATTCCTCAACTTACCATCGTGAAAGGATCCCCATATTATCCTTGAACATGGAGGACAGTTCATACATAAGATATTTGCAAATAACAAAAACATTCTCTGAAACCATTCCTTAATCCCTAATTTTTCGTCAAACGTACGACTTATTTCGGAATGGAGGGAGTATAATATAATATGTTATACAGACTGAATCTTTTGTGGAATTCTTCTCTTTCTCATGCTTATTGAAAAGTTCCTGATATCATGAAATTTGAGAGGTACCATAGATAAAATTCCCGGCCAAACATTTGCATTTAATTTAGTGAGTGGCTCTTTGATGAAATTCTCCGTTTTTGAAGTGGTCACGTAGGAGCGTAAAAAAACCCTATTAAAGTTGGAATGGGGCAAATTGTAAACCCCTCACGTTCTAATAGAAAAATTGCTCTTGGAAACTCGTAAGGAGGAATTTGGGGGAAATTTTCTTATTTTGTTGGTTCTTTTTGTTTCTCTCTATCAGGACAATGTGTTCCTGTGTCAGAATCTGTGGAGAATTTCCATCAGAACTACGATGATTTGAGTGCTCTGAGGAGAAATCTAGAAAAATGCTGTCACATCCTTCAGAAGCAACATCCATCTGGCCCAGGAAAGTTTCCACTGACGCCAGGTGAGAAATCCCCGAGTGCCATTGAGGCAGGATCTGAGCACTATGAGGGTCTAAGGACATTTGTCAACTCAAACATGGACTCTGCTGTGTCCAGTTTGACGAATATCGAGAGTCCCATGTCTCCACCTCAGGCCATCAGTCCCACGGATGAAGTGCGTGAATTGCTGGAGCAGATCAAGCAATTGCAGAGCACAACATCGGGACTTGAGGCAGCAGAGGGTTGTTTATCCAGAGACGACAGAAGAACTGATTCACGGAATTCTGGGACAAATCTCGAGAGTGTGGTAATACCAGAGACATACACAATGGGCACAAGAAGGAGTCTTTTCGGTAAGTCCACAAAATCTGCCTACATTCCCTTCTCGTCCGTGAGGGAGACCCAGCGCAGTCCCACAAATCAGCGTCCTACAAGCTTCCTGATCCTCGCAAAGGGCTACCCATATACAGGCAAAAGAGGCTGGATATCGCGATCGGCACCCACGACACCTGGCACTGCCCTACCAACGACAAATCACCTCACCGAGGACAGCCCGCTCCTCGATGAGCACGATGAAGAGGAACAGAATGTGTAAGGACAACATCCCTTCCCCTTAGACACCTCAAATTTCCCTCTCCCTGCCCTCAATTAAAAAAAAATCCCTTCCCTTCCAGCGCGCGCCCCCAATTTAGCCCTTCTCTCGACATGGCATTTTTTAATTATACTGTATCAATGTGACAAATGTAGCCACTTTTTGCCTCCCTTATCTCTCATTCTATCTTAATCTCTAATCTCTGAAATATTCCGAGAAAGTCTCTTTTTTTTCCTTTCAAATCCCACTCCAAGCCTTTCTTTGCGGATCTCAGCGCCATGCTCAGTTTCTTCCACCAAGAATTTTTCTTTCACTGACGAATTTTCCTATATATACCGAAAAATTACAGTGGGCAGCAGAAAATTGTGGACACTCACTTTAGTCGTGTGTTAAAAATATTATCACACGAACTATATAGTATAGGGCACATGGCAACATTTAATGTGCCAGTGCTCCAAAAAACCCTCTGTTTCAAAGAATACTTTAAAAAAAAGTAATGGCGCTGGCACAAATTTTCAATTGGGTGAACTTCAATCAATTGAAATTTTACTTCTTACTCTTTCAAAGCGAAATAAGATATATGTGTCTCTTTCTTTCAAATGAAAATTGAAATTTCAATTTCAATTTCAATTTTAATGACGCTGGCACACCTTTTCAATTTAATAAAATTCAATCGATTGAAATTTTACCTGTCTTTCAAACTGAAATCAGATATAGCTATCTCTTTCTGTCAAATGGAAATTGAATTTTCAATGTCATTTTCAATTTCAATTTTAAATTTCATTTGGCAGAAAGAGACAACTATATCTGATTTCAGTTTGAAAGAGTAAGAGGTAAAATTTCTAACGATTGAATTTCAGTCACTTGAAAAGGTGTGCCAGCGCCATAAATTTCATTTGACAGAAAGAGACACCCATATCTGATTTCAGTTTGAGAGAGTAAGGGATAAAATTTCAATCGGTTGTAATTCACTCAATTGAAAAGGTGTGCCAGCGCCATAAGAATATAAAGTATATAAATCAGATCACATCGAATAAATTTTGCTCCTATAAAAATCTATTCAACAAAAGCTTTTAAGAATATTAAATAGTATTTTTTCCTAGATTATTTTAAAAGTTGCATATGTAAACCCTTGGAAGCTTAAATGCTTAAAAACGTAAATTAAACACTAAATTATTGTCATCTAAATGAAAATTTCTCTTTCTGAAACCATCGAAACTATACACTGACGTAGTAAACTTTAAAGCTCTTTCAACAAGCTTTAAAGCTTCACAAATGGACAAAGACCTGAAAATTGAAAATCGAAAAGGAACGAATCTACTGACCGAGCATAAAACATTATGTGACTAAACCTCAGGTTTCGCTTTGAATTGATAAACTAAATCGTCGCTTTTATCATTTGGTGTAAGTGTCCTTTCACAAGTCTCTACGGCACGAATTTTAAGTTCATACACTGAGAGAAATCCGAAAAAGTTAAAATAACATTCCGGAAATGTTAATTTTACTCTACAGTATTGATCCAAAATCGGTGTAAATATTACCCTTTTTAGGTGTATTGGGGGTTAAAGTTACCCTTTTCATGTTGATTTTACCCTAAAATAGGTGTAAAATTAACATTAAAAAATGTTGATATATTTTTACACCTAAAAAGTGTTAAAGTTATGAGGAAAAAAAGTTAATCGCACCCTCTTTTTTTTCTCAGTGTACCTTACGTTTTTTTTTAAATGCGTTGTAATGTAACCAAGCCCTGTCAGGTTGTTTTTTTTTTATATGAAGCTATTTGAAACCAACTCGTCAATTGATCTCGGACTCAACTCATAGTGCACTGAGGGAAAATGTACTTAAACAAAAATCTATTAATCTATCTATCAATTTTTCTTCTTTTCTCTTTTAATTGCTAGCCGCACTAGTTATCGTACCGGCGATTATCCAAAGTTATCAAAATTTGTCTCGAGTAAGCGGAGTCTCACACCCCTAATGGCTATTTCACGGACCAGAGGAACCACCACTAAAGGAAAAAGTCGTTATTGCATTCGAATCTGGAAACACTAAAAAAAAGTAGCTGATGTTGCTTTTAATTTTTAATGTTTTTAGGAATTTTTATTATTCTTGTGGAATTCTTCTTGCCTAAACAGATGACAGATATGGTCTGGATCCTATCTTATACATGGCAATTTTCATATTACAAAAACAAGAGAAAAAACAGTGAAAATCACAGAATTTTCCCATAAATCTCTTCACTGGCCAATTCTTTAATAATTTTTAATAAATTTACTACGGAAATTTGCTTACTTCCTTGCAAAATAACGTGAAAAACATCAACACAAATGTCGCAAAAGGCACCGTCCGCCATCTTCTATTTCACAACTGAAGTACTTTTTCAAGATATTTTCTAGAGGATTTGCCACGGACAATTCAAAAAATAAATAGTCACAGATGCTTCCAAAACTCATCAATTTTCTATTCCAATTCATAAATCACCGATTTCCACATAATTTTCCACGAATTATGAAATGTTGCAACAGTCGCTGGGCGATCCATATTTATCCTATTTTTGCTATCAAATCACACCTTTTAACCAATTCTGTGTCACTAAACTAATTCTAAAAACTATTTTCTTTATGTTAACATCAATTTTTAATGAAATTTCATAAATTGAACTTCACAAATTGACTTTAAAAAGGAATCTCGGCTACGTTTTTTTTCAAATGCTGGCGACTATCATTACAAAAGCAGAAATCGACTTTTTCCTTAAATGTTGGTTCCTATGCACGGACGGTTATTTCAAATCTCTACATTTTATTGCAAAAATTGAGGAAAATAATACTTCTTGGATAGAATACTTATTTCATAAATAATAAAAAAAAATATAACCCTCAACTGAAAATCACATCGTAATTTTTTTTTGTTCAAGAAAATTCTGGTGCAATTTATCAAAATATGCAGAATTTTCGGTCACGAGTACGTTTAATACTGCTATTTAATCCTTCTCTATAGACAGCATGCCCTCGCTGACTTTATATATATGAGATATATCATGAAAATCGTGATTATAAATTCTACCAAGTTGATAAACAATTTCAGAGAAAATATTCCAAGTACATTTTGACAAAATGACATTTTGAGGAAAGTGCCGAAAATTCATAAAATTTTCTATAGAAATTCAGCAGAATTTTCATACATCGATTGGATCCACTTTAGAGCAAAATTCTGCAGAAACTTTGCAGAATTTTCGGCAGTTATATTTTCAAATCTGACGAATTTCTGCAGACTTTTACAGAATTTGCCGGGTGGCTAATTATTAAACGAAACGATTATCTTTGGTATTTTTTTTTTCAAAAAATATGAACTACACGAGAAGAAAATTTTCAAAATGAACTTACGGTTACGAAATCAATTGAGAGAAATGGCTTTATGTATTTCAGTTTGCAATACATTCATTTAAAAACTGTTTTTAAATTTATTATTGTTATTATTTTTTATGACCAGCGCACAATAACTTTTGTTTGTAAACATGTTTTCAAAATTTCTCATGAGAATGAGCGAGGTGACTAGATCTAGATCTCACTCACTCTCATTGGAATGTCAAAAATATGTTTCCTAAACAAAAATTATTGTGCGTTGGCATTAGTTTTAAATATAAGTTCCACAGTTTTGAGAAAAAAAAAAAACTGTAAATAATCTGAGCTACCATAAGCTTATCTGGGCTTTTATTTTTGCTTTTTGAACTTAGGAGAAAATGGCCTTGGCTCCCAAGTTTGTCAGTAAGTGTGAGGTGTTAGACTAGCCGTTAGAATATATGGCTATGGATTCGAATCATTCAACTTTTTTTTAAGCTACAATATTGCGAAGCTACAAGCTCTCCCCATAATATATATTTCATATTTTTCGAAATATTTTCAATATATTTAATACTTTTTAAAGTGTTCGCAATCTTCTGCTACCCACTGTTACTCTCTTTTCAAATAATTCTGTCGTTAAGATTGTGTAATATTTAAAGGGTAATTAATTCATTAGTTAACAAAAATATGTATAAATAAAATGAGTAAAAAAAAACCTGTTTATGATATTAAGGATTGCATATTTAAAGTCACAACTGTATTGAACAAGATGAAAAAAAAATATTTACGTGCAACTTAGTAATAAGACTTTTTTTGCTTCAATCTCCCCTCATTTTCCTCGAGATATAACACTTACCTCCCTCCCCCAGAAAAAAAAATTGAGTAAAACCAGATGAAATGAGAAAATGTAATAAAAAGTTAAAAAAAAAAAATTGTAATAACAATTGCATTCCGGAAGCACTTCCTTAGATAGAGGCTTTACGTATAAATAAAAATTGTCTCGGAATTGAATAATAAAAGAAAAAATTGTACGAATTGCAATAATATTATCAATACTTTGTCAAGTATTCTAATTAGAGTTTTTTTTCTGAATTGTGCTGCGACTTGTTATCAATTTCTAGTATTTCAGGGCTTTTTTAGGTGAAAGAAGAACTTATAAAAGTGACTGAGGATTGAGAACAGAGAACAGTGGACTGGAAGGTATGAGGCTACTTTTAGTATTTGTCTGTTTGGGACTCTTGGCCAGGAGTGCACGTTTGTATCCCATTGGGGAACGAGTGAGGATCAGGAGACAAGATCAGGGTCCGGATATGTCACAGATGCAGCCTTGGATGGAATTAGGGATGAAATACGGAAAACTGAGTAATTTCCAGAGAATTCTCATTGAAATAAAATTGTCTTTTACAAAAGGTTCTCTGAACATCTTTTCAGCTGCAACGGAAATCCTCATGCCCATGGCCCAGGAAGCAATGGTTATCGCTGGTGAACAATTTGGCCCTGAATCCGGATCCAGTTCCAGTTGTTGAGAAACTTTTTCACTGTGTCAGAGAATTAAATGAAAATGTCGGGTAACTCTTGATGTATTCAAGTGTGGGTGCTTTGGGGAATTCATAGGTAGTTTCCGGAGGTGGATCACAGAGAATAATTCCCGTAGGTGTCTCCTGGGATTCATGGAGCTTCAAATAGTACGAAGAATATGTGACAGCGGGGACAGGAATGGGATTTTGGGGGATTTCTTCAGTTTCGGGGTAGCTTCCGGGTTTCCGAGAGCCATCAGCACTACCCATCTTATCTACCCCTTCCCTCGGAACAACTTTCTTGCCATCTGTATGCTGCCTGGTATGTCGAATAAGAGCTGACGACTGATTGAATTTATCCCCACAAATTTTGCAAATGAATGGCTTTTCCCCGGTATGGATGCGAAAGTGACAAGTAAGATTGGAACTACTGGAGAATTCTTTCCCACATTCCGTACACCGATGCCTCTTAATGCCCACATGAACCGTATTTATGTGGAGATTCAAATACGAAGTCTTGGCAAATGCCTTATTGCAAATTTTACATACCCGAGTCTTGACGGAGCTGTGAGTAATTGCATGACTGGCCAGTTCTCCGGAAGATTTGAAGGCTTTCGGACAGGCCAAGCACGCAAAGTCCCTGTCGACGGAATGAGTCCTCTGATGGGCGTAGAGATTGCTGGACGTTGTAAAAAAGCGACTGCAGATTTCACACTGAAATCTCTTCTCCTGGGTATGTGTCCTCATGTGGAGTTGCAGATTTCCGGTTTGAGCGAATTTTTTCTTGCAAATGCCACACTCAAAAGGTTTAACTCCCGTGTGAGTTCGCAGATGGGCAGTCAAGTACCCGTGATACTGAAAAGTCTTCCCACACTTGTAGCAAGTCTGCGGCAATTTAATCCCCTGGCCTTTTCTCTTCCTCCTTCCGGGTTTCTGTCCACTTTTCTCCTCTTCAAATTCTGGCATAAGACTAGCTATCGAATAACCATCTCTCTTCATTGGTGTTACTTTGGTTTCTTTCTCAACAATCCCAGATTCTCTCTTTGCATCTTTCCCACTAGAATCCCTTCCCTCCAGGGACTCCCTATCCTTCTGCGAAAGGCATTCCCTCAAATAATAATCAGAGGATTCACACACAATTTTGAACTTGTAAGAATTTTCCAGCCGATACAGGCAGCTGTAACAGATGACACCAGGAAGGCCATCATCCTTGGACACCTGAAACACCGACAATTAGGCACAAATCGAATAAAATTGCAAAAATAAACAAACTCACCTGGATGTTTGCGATTGACTGAAACATTTCCAGCGGAGTTACTCCGAGCCTTCTGCTCGTGGCAAAAATTGATCTCAATTTTCCCTTGTCCTCCAAGCATGAACGACATATTTTCTTAGAACTGGGATGCATTTGCAAACACCACGGGGATTTTATCAAGAAGAAAATAAATTTTAACAACACATGGAGACGATTTTGTTTTGGTTTTGGAGCAAGGGGTTAGCAACCTAAAAGGCATGCTAGCTTGCAAGCATGAATAGACCTTTCACATTTGAATTGAATTTTAAACGGTTGCTCATTAAATGTTAAATGCGGTTAAATGTTTCTTTTTAAAAACACTAAGTTTTAAATTCGAGGCAAAAAATCATGTAGGGGAAAGTCGTCTGCCTTCAAACGAAAAATGGAGTTCCAAATTTAAGATTTTTTTCTGAAGAATCCACAAAATGGATTTTATTTTCTACTACACCAAAAAATTCTCTTGTTCATTCGGCGTATATGATTACCTCATTTAGCACTTGCAAGTCCTCAGTTTTTCCTTCTGAGGAATTTAAAAAAGTGATGTCGATTTGTATGAAGGCAGCTGGCATAGTCTGCCTTCAAACGCGAGGCAGCTGCCTTTAAATGTTTTTTTTTTTTTTCACTGAGAATATTGAATCAATAAAACTAAATGGGCTATAAATAAATAGGTTGAAGCCTAACGGACTCACTAAAATCATCACTGCAGTCAAAAGACATTAAACAATAACTTTTCTTCACATTTTTCTGAAGCACTGTTTTGCACATGAAAATTTGGAAGAAAAAGCCATTGAAGTTGAAAATTGTCAACTTGAAACATCCCGGCCGGAGCAAGATAGCAGGTTATAAGTATTTGTATGACGTTCATCAGAGAAAAGTAGGAGTTCGATTTCACATGTTTTGATGTATGGAAAGATAGGATTTAAAGGCACACGACATTAGCATTTAAAGGCTGCTGCAGGGTGATATTTGCAAATTTTTGCCACCCACAAAAATTGTGTCATCTGAATCAAAATGTATTAACAGAAATATTAACCTTCTATGTGTCACCACAATGGAAGATTTATTTGTAAAATGATTTTTACTATGAAAAATCACATGATTTGTGGAACATCAAAATTACAGTTTAGAGCTCATTTTCATTTTTTTTGATCTAGCATCTAGGAAATAGGAGCTAGGCTCTCCATTTTTTGATGATTTGTGAGGATGATGGATAGCTACATAATAGTTAATAGAATATAATTTATGCTTTTGAGAACAACGAAAAAATCGCAACATTTGAAGGCTGCTGCATTTAAAGGCAGACGACTTTCCCCTAGATATGGGAGACTGGGGCAATATTTGCCAAAACGAATATTTTATTTTTTTCACAAGTTATCAGTGAATCTGAATGATTTCTATTTAGCATATTCTTATTGGAAATTTACCGCTCTACAACTTTGCCAAAGTTATTTTCCTCTAATTCAAAAGGAAATGCACTTTCCGAGCCATTTTCCAAAAGATGATTTTGTGGAAATTCTCAAAACAGTTGGGGCAAATTTTGTCGGACGTGGGGTATTTTTTGTCAATTTCTTTCGTTTTGTTACGGGTTCTCGTGAATCAAAGAAATATTAAATTGAGATATTTTGATAAAAAATTTATTCCTTTATAACTTTATGCAGACGACTTTTTAATATCTATACCAGAAATGTGTTTTTAAAATTATTTTTCAAAAGCTGTTTTTTATCAAGAAAATTCTCTTCGCCGGCTTAGAAATGGCAGAAGAGCGAATTGGGCGAGTTGAACTAAACTTGCACATAGCCAAAAACAGAGGAAGAAAGGTGGAGGATAGTGTTTTGTGTTTATGGATCTTCAGAAAAATTCAAGCCTTAAAAGCCTTAAAAACACATTTGTGATGTTGGGAATTTTTCCAAAAATCATTTAATCTCTTCCTGTTGCAATTGTGCTGCCTCAGAAATCATCTGCAGTTTAATCAGAACTGTGACTGGATGTGTCTTCGCTATGTGAAATCTCGGAATTATTCGTTTTTTCCCAATTATTGTCCCATGCCTTCTGACAAATTTTACCCCGAGTGTTCATTTTTAATAAAACTAATACTGGAGAAAAATCAGTTTATAAAATTTATAAACGAAAAACAGATTCGTGTTCAGGATATCCAAACTATATACAGTAGAGTCTCCTAAATTCGAACGCTCGGGGGGTATTTTTGACATTTCTCACCTCCCAAATTCGAACGATTTCTTTAAAACTAACGAAATTTTTGTGAGATTAAATTGTACTTTGAATCAAATTCCCGTACTTTCTCGCAAGTCTTAATGGTAACATACTTCTTTTTCATTTTACACGACTATAATGTGTGTAAACATTCAGGAAGAAGCACATAAATATGATTTTCATTCACCAGGAATACGAACTTTCTAACATAACCTCACAATTGACGTTTTGAATCCAAACGGCGTTCGAATTTGAGAGATTCAGATTTGAGAGACTCTACTGTACATCAATTTCGGAAAGTAAGTTAATGAAAATTGATATCTCCTGAAAGGCATATATTTTAAAAACAGGGATCTAAATTTCAATATTTTTTATTTTCTACATTCCTTGCTCGAATTCCATAAAACCTTTGACGTCTATTGTGGTTCATGAAGGCAATCTATGATAAAAATTTGAAGTCTCGGTTTCTTTTTTCATGGAAGATATCGAATTTTAAAATTTTAGAATTAACAAATTTTGCCCAAGTCTCCCCTACACATGATGGACAGTATCAAATTGGCATAAAATGCCTGGAGATCCTTGAGATATTCTCAACAAAACAAAAAAAAACAAGTTTTCAATTATTTTTATTTCGTAAGACTTCTACAGCAGTTCTAGGATAAATTCATTTTTGATTTTCTCATACTCACACTTTTTTGTGAATATTTGGAACCAATCCTCAAAATGACAAAAGCCAAGCCCCTGAAGTTGACTTTTTTGTATGGAGCTATTAGAAGCCAACTCATAAATTGAGCTCGGTCTAGTCTTAGCTCACAGTGCTCTGATGAGGGAAAATGCATTTATAAACACAAATCTTGAATATCCCTCCACACAGTATCCGATCTTATAATACGAAACAAACTTCGAATTTTTAAGATATTTCGTGTAAAGGTTGCGTGTACAAAAAAACTTCAGTGCGTTTTAAGTGCGGAGTTAAGGTCAAATGCCTCAACTCCACAGGCCACTTAGCAGTTGGCAGAACCTTAACAAAACTTAATAAAATTAAAATGCTAACACTTTTTTAGTTAGGGTATCATGAGGTAATTCGAAATCATGTCTATTTTGGAATTTTGAGATTTTCTCACTCTTTCAAGTGGTCAAGAGAAAAGGAAAACCACGAAAAAGTACAAAAATTTACATTCGAAAGTACTTCTACGTTGTTTTTTGCTTCTGCTACATAAAACTGTTAGCAAATCGCAAAGTTCCAAATTAGACATGATTACCTATTTTCGTTTTTTGTCAATTTCTTGTTTAATTTAAATTAAATCATGGAAAAGTTATTAACAATTTCTTTCAACAAAAAGAAAGTTAATTAAATTTTCAAAAAACACGTGCTATCACTTCATATAAGCATAATATTGAATAGAGTTCTTACTAGAAGATCTAAATTTCAAATAAGGCTAAATTGCTTTGGGTTAAGTGTTAAAATCTGATGCAAAAAATATAATAATGCACAGAAAACGCCGTTATTAGGTGATTCTCAATAGAATTCCGTAGGATTATTCTCAATAGAAATAAGAGTTTCGAGGTTTCTTGTTTTACAAAATTTTTAAGAACGCTGTAGCACTCAGAAATCCATTCCAATGTAAGATTTTTACATTTACTTTTGATTTTTGTAGTTATTTGGTGAAGATTCACATAAAACGCCATTGTGAATTATTAATAATAATAGATTTTCTTAACGAATTTTTGTATTGATTATAGCAATTCGTACTATTCTATTTTACAGATATTATGTGTTTTCTTATCTACACAGTAAAAAATTGTGTGAGAAATAAAGTTGTGTATTTGAAAAGTTGTGTAAATTCACAAGCAATATGGTTGTAAATTGTAAAATTACTATCATAGTGGTGGTACGATACTAACATAATGCTAGTAAAATTATGTATTGTGTAAAGAAATTTGTGTGTTGGAAAATTTGTGTGAGAACTGTCAAAATTCCATTGTTTACTATTGCAATTTTTCTAAGATTTCAGATAGATTTTGCATTTTTAACTGCCTAATTGTCTTCTGGAATCATTCATTGGATCCTTAAAATGTGCATCAGTCGTGAAAAATTAGGAATAATTATGTAATAACAGAAAACAGAGGAAGCATCATGTAAATTAGAAAAATTGACGATGCAACTCTTGGCCATTTGCTGAAGAGAAGTAAGCAAGTCGGTAGCGCAGGCAGAAAACACGAGACCATCAACGCAAAGATTATGGGTTCAAGTCTCAGACTCTCTCTTATTTTTTTTCCTTTTTTTTATTCTTTTTTACTTTTTTTTTCTTAGTTTAATACCGAGACATATCACAGATAATACAAATAAACCGAACAAAATTGCTCTACAATCAAAATTATAGACAGGAAGCCATTTTATAAAATTGAAAATACACAACTTTGCCAATACACAACATTTCCAATACACAAAATTTACAACCATAGCGCACGTGCAAAAATTACCAATCGTAGTGATTGTAATTTTTTTTACTGTGTATTTTAATGCATAATTCTCATATATTCTCATATTTCTGTGCATATTCCGAAACAATGTCCAAGTTAGGAAACCTAATAAATATATGCATTAGATTTTGCCAGGAGGAATTCTGTTTTTTTTTTTTTTGCATATTTTCACACTATTCACAGCGTTAGTAGACTTCTTTTTCAAATGAAATTAGTTTTTTTTAGTGTTAATGGACAAAAAAAAGTTTAAAAAAATGTCCACGGGACAATCACCTCCAATAAATAAATTAAAAAAAATAATAAATAATTTAATAAATTAATTTAAAAAATATATTTTCAATAAGTAATACACTCCTCGGCAATGAACACTTTCGTACGTACTTGCATGCAAGTAGTAGATAAAGGCCTATTCGCCATCTGACACTTTTTTCCGGAAATATCCGTGTAATAGCTTTATTCTCCGAGTCAATCCATACATGGAATTATCATTAACGTCATTAAGTTAATGGACATAGAAAACATAGACTAAATCAATACTGCCATCTAGTGGTGAACATAATTACTTCCTAACATCCTTCCCTCCTTAAGATTTTCAAATAACCAAAATGATAAATTTAAAATTGGATTCATTGATAACAAAATAATGAAATAAAGAACTTAGATTAATTTTAAGGAAAAGCATAATTTACAAATTGAGGCGATTCGGTGGCTTAATAATTCTTTTTGGTCTACCTTCAAACTCCAAGGGTCCAGGCAACTGTGCTGTCTCTAGAGACTCAGAATCTGTATGAGATTGACTTCTATCAAGTGCATCTTGAAAATCCTCCACATCTGTCTCCTCCTCTTCCAAGAAAACATCTTCTCTCTCATTTTGACTTTCAGTTTCAAGTACTTCTACTTCATTTTCTTGAACAACCGGACTTCTGAAAGATATGTCGATATCTTCGTCATCCCAGGAAGATTCATTGCCTTGATTTTTAGTTTCCGAAACATTCTCTCCCACGTTCCTAAGCTGATCAATATGCCTCTTCCAATTCAACCCACTATCCATCGACACATTATAATGTAATTGTCCTAATTTTTCTTGAATTCTCCCAAATTTCCATTTAGCCTCCCCAATTTTATAATTTCTAGCTGCTACACGATCCCCAATTTCGAATTTTCGTACTTTTTCCGTGATAACAGTCCTATCCTTCTCTTCCTCTTCTTTTGGAATTATAAAATCCAAACGCGATCTTATTTGTCTTTGATAAAGCTTCTGACTAGGAGATACCCCTGTTGTACTATGAGGAGTTCTTCTGTAATTCAACAAAACAGTGCACATCTTCTGATTTAAATCTGCTTTACTGACGTTCTTCAGGGCCATAAGTTTTTCTTTAATTGTTCTTACGTATCTCTCCGCTTGTCCATTGGTTGCCGGGTGATAAGGTGCCCCCATTCTATGCAAAATCCCATTAACCTTGCAAAAGTCTGCAAAATCCCCACTCGTGAACTGCCTTCCTTGATCAGATACTATTTCTTCTGGCAGACCGTGAGTTGCGAAAATCTTTCTTAATTCCTGAATAGTTGTTTCTGTTGTCATATCTGACACAATAGCAACTTCAGGCCACTTGGAAAAAGAATCAACTACGACAAGCAACCATTTCCCACTAATAGGCCCTGCGTAATCAATATGAATACGTTGAAATGGTCTCTTAGCATCTTCCCACAAATGAGTTGGCACTTTTTTTGGATTAGCGCGATTCTCCTGGCAATCAGAACAGTTTTTAACCAAATCCTCAATCTCCCTATCAATCCCTGACCACCAACAATAGCTTCTAGCAAGTACTTTCATTTTAGTCGCCCCATTGTGACCCTGATGTAACTCTTGCAAAATGATGTCCCTCAGCTTCTTTGGAATATATGTTCGTATGCCTCGAATTAGACAACCGTGCTTGAATGAAAATTCCTCCATGGGGATACCAAACCTAAGTTCCTTTCTAACAATTTTGCCCGACTTCAGTCCCTCAATCAAATCTCGAACTTCACTGTCTTTATAAGTTTCTGCTCTAATCTCTGTTACCGTGACAGGAAGTGTATTTATAAGCCCAATCTGAACAATTTCTGGGTCGTCTGTTTCATACTGAGAAGTCTCTTTCAAAGGTAGCCTTGATAGACCGTCCGCATTTCCATGAAATTTAGTACCCCTGTGCTCAACAGAAAAATCAAAACCCTTCAAGAACATAGCATAGTGCTGCATTCTTAACGCAGAATAATGGGGTACCCCTTTATCAGGCCTCATGATTTGCGATAATGGCTTATTATCGGTGATCAATACAAAATTCCTACCGTATAAGTAAGAATAGAACTTCTTTATGCCGAAAATAATGGCATAGGCCTCTTTATCGATTTGAGTATATTTTTTCTGAGTTTCCGTCAAAGTTTGTGAAGCAAAAAATAATGGCCTTTCTGTGCCATCCCTATACCTGTGTCCCAAACATGCACCCACCCCGACAGGACTTGCATCCACTGACAATATCAATGTTTCTTTGGGGTCAAAATGTGCCAGTACTCTATTACTACTCATTTCTTTTTTAATTTCTTGAAACGCATTCTCACAATTATTATCCCAATCAATATCGCCCTTGCTTTTCAAAAGATTGTTGATCGGATTGAGTTTGGTGCTTAAATTCGGAAAGAAACGTCCATAGTAATTAACAAAACCCGCATAGGCTCTTACTTCATCTACATCCCTAGGGCGAGGCATTTTCTCCAAAGCTTCTATTTTCTTTGGATCCTTATGGATTCCATTTTTGTCAATCACGTATCCGCAATAGTCAATTTTATCTGCAAAAAACTCACATTTCCCAAAATTGACCCTCATGTTCCTTTCTTCTAACCTTTTAAGTACTTCCCTCAATCTGAAATGGTGCTCCTCATCGTTAACTCCCGTGATTCTGATGTCATCTAGGAAAACTTTTACCCCAGGAATGTCTTGCAAAAGTGACTCCATTGTACGTTGCCAAATTGCAACCGCAGAAGCAACCCCGTACATCAACCGCGTAGGCATGTACAATCCCTTATGAGTACTCAATGTTAGAAGTTCTCTATCTTCTTCCTTTATTTCCATCTGCAAATACGCTTGCGAAAGATCGATCTTCGTAAATTTCTGCCCCCCTGCCATGTCCGCCAGAAGCTCCTCGATTGTGGGTAAAGGATATCTATCCACAATCAAATTGGGATTTACAGTACAACTGTAATCTCCACAAACCCGTACTTTCCCGGACGCTTTTGGAATTGCAACAATTGGAGTTGCCCATCTACTTTGATTCACTTTAATCAGCACACCCTCATTTACCAACGACTCAATTTCTCTTTCTACTGCCTCTTTTTTAGCAATAGGTACGGTTCTGGCTTTCAAGAAAACGGGTTTAGCATCATGCTTTAACTTCAATTCCCCTTGAATTCCATTAATTTTGCCGAGTGAATCATCAAAAACTTTCTTAAATTCTTCTTTCAAATCATCGACATATCTCTCAGTGGCCGATCCCTCTTCAACTTTCTTAACGTGCATAACCTCGTTCCAATTAAGCCAATTCAACTTTTTAATCGATTCTCTGCCCAGAAGTGGAGTCTTTTCTGAACCCAATGCGACATACAAATTCTGGCCTCGAAGCACCCGTCCCCTAACCTCAATGGTAGTTCTCAGGAAACCTAATATCTCAATTCTATTACCATCATACCCCACAAATTTACGCTTTGTAGGGTATATTTCTTCTTGAGGAAAAAACTTATCTTTGTCTTGGATTCCAATTATTGAAATTGGTGAACCACTGTCAATTTCGAAAATCATAGCTTTTCCCCCCACTCTGATTGGCAGACAAATTTTATCTTCAAAATTACTCTCCAAGTACATCAAATCTTCTACTTTATTTAATTTTTCTTTCCCCTGAACTTGAACTTTCTTGTTTGAATTTATCTCTGGACAAAACTTTGCAAAATGACCTTTCTTATTACAAGCAAAACAAGTTACTTCCCTGGGTTGACATCTATTTGCTAGATGAGTAGCTGATCCACACTTGAAGCACTTCTTCACAATCCTCTTGACAGATTCTGCATCATCATTTGTGGGTGGAAATTTTTCATCTTCTGCCAGTTTATTGATGCTCTGCTTGCGGCTCTCCTGAAGTTTTTCCTCTCCTTTTTCTGAAGTTTCCATAGCTCTGGCGATATCAAAAGCTAGTTCTAGCGTCAAGTTACGTTTCTCCAGCAGCCTCTTCTTAATTGCCTTGTTCCAAAGCCCTGCCACAAATTGATTCCGGAGAGTTTTTGTCAAGTTGTCGCATTCCTTGCAACCAAAATTACAATTTGTGGACAACTTCCGAAGAGCTGCCAAAAAATCCGCACATGTTTCATTTTCTCCTTGTTTTCGCTCATGAAACGTGTTCACTTCTACTATCTCCAAAGGCGTTGGATCGAAAATTTCCGTCACTTCAGCTACAATTTCCATGTACGACATTTCTCGTGGTAATTTTGGAGCAATACGATCACACAATTTATCATACGCCTTCAATCCCATGTAATGCAACAGCAATTTCTTCATTTGCGCTTCATCAGTAACTCCAAAACAATCAAACGTGTCTTCCAAGCGCATTAACCAGCGACTCCATCTTCCTTCTTCAGGGCGGAAAAACTCCACTTTCGTCGGCAAAGTCAAATGCCCAAAACTCTGAGCTCCTTGCTCACCATGTTCATCCTGATCATCCTTCATGTTCTTCGATGACTCAGGATCCTTCTTAGCACTTTTGCTGGACTTCTCATCCGGCATTTTGGGTTCTAATTCACTTTTCACGTCGCCACTGTAATAGCTTTATTCTCCGAGTCAATCTCTCTCTCTCTCTTCTTTTTATGTTTTGGCTGTCAGACTCAATCAGGTCCATATAGCCATTTCGCTCACTCTTATTTACATACGAGTTCCATCTGTCTTTCTTTTTTTCCCATATGTTTGTTCCTCTCATCTCTCCTTATCATTTTTCTTTTTGCTCCATCACAAATCCTTTTTTTTTTGCTCCCTTATCTTTTATCATACTTCCTTCTTGATATTTTTGCGTTCACTTTGTAGCTTTCAAGGACGGTGAAAAACTGTTTTCCAATTATTCACCGGACGCGCTTCGATCAAGGATCGAACCGAGGGCCTCTGCGTCACAAAGCCAACACTTTGCCTATTGAGCTACCGAGACCCCTCCGAGTCAATCCATACATGGAATTATCATTAACGTCATTAAGTTAATGGACATAGAAAACATAGACTAAATCAATACTGCCATCTAGTGGTGAACATAATTACTTCCTAACAATCCGGAATCCAAGATTTTTAATATGGCAGATGACAGTGAAATTAAAAATAAAATAGGTGAAGAAAATTTTCAATATTTCTGTGTGATAATATCCTCCAATTGTGCAAAATTCCACTCCAAGCGGATATTTACCATCTAAATGGTAAGTTGACTCTAAAATCCTTGTGAAATATTGGGTAGAAGTTGGTGAAAAATGTGTGAGAAAAACCTTATGACAGTGACCGGCAAAGGCGTAGTCGGATGAAAATGAAACAAAAAAAAAATTGGGAACAAAATAAATTTTCCTGGGGAGAAAAGTTTGAGTTTTGGGGAGCGTAAAATGAATTTAATTACTGAGGGTTGAGGTCACTCTACCTAAGACTTTGGTTGTGGCTGAGGAAATGTTGAAGAGGTATAGAGGGGTTTTAATTCTGGGTGTGGATGATCTCATTTGGGATATAATCTTTTGGGAGGAGGATTCACACCGAGATTGCAGATAAGACGCCTTATCAGATATTCATGGTGATCCTCTCTACCATTTCAGGTGGTGGATGACTTGATGTGGCTGCACAGTGATAGTGTGTGAAGTGAATGCGAATCATCTCGCGCCATGAATTGAGTGCCAAAAAGAAGAGAAAGTGACGGAAACCAAGTGCTACAAGTTCAAAATTGGGCCCGAAAGTGGATCTGTAAGAGAGAGCACAAGTGATAGGGGAATAGGATGGGAAATAAAAATTCATGCTGTAGCTATGCGAGTCCAACGCCTGTCCGGAAGACACAGGCGGCTCCGGAGACGCCAGAATTTAGCAACAATATACCAACAGGGCGTCTCCGGAGGAAGCCAAGTGAGCCCAATTTGCCGCATATTTCGGAACGAGAAGCTGGAGATGGGGATATTGACCCTTCGGTTCATCCATCTGCTGCCACAATGTTCCTGGAGCGTTCGAAGCAGTGCCTGGAAAATGGCATCACACGCAAGAAGTCTCAGCATCAGATTGCTCCACAGGTTTGTCTTTTTTTAATTTATTATTTTTTATTATTATTTTTTTTATTGTAAACATATTACAAAAAATATATTTAAAACTTTAAAAAAGGAAGCAGATAAAGAATTTAAAGGTTTTTATTCAATAAATTAAGTGCATTTAATATTGCAAAAATAAAAAAAAGGACAGATAATCCTAACCGGCTTATGTAGGTGAGATTCTTAACGTGAGCTAACTCGGAGTGCATGCAAATTCGATTTAGAGCTGAAGTTGGGAGACACCATTCAGTTATCTTGAATAAAATTCGTGAAATTATACAAATTTTGTATTTAAACCAAAATATCAAAGATTTGGATGGAGTGACAGAAAAGTGATATATGGGTGAAATGTAGACCAGAATGTACTCTATAATTTTCCTATAGAACATGATCTCATCGATTACTCAGAAGCCAAGATAAGCGAGGTTTTTTGTTTCTTAACTCGTTTTTTCATCCAGAGCGCCCCAAGTAGTCATTTGTTGAACTTCAACTATATCAAGGAATTGTTGTATTTTGTGGGACTTTCTATTTAAAACCCTATTTTAAGTGTCTTGGTGGAGTAGAGGCAGTCAAATTGGCATCTGAGTGATTTCAAAGCGTTATTATGGGAAAAATCAATTTTTTCACACTTAAACGGCAAAATCGAAGTGATAGCGTAGTCTGAGCGGAAAATGGTATGGACGAAATGTAGAGACAAATGTGCTCTACAATTATGTTGAAGTAATAATCAAAATCGGTTCAGCGACAGTCGAGATAATTGAGGTTATGTGATATTGAAATTGGTTTTTCGACTGTGGCGCCCCTGGTGTTGGTCCCACAAAGTTCAAATGTTCTAGAAAGTTGTAGCATTTGGTGAGATCTTTCGTTTAAGCCCTCATTCATCAAAATCGGTCACATAGAACCGGAGATATGATTTTTTGAATTTTGTGAACTTTGACCCCTCATATCTCCGGTTCTATTGAAACCACAGCGCGCATACGCACCATTTTGGAAACGTCCTAGACTGGACTACAACATACTAAAATTTCATTAACTTGCACAATGCCGTTTTTGAGAAAAGTGACTTTGAATTTCGATGAATTTTGACGCTATCACAGCGCCACCTGTGGTGACTTTTTGAACTTCCATCTGAAAGTGCTCATCGAGACGAAACCAAAAAGGTAAAATTTAGGTCGATATGTTAATTAGAACCGGAGATAGAGGCCGGTCAATGTTCGAACTTTGACCCCTTATAGCTCGGGTCAGGGGTTATGGATCGACTTAAGGTTTTTTTTGTTTGATAGGTATAATCAACGGCTACAACATACTAAAATTTCAGCCCGATGCACAATGGAATTTTTGAGTTATTTAACTTATAAGATTTAAAAATTTTCTTTTTAATAATAGCGCCCCTAGCGGTGGTTTTATGAACTTGCGATGTTAGAAGGGGAAGTGGCATTTCATGAGAGCTTTCCAAAAAGCCCTCACTTTTTAAATTCTGACAATTAGAACCGGAGTTATGGCCATTTTAAGAAATTTTTTTTTGACCCTTATAGCTCGGGTCAGGGGGGTCAGGGGACCTTAAGTTTGGTATTGATGGAAAGCTCTAAGGCCCAGCTATAACATACTAAAATTTGAGCCCGCTCGATGCCATAGGGGCGGAGCTATTGAGAAAACAAAAAAAGGGGGGTCTTCAAAATGGCGGAAGGAGGGGTGGGGGGTGGGGGGTCAATGCACCAAGTTGCAATTTTCACCCGATATATAACCTTTGCCGAAAACCGCAAGTCGATATCTTTTTTAGTTTAGGAGCTATTAAGCTCCAAAGAGCGGCCGGCCGGCCGGCCGGCCGGCCGGGAACGTAAATTAGCCACATATATATTCGTGATCAGGAAGTGCTGAAACACGTTTTGGCCAAATTTGAGGTCGATCGGACGACATGAAATTTTGTTAGGATTATAGTAGGTGAGATTGTTAAGAATCTCACCTAATAAAACGGAATTAGAAGGTAATACATTATTAAAAAAAGGTGCAAGTAAAAAAAATGATTAAAGAACGATTTTTTCCTAAATTTATCTTCTCTTCTCCATACACATCTTAATAAAAATTTAATTTACAAAATATTAAAAGAATAATTTTTTTCAAAGTCAGAAAAACCTCATTTTTCCTTTTTTTTTGGGAGAGGGAACGTATAAGGGGGGGGGGGGGGGCAAGAGATTACACTCAGTCCCGGCATTATGCACATTTTCGGGACCGAAAAAACTCACGAAATGGCATTATGCATCAAGAAAATTTGCATAACCGCAGGGGTTTTCTTTTAGAACGAATTTCGCGCAGAGTAAAAGTAGTTCAAACAAAAAGTTTCAATTGTTTAATAGAAATGCATTAACAAACAGTACTTTTTGGCCAGAGTTCTTCAATAAATGGTTAGAATATTTAAAAAAAAAATTACCTTAATAAAAGAAATTAAAGTTTTATTCTGAAAAAGTAGCAAAATGTTTTCAAATGTCCCACGTCGGAACATAGTATACATTCAGGCGTATTTCAAAAATGAGTTCATAAATTGACTCCCAAGGGTAGGCAAAATTGCATAATTGTATGTGCATAATTCCGTCAGGTGCATAATCCCGAAGGACTTTATGCCGGGACTGTGAGTGTAGCTTCGAGAATGTGTCATTTTAAAAATGTAGTCAAAATTCATAAGTCGATATCTCTTACAGTTTGAATTTTATATGGATCAAAAGACCGAAAAAGTGCGAAAAATAAGATTTTTAAAATAAGGCTATTACCGTTACTTTCCCGATCCTTCACCTATTGTGACCGGTGCAGCCGAGCTAAGAATATCCAGATCTTTCAAAAAAGTCCAAGTTTAGCCCAATCCGTTTAAAATTAGGCCCTCCAGGTTGGTTGAACTTTGATCTTGAATAATACAAGATGACGATTTTTCTGGCGATAAGTGTCGACGTCGACATATTCGACTGAACTACCTCCGAAACATCCAAAAATGAACGAATTCGCCAGGGCGGCCAGGGCCAATTTTTTACAAAGACAAAATAACATGTTTTGGGAGGGAGTGGAAGCCGTGAAGGGTAATTTGAGTAAGTTAGTTCGCTAGAGAATGTTGACTTGTGGGGGGGGGTCACCGAAGAGCGGAAGTCAATATCTCTCACCGTTTGGCAACCAGGATGCTGAAAAGTTAAAAAAAATTGGATTGTGGAAACTGCTCTGCCTTGGAGTTAGAGCAGTTAAAAATATGAGTAATATTTATGAAATTAAAGCAAATACAAATCATAAAATACCGGAGTGACAGATTTTTTTTTGAAATTTTAATAATGAAATGAAAGCACAAGTGTTTTAATACAATAAAACTTTAGTCAAGGGGTAAGTCATTTCAGGAAATTCGAGCCAATCTGGCCAGGGAAACCCGAGAAACTTAGGGAACTCACGGGGAACTCGGAGAGCCCATACATTTTTCAGGGAACTCTTGGGCAACCCAGGGAACCTATACATTTTTCAGGGAATCCGGGTAACTGATACATTTTTCAGGGAACTCACAAGAAACTCATACATTTTTCTAGGAACCCGGGGATCCCTTACATTTTTCAAGGAACCCATATCCATACAATTTTCAGGGAACTCTCGGGGAACTTATATCTATATTTTTTTCAGGGAACCCTCGGGCACCCTTTCAACCCATACAATTTTCAGGGAATTCGTGGGGAAACCATATATTTTTCAGGGAACCCGGGGAACTCAGGAAACCCATATATTTTTTCGGGGAACCGAGATCTCGAGCCACTCTATTTGCTTATGAATAATCCCTTGGTGATAGTGAAATGTTGATCATTTTACTGCTCCAAACTCAAAGGCAGAACAGTTATATACACCATATACACTGACTGAGAGAAATCCGAAAAAGTTAAAATAACATTCCGGAAATGTTAGTTTTACCCTGCATTATTGATCCGAAATCGGTGTAAATATTATGCTTTTTAGGTGTATTAGGGGTTAAATTAACCCTTTTTTAATGCTAATTTTACACTTAAAAAGTTGTAAAATTAACAATAAAAAATGTTGATATATTTTTACACCTAAAGTGTTAAAGTTACGAGGAAAAAAAGTTAATCGCACCCGCTTTTTTCTCAGTGCACTGAGAAAAAAAGAAAATTTTACACCTTTTTAAGGGTAAAATTAACACGAAAAAGGTTAACTTTAACCCCCAATACACCTAAAAAGAGTAATATTTACACCGATTTCGGATCAATACTGCAGGGTAAAATAAACATTTCCGGAATGTTATTTTAACTTTTTCGGATTTCTCTCAGTGTGTAATTAACTTTGTTTCAACTTATTTAATATAGAATTTATAAAAGACTTAATAAAACTTTTAAAAATTAAAACTCTAAGGTTCCTATTTTAATAGAACTTCAATGAAAGAGTGTGTTTTGAACAGTAGTTAGTCAAAAATAAGTTGAAGTGTATATGGCAATCGGTCGAGATCAGTGGCAAAAACTGTCAGAGCCGGTGCTCCCTTAGATCAGTTGGTAGAGCATTCGTCTAGACAGCTAAAGGCCTCCTTCAATAGAAAACTTTCGCAAATGTTGTGTGACTTTTTAAAGATTTTATGGCTTATCTCTTCAATTTTGAGATAGATCTTTGAAAAAATAAATTTTGAAATCAATAAAACACATTTTGGTAGGTCTACTAAAATCTAGGATGATAAATTTGAAATTTCTTTTTCAAGTATTTAGAAAGTCTTTAAAGTTTTTCACGACGTGATTCGAAATTAAAGTAAACAAAGAACTTTGAAATACATTTCAGTTTTTGAAGTGAAAACTTTTGCGTTTTAGTTTAAAAGTTTTAATGTTATTTGATACTTCAAAATTAAAGATTTATCTAATTAAGAGTTCAAATCACTTTTATAAAGAAGATTTTATAAAGATTTAAAAGTTCAATTAAACGTTGAACTTTAGTTTAACCATTTAACCATTGTTTAGCCAGGCCAGAATGTATGTCAGAGTACGTGGAAAATTATTTTAGCTTAAGTTCTTTTTCCTTTATGACAACTCTGCTTTATAACCTTTTCATACCCAACAAAATAATGCCAATTCATCAGATTAAACAAGATTCTAAGACTTTTTCTAAAATTTGTAGCTCATAAATAATAAAAAATATGAAATTTCGAACATGCGACAAATATTTTATGTGTTCGGAGTTTCGAAAATATAATAAAAGTCACTTTATACTGTTCATGTGTCGACCTAATTCTTAGATTTTTTGGATGTTTTATGAAGTCGTAAACTTAGTTTTAACGTCAGTAGATTGAATAAAGAACAAGATACATAAATTTGCTCTAGCTTCTCTTTATTTCGGGCAAAATTTACGGGTAGTCGTTAACCTTATTTTATATTATGCCGAATATAATATTTTGTTTCCTAATATCATCGGCCTTAAATTAAGATCCCATTAAAGTAACTAGTTCTTAACTTTTTTATTCATTGAAATTATTGTAATAGATTAAAGTCTACCTATTTCATGTTGATATCTTAGAAAATGGCACCCCATCTTATTATACCTAATTTCAAAATTCACCTGTTTAACTGTAACTCTTCGATAACATTCTTTTTTTTTAAGATTCCTGATTTGAAAAATTACCAGCCGAAATTCGGTTAATTAACATAATTATAAATTTTATGAGAAACTTTTTGTCAAATTTCTTTAAAACCACATTTTTCTAAAAGCCATCTTGAGACTTTCTTTAGCCCCTAAATTTATCTTGTAATAGATTTTTCAGAGTTACTTTATGTAGGGTGGAGTCTATACACTTATGGATGTTGTACACGTTGTACACTAATGGATAGCGTGCAAGAATCTTAAATTCTTACGTAAAACAGATTTCGAAAAGTTATAAATTTATTAGTTTATGATATAATAAACAATTTTCTTTAATTTTTCTAAATCTGTTTTATGTATTAACTTAAAATTTTTGAGTTGTCAGTAGTGTGTATAACATCCATAAGTGTAGACTAAACCCTAGTCTCGAAGAATACTGCCACACTTCAAAAACCGTTTAGCCGTTCAATATGTGACTTTGAATATTGTATTTTGAAAAATTTTGTAATTTTTCTGGATTCCATATCTTTGGTTTGAAATTTGAGGTCCCAGTCAAAATTACGAAAGTCAAAAACCTTAATGCTAAAATCCTGAACTTCAAAATACTTAACCCTCTAACGGCGTTATCACACTTGCACATTAAAATTTTAATGTAATTCACATTAATTGTCGCTTGTGAGCGTCCAAATATGTTATTTGTGTCTTTGATTCACTTAATATTTGGGGTTTTTCTATTTATTGATAAAGAAGTTGACTTGCCCTGCAAAAATAAGTTTAAATTTACCTAAAGCATAAATATTTTTCACATTAAAAAATTAAATAGAAAATCGCATTATTTTTTCGCATTAATGCTATAAATCTATTTATATCATATTTTGCGGGTCAAGTCTACCTTTTTATCAACAAATAGATCAAATTTTGAATATAAAATGATTCAAACACACAAATTACACATTTGAACTCTCACCAGCGACAATTAATGTGAATCATATAAAAATTTTAATGTGCAAGTGTGATAACACAGTAACGGTGTTACCCTTTAATATGCGAAAAAACAAGTTCTAAAACAATGTTTTCTAGGATAATTATGATCCAATAAAGTCGAAAAAACCATCCGCTCTCCATTATCTTTTTTAGTTTAGACGCTAGGTAAGAAAATATAAAAATTTTTTGAAACTCTTTGCTTCTAAAATTCACATTTTTAGTTTTTTCAATTTTTTTAAATAAAATATACAAAGTAGAATGACATATCTTTCAGTAAAAAATAAATTTATTTTAGTCAGATAACTTTAAATCGGTATTTTTTATGGAATTTGGAAATGAGTTTTTTTGCACAAATATTTTTTGTTGCATTTCTCTGACCTGTCACACAAAACTGGGAATAGCAACAAAACGAAGAGTCAAAATGAGTTCAAACTTTCAAGAGATGTTTGTAAGACTATTACCGAGGACACTATAGCACTTTTAAATAAATAAAAACTTTATTATCGCTGTAAATGTGATTTTTGTGAAGACCGCATGGAGGCGGTCTTACCCGTTAGAGGGTTAAAATGCCAAAATGCCGAGTATTTAGGTTTAACCCTTTAACGACGAGACAGTTTTCGCTGACCGAAAATCACCAATAAAAATGAATCCGATAAGCAAAACTTGTCAAACGTCTTACATCTAACCTTCGAAAATCCAACAGAGTCTAATTCGGTGTATTTTTTACCTCTATGAACGATAGGGACAAAAATAGCCCAAAAATTTAAGTAATTTTTCTTACGATACCAATGATTGATAATGTTCACTCTAACGAAAAAATATTATGTTTGAGTATTGTAGTTTTAATTCCCAAAAGGGTTTTTGCTTAAAAAAACTGAAAGTATAAAAAATAATTAAAATCAATTTTCAATATGATTTGATACCCTTGTAACTCTTATAGTTTTTTTGAAATAAAATGATATTTTATATACAGATGCCATGAAGCATGATATGTCTATTGAACCAGGAGACTTCCCGGGATTTTTTGGATATCTAGCTGAAAAACTACATTTCCTGCAACAATGCATGTTTCAGTTCTTTTCGCCACTTTATAAACATTTTTGCCCATTACTTAACAGACGAAAATAGTAAGCCCATTTTCACAACATCCGAATTTACCTCATTTTTTTAGAAAAGACATTTAAAGTATAAAAAATATATAATTAAATAAATGATTGACTTTCAGTGAAAAATATTAAATACCGTAAAAAATTAAACTTAAAATAATGCATTGATGTTGTTTCGATTTAAAGGAGGATTCCTTTAAATCAGATTGGGTATTTAACATTTTCGGTATCTTGTTTTTTTTTGGGGATTTCGATCCTGTCTGGATTTTCTGGATCTTGGCTTTTTTCGAATTTTCATTTTGAAGATTTTGACTTTAGGATTTTGACTTTCGGGTTTTAGGCTTTCAAGATTTTGGCTGTTATCGAAAAAAATACTAGATAACTTATATAAACATATTGATTCACTATTGTCATATTTTGAAATATTTCTTTTTTTTGCAATTCTTTTATAACAATGTCGTTTAAGTTTTTACAAGAATGAAATGTAAAAAGAATCAAATTTCCATATACTATTACGATTTTATCATTGAAAATCGAAGTTTGTCAAAAAGTTTTGCAATTTTTAGGCTGGTGGACTGAAAAAGAGCAGCTCATGCTCTACCATCTACCTCGATGATAGCACAGTATCTCAGCCTAATCTCAAGAATACGGTCAAATGCGTATCCCTGGCCATCTACTACCACATCAAGAACCGACAGTCAGAGAGGCGGCTGGACATCTTCGATGAGCGACTGCATCCACTGACACGGGATGCCGTGCCCGAAAACTACGACATGCACATGCCGGAACATCGGCAAATCTACAAATTTGTCCGGACACTCTTCAATGCAGCCCAGCTGACGGCTGAGTGTGCCATCATTACGTTGGTGTACCTCGAGCGATTGCTAACGTATGCCGAGCTGGACATTGCCCCTTGCAATTGGAAACGCATTGTCCTGGGTGCAATAATGCTGGCCAGCAAAGTCTGGGATGATCAAGCTGTGTGGAATGTTGACTATTGTCAAATTCTCAAGGATATTACGGTAGAGGATATGAATGAACTGGAGAGGCAATTCTTAGAATTATTGCAGTTCAATACAAATGTCCCATCATCCGTTTATGCCAAGTACTACTTTGATTTGAGGACTCTGGCTGAGGCAAATGATTTGTCATTTCCCTCGGAGCCACTGTCCAAGGAACGTGCCCAGAAACTCGAGGCCATGTCACGGGTAATGCAGGACAAAGTGACTGCTGCAGCGCTCAAGAATGGCGTGAAAAAATGGTCCTCCATGGACAATATCAACAATCAACAAGCTGCACGACGAAGTGTCGCCATTCTCTCGTGATTTCACCATGCACTAACTCGAGGTAAAACATTTTTTGTCACGCATTCTACGGCAATTGCCTCCATTTAGTAAGCTAATAAAAAAAAAATGAAAAGTGCTGAAGGGACTCTAGAAAAGAATCAACCTTTTCCTCATAATCCCTGCCCCGCCTCCCCCCAAAAAAAGTGAACACTGAGAAAAAAGAATTAACGTGATTATGAGTAAAATACCGTAAAGAAAGAAAAAAAAACTTATGTATTAAGACTTATCACACATTGAATTTTTGCATTCCTCGAAGTTTGATATTATAAAAAAAACAGAAAGTGAAAGAGAAGCTACCCAGAGAAGAGAGTAGTTTTGGTCACAATGGATACGTGTGCTAGAAATTGCAGAATATTGAAAACATTTGGAATTTTATTGCAGACACCCATTCATGCGGAAAGAAAATTTTATCGCGGTGTCCTTTTGTGTGAGAGACAAAGAAAGAAAATGAGAAGGAATGAGAGAGACAGAGAAAGAAGAAAACGTAAAAACTTTACACTGCAATTTGTTGAGCGAGATATTTTATTTGGTATAATATTTTCTCAGTGGATGATTGTATTTTGCAGAAAACGTGCTTCAAAAAGCAAATATTTGATAACATCTTTCCCAATTCCAAGATTAAAATGGAATTAAATATTTGTCTTGATTATATCGAGTGGTAAAGAGAAAAGTTCCTTATCACACTTTAGGGCCATTTTGTTGGATTTTTGAGTATTACAAGAGATAAAAATTTCTTTAATTTTTTTCCCAGTTAAAATACTCATTTTGCTGTGCCAATCATTGCGAAAAGTTCGAATAGATAAAATTACTCATTTTCAGTGACGAAGAATTGTAGTAATTTTGCTTTCGCTGTAAACGATGAATAAGAAAATGTTGAAATAATTTTCAAATCGATGATTAATAAAGCTATTTTAACTTTTCTTAATGCTCTCGAAGGCCTCAATTATGCCAAGAGACAATTTAGTGCAAAAAAATCTGGGAAATGTTCATTATAACTTTGCAATTGTTCTAAAGCATGTCTGTCTGAGTTCTTATGTCTATAAGGGTGGAGTACGAGTTTTTGGCTAGTAATAATTTTCACCCTTTAGAATAAAGATTCAACACAAATTATGAATCAGTTTACAGTAAGAAAGGCGTGGCAAAGTGTCGTAGCCTTTGTGAAATGCTCGAAATCGTGACTTAGATGATACAGTAGACTCTCTCGCAATTGAGCATTTGGGGCAAAATGTCATTGTAAATTTCGCAAAAAGCGCTCAATTAGAAAGAATCACGATAAAATAAGAGGAATTATAATGAATTTGAGCAAATTTGCTTCAAAATTAAACGTGAAAATTGTCAACAAAATTTTTCTCCCCATCGAAAAGGAGCCGATTGAGCGAGAGTTTACTGTATACCTCAAAAATACTTTTGCATAATTCATTGTTTACCGGTTCTCTACCGATTTAAACCGATTCATAAATCACTCAAAAGATGCCACAAAATAGTTTTTAGATCAATAAAATTAATTTTCAGACAAAAATTGCTTTTCGATTTGTAACCGGTTCATTACCGGTTCACAACCGATTTGAACCGATTTATAAATATAGTAGACTTTCTCTCAATCGGGCATACGGGGCAAAATGTCATCTAAATTATCGATAGATTTAGGCGTCAAAGCCATAGTAAATTCCAGAAAAAGCGCTCAATTATAAAGAATCACGATTGAACAAGGGGAACTTACAGCAAATTTGAGCAAATTTGCTTCATAATTAAACGTGAAAATTGTCAGCAAAATTTTTCGCCAGATTGAAAAAGAGCCGATTGGGCAAGAGTCTGTATTCAAAACATTGCCCAAAATACCTCAGGAGTAATATGACTGAATTTCGGATAAAAATTGGTTATCGATTAACCGATTGGAACCGGTTCAGTTTAATCGGAAATTCCAAAACCTTTCCAATACGCTTTTTTTAGTTTTTTAAATTTTTGACCTTGAAAAACCGTTATTAGGAATGACTCAACCGGATTTTCGTATAAGGACGAAATGTCCGCTTGGGTATTTACTGAAACATAAATGAAAAAATTGCACAACATGTTTTCGAGCAATCCCAAAAAGCATGGTTTTGGAGGGGAAGGGGAGGTGTGGGGGGAAGATTAGGGCATGTTAATTAGATTAGGGCCAGCGTAGACTAATGGGGGCTCCCCCAAGAGTCTCATGGTCTCTCCCCAGTATTTCTGTTTTTTCGTATTAATCAAATCGTTGGTTGCACCGACTGTTAATTGCATCTGAATTTTGGGTAAACGACAATGGAGACATCGTTTTTTTTGCATCAAACGCTGATACAAAAAAATGCAGATACTATAACAGTCGATGCAAGCGATGAAATATTAATTTCGACTAATCGCCACAGTGATCGCAATTTTTGCTTAAAATTTAGCTTAAATATGCAAACATTTTAGCTTATTTTAGACGAATTTATTTGCATATTCGTAATATAAGTTTGGAGATGAAATTGAACAATGTAGAGTTTTCAATTCAGAAAAACAATATTTGCAAAATTTTCAATATAAAAAAAAACACACATACAGAAGAACATAATTTCGTAAAATTATTTGTAAATAGTTGTGAATTCCCACTACAGGGCAATTATGAAATATTCGTAAAGCGTTTAACTCACGAACAAATTCGTAAAAGTTTGTTCTTTTTTCACAAACGTTGTTCGTAACTTGATAGCGTATAATGAACATTTTTTGTTATTTTACAAACATTTGTTGGTAAATGTTCGTAAACGTACAAAAGAAGTGTTCGTTAAGCATTGTCATTTGTTCGTAAAGTTTTTCCAGACAAATAAAAAATGTAACGAACAAATGTTTTCAAAAAACAAAAAAAAAGTTCGTCAAGTGATCATGCTACGAACAATGTTTGTACAAACTTTTACGAACTTTTTATTGCGTTATACGATTTACGAGCATTTCCTAAGTTCCCAGTAAAAATTCACAAACATTTACGAACAATTTTATAATATTGTTTTTCTGTACAATTAATCGTAAAATTAGACTTGTCTAGGCGAAAAGGTGTGAAAGAGACAAGATTAAAAAAAAAGGAATTATCCGAATAAGTTAATTAAAAAATCGAAAATTCTGAGTTTATGTTATCTTCAAATAGATTTTTGGTTGTAAATTACTTCTATTAATTCGGATATGTTTGAATGCACTAAAATTAGTCAAGACTAGATCATTCAGAGCCAAAGTTCGGGACAATAAAATTGGAGCTACTAGAGAAAAATGAGCTAAATTTCGACCAGCTTGCAATTTCGGCCACTTCTTTTGTTCCTCAAGTTTCCATGAATTTTTAGTTTTTGTATACAATGCAAAAAAAAACAAAAAATGTGGCTTCTACGAACGAGATGATGTGAAAAAAATTTTGGAAGAATTCCAGAAGGGCAAGGAACTATGAGGACGAAATTGGCCGAAATATTACCTAAAGCTATGTCTATATTTTTATTCATTTTAAAATGTAATGAGAATGATTTTAGAGAAAACAAAGACGATAAACTATCTTCAAGGTTCTAAGCAACCCTCCCTAAAAAATTCTAAATTTCTAAAGCTGTTCTCGGCTTGAAAATTCAGGTTCACTGGCTTGAAAAGGCAGAGATGGCGAACTGAATAGGGCAAGTAAATGTCACTTTTGCTTGCAGATTTTTATCACTTTTTACCTCAGTTGTTGTGTTCATTGGCAGCTAAATGCGATACAGTAGAAGACTCTCACTCAATAGGCTTTTTTTCAATCCGGCGAAAAATGTTCAGTTTAATTATGAAGGTAATTTGCTCAAATTCGCTGTAGTTCTTCCTAATTTATCGTGATTCTTTATAATAGAGCGCTTTTTGTGGAATTTACAAAGGCTTTGACGCCCAAATCTATCGATAAACCGGATGACATTTCGCCCCAAATGCCCAATTGAGAGAGAGTCTACTGTATAATATTATTATAAATATAGTATTTTTGCGATACTCAACTTGTAAAAAAATATAAAAGATACAGTTCTCGCTTTCTTATTCGGATTAGGGTTATTCGGATAGAATCTTGACGGTTTCATTTAATATAAATGAAGATTAATTAATCTGTGAAGTTTTTGTTAAGATAATGCTTTTAAATCGACTTGTCAGAATATAAGTTTTATAAGGGGATTTTTTGCAAAATTCGTTTTTTTCGCATTTCGGGTACTCCTTGACACCCTCTACCTTTCGTATGAATATTATACCGGAAAGTTAATTACTCCTTATGTTATAGAGGTTTCAAATCTGAAAAAATTCTATATAAACATGTAAAATCTCAGCTTGAATTCGCTCTCCTTTAAAGTTGGCCATTTCTGACTTATTCGTTTTATATTCTGAACCATCGAAATATTATTTCTTTAAAGTTTTTATTCTAATCAAATCGAATTCAAAAGATCCATCCGAATAACGAAACGTACATCTGTCATTTTGTCTCCTAATTTTCCGAATAGGAAAACCGGGCACTGTATTCTTTACGACTTTACTGCCATTAACGCCGGTTGCATGAATTTGCAATGTCCTGAAAAATTGTAGATCTTTCATTTAAGATCTTAAATACGTATAAGATCTTTTTTTTCTTTTTAACTTTCGCAAATAGAAAAGCTTTATTTAAATCATAAAAGAAAATGAATTTTACAAAGCTTTAAAAATTAAAGTAAAAGCTTTTACTTTTATGGATTTTATATCATCCTTAAAATCCTTAAAAAATTAGTATTTTATCTTAACTGAAAATAAAAAGTTTACAAATCAATTTAAATTGATTAGGGGAAAGCACGCTACCTTTGGACTACTCAAGCTTCGGACAATTCAATTTTTTCTCTATGTCCCTTATGGATTTCACTCATAGCTCTTTTCTGAAAATATAACGCATTGGTCTAGCTATTGAAATATAATATTGTAATGGGGCATATTCATTTATAACACATTAAAAAAAATGATTTGTGCGAAGCATAAATCGTCCGAAGGTAGCGCGCTTTCTCCTATACGTAACGAAAATATAAAATAAATTTCTCTGTTTAGAAAAGATTGTAAAATTAAAATCACGTTTACAGGAAAAATGCTTTATTTTTAAGTTTTATAATTGGAATAACGTTAAAAAAAAGAAAAGTTCAAATTTTTGATAGAATTTTAAAATCGTAGCTAGAAAACAAATTTAGAAGCAATCCTAAAGTGCTTTCTACGTTGAGCGATTAATTGCGCTATTCTGCTCACAAGAAAAATCCAAGAGTTTCATTAATGCAACGATTTTATAACTTACAACTTTTTTCATCTTATTCGCTCATATTATTATTCCAATAAATGTTTTAACACTGCAATTTTTAGCACATTATTTGTATCTCATAGCTTAGTAGTGAGGAAATCTCCTAAAAGTAATCCTCAATTTTGGGAATTCAGTTTGAATTTGAGATTCAAATGGGAATTCTTATCGTGAAACTTCGAGAAAAGTCCACAGATCAATATACATAGTATAGCAAAGAGTGAGATCATAGGAAAGAGAAGAAGGAATTGAAAATGAAGAAGTAAAAAAGAATCGATATAATTTAAAGTACCAAAGTAACACTAGTGAATTATGTGTATTGATGAAAAAAAAAGAAAATGAAACTTTAAGAAAAAAAAAGAATTTGCATGTAACATTTTTTCAATTTTTATATAAGAGAAGAAAAGGCATGTGGAAAGATTGTAAATGTAGAAGGAAGGAGGTGAAGAAGAAGAAAAGTTGAAGCGAAAGCGAGGAGAGAATCAAAAATGATGATTGGGCTCGTGGTCCAAGAAAAAAAAAGACATGAGACTGCAAGGAAAGTGTCAATTTGAAAATAAATAAATTTTCACAAAGAAAAAAAATACCCCGAAAGTCATTAGTTCCGTCTCATATTATTCTTTATAGAATTAAAATTTCGTTTTTTTTTATCTGATTAGAATCGAAGTGCAAATTGAAGAATCAGTGCAGAAACACTTAAGATATTTTGTATAATTTTCATTTTGTCTTTTCATCTTAAGGAATTTGTAAACATTTTGTAGTTAATTTCATGAGAGGTGAGGAAGGAAGAAGAGCATGAAATAGAAATAGAAAGTCAAATAGGACGATAGGATATACAAAAGAAAATTTCACATCTTCCGCAAAGAGCAGGATAAAGATTAAGAAAAGAGAAAAAAAATAAAGAAGTAATGAGAAAAAGTACCTAAAAGTTTTACTGTTTATCTATCCACTGAAGGGAAGGGGTTTTCGATCTTCAAGGATACTTCGTGCTTTGCTTTTCTTTCGCAAGAATTTATAGCTAAAGATAAAGATGCAAAAATCGCGTTGTTTGCAGCCTGACCCAGTAATAAAATATTATCAGCAGAGTATTAATTGCACTTTTATTTACTTCCCATAAACGGTTTGAATATTCTCACAATTTTTATAAATAATAAATTTATCTACGGGGATTTTATTGCTGTTTACAAAAAAACTCAAAATGCTGCATTGTGTAGGAGAGGTTCGCGCAGGTTGAAGCTGTTTTTAATAAAATATTACAAATATGAATGAGAAAGTGGGAAACCGAAGGTGCTATTAGTCTTTCAACTTCCTCGGAGTGAACTCTCCGCGGAAACTGATATTATCAATCAAGGAACTAAAGATAGGGATGAGGAGATAAGGAATAGAGGATTAAGATTGTTGAATTCATCCGTTGACTGGGTTAGCAATTGTTGAATAAAACGTCCGCTCTATGATATTTTCATATTATTACAGTAAGTAAATGATTACAGCAATAGTAAAAAAATGATAATGGTTTTTTAAAATTGGCCAGCTTTTATAAAGCATTTATGTAAAGCGTGTACATCAAACAATTTCCCAACGCTTGACTTAAAGTCAGTCCAGTAGGGTTTTTATTTTGTTTTTTTTTTGTGTCATTTCAAGAGAATTTAATTAGCATTCTTTTGGTGAAACTCGTGTTAAAAAATGTTGATTTTTGACAAGTTAAGCGTAAAAAGATGGAGAGCATTCAAAGATCAAAAGGTAACACTCATTGTGAATCGAGAAATTGTCCGAAAAAATCCATACTATCGTCTGGAAGATTATAATTCGATTCAAGATACTCAAGATTGTTGCTCAGAAGCCATAAAATGGCCGAAAGCCTGGGATACACGATAAAAAGGTGGCAAAGAAAGCGCTTAAACTTATCCTAAAACAATCCAATCTTTCCGTGTGAGATGTTAGCAAACTGAAATACCTTGAAATACCTTCATCTGTACCTGGGTACCTGGGAATACCTTGAAAGCCTTGAAAGCTTGGTTCTGAAAATCAAGAAGAGGAGTGGTTTGATGAGACAAGACTGTATTTCAATGGATGACGAAACTGGCGTTAAAGGTGAATCTAATCAGCTTACTGGGTGGCAGTTTTACTTAGAGGGTCTAGCTAGCAAATTCCGGTACAAGAATTCCCAAATTCCCGAAGAAGTACATCTAGTCAGTAAAAATTGAAATGAGTCGCCCCTTATCAAATTTTTAAATTTTACAAAAAGCCAAGAGGTGGATAAATGTGCCGCTCACGGTTCACTCGAGTGACGATCTGTCGATTTTGTGCCAGTCTGCCGCAAATAAGTTTACAATAATAGTGTTTCCAGGATACTACATTAAAATTTACCATTGTAATCACTGGAATTGTCTGAACGAATATCTGAATCTTAACGTCTGTCATAAGAGAGAACTGACATATAAATCCGCCGATTCTTCGCTAAAATCGTGCAGATCTGCCGATTTTTGTTAAGGAACAATGCATGTTCAACATGCTAAACTTTCGATTTCTGGCTAAATTGTACCGAACTGTCGATTTCTTGGCAAAATAGTGCCAATCTGTCAATTTTTACCTTCAGATCGGCACAGTTTGCCAATCGCCGCTCACGGTGCACTCTGAGAGCCACTTATTCACCCCTTGCAAAAAGCTCTTTAAGTTTTAAGGATCAGTGGGAAACCCACACTGTACAGCAGTAACGTTATTTTGTCCTTATTAGAACATTATTTCGTCCTTTTAGTCAAAAATAAACGGATTGGGTCATCGGCGGAGGAGTCACTTTGGTCCTTAGAGATTTTACCTGATCTTCACAGTTTCGTATTTTTTTGCATTATAAAGAATAGTAAAACTCCCGCAATGTCTCTTATGCTGTCTACGTCTACACACTAGAAGCAATTTTTATACAAAATTGCCTTTATTAAAAAAATCTGACGTTTCTGTCTACGAGGATAGGGGAAATTTTCTTTAAAAAGCATTTTTTTTTAAAGAAATATTAGTGTGTAGAGGCCATTAGATGAACTAGAATATCTCTTCGTTCGACAAACATCCTTCGAAAATTTTATAATAATCTCTTTATTTGAAGTTTTTTATCTTTTGAAAAAGTTGCTGTATTCAGAACGGCCCTTGTGTGGATTTGCCCCAGTTTTCCCTATTAAATAATTTTTAATAAACTTTTAAGAATAATGAATCACGAAATCGAGTATTTTACGAATTGTGACTTACTTCTTACTCTTTTTTTCTTTCTCTTTTCATTGTTTTGCTATCATTAACTTATCTGACTTTTTCCTAAAGACTTTGCTGAGATTTTGGTAAAAATCAGCACAAAGCTTAAAAACGTCCCTGTATTTAATATAAATATATTTTAGACACAGTCATTAGAAACATGAGAATTTCTTCTTTCTAATTAAATGTGAAATACTTTATTGGAGAAAATAAAAAATTGCAATCAGTGCAGTGAGATATTGACCTTGAATTATTATGCTTACGCAGGAGATTAGGGACTAAGCTCAGGGTTCATAACTAATTATACTGTTTATTGACCTTTGACTTCCAAGAAATTTTAATACGCGTGAAACTACTAAACAAATCTAAGATTCTAAGTTATTTCAAATAATCAAGATCAGACTTTTCAATTATGCTTTTTTATAGTAAAAAACTAAGATATTTTTATTTATTTGTGTCTGCTAAAAAATAAATCAATTCATAAATTTTCTTTTAATTGAAATACGGAAGAAGATTTTTTTGCTTCACTCATCAATAAATAAGTTCTATAATATTTCAAGAATGCTAATATTGTTCAGTATGAAGAAAGCAATAGAATTGCTAGAAAAGATATGTAAGTGTCAATATTACAAAGTCTAATTAAAAATTCCATTGATTAAAATAATAGCAATGAGGGAGAGAGAGATTAATCGGCGAGAAAAAAGGCGGGAAAGTTTCCCTGGTCACACAGAATCAATTCTCAGCTCAATCCGCTTCTCGGATTAGTCACAAAATCACAGTCCTCGTGAAGTGTGTGCTTTGTGGTCCAGTTTTGTGTTCAAGCAGCTCTCTGGGCAAATAGGGAAGTGATTTGTTATTGAGTGGAAGAGTGGGAAGAAGTTGGGTGGTGTGTATCCTTTGTAAGTGCAGTGTACTTCATCTTCCTGTTTGTCGTCAGGGAAAAATCGCATTAATGCGATTTTCCTCATTTGACTCGTTGGCAAGATGCTGGAAAAAACGATCACGCTGAGTGTCGATCAATTAAAATGTTTTGATGAGCTGAGATTATTGCTCCAAGGTTTGTCAGCGACACAAAGAAAAATAGCAATGTTTTCCCCAGCTGTGTTGACAAATCTCCTAAACTAAACTATACACTTCTTATCATAATTATTTTCAGATTGCCCTCTGCTCGTAATTCGTCATGACAATGAATTCCTATACAAATTCCTATGCCTCATGGACTGGGATGTCGTCAAGACTTTTCATCGGATCATTGCTTTTTATAAATTCCGAGTAATTGACCTACCGAATATTCTTTAGAGTTGCTTTTTTTAATTTTTCATTACATTGTTTATTATTTATTATTGTTCATTATTCTCTTTTTTTTACAGAAAGACAATCCGAAATACTTTCTCTTTGGTCCAATTAGTCTTCTAGAAAAGATGATTAGGACAAATGCAAAATATCTTCTTGATACTCCTGATCGATACGGAAGATGGGTGTATGTGATTAAAGTTGGTGAGTACACAAATCTTCCAGCAGAAGTAACTTTCTCAATTTTCTCCAGAACTACCCATTTGAAGTTAGAAAGCTATTCGAAAGTCTATTTAGAAAATCTATCGAAACGGATCTCGGTTAATCAATCAAAAATTCGACAATGTCGGAGAGAGCGTAAATTTTGCAACGTTTTTTTTTGCAGTTTGACTTTAAAATAATATCCAAAAATTCAGTAAACTATTGATGAAACTGGGGCAGAATTAGTCAGAGGAAGAATTAGACAGTGGGGTGTTATTTAGCTTAGAAAGATTGTTGATCACTGTAGGGTAAGGCTTACAGGCTTCGCACACACTCTGGTTTCGATCAGTTCATATTTTTATCCCATGACTCTGACCTATCTATTGCATATAACGATGCGAATTTTCTAATTGTTTGCAAAGAGCTGACCTACCATTTCTCATCTCGTTTCATGAGCTTAATAATGATCTATCTTATGGCTAAGAAATGACGAACTAGCTTTTTGCAAACAAAGAGAAAATTTGCGTTGTTTGAAGGTTTACTCTGTGCGAACCATGCCAACATTCCCCTAGTCTTAAGACATATTTGAGTGCATGCGAAGCCTGAAATCCTTCCCCTTCCATGTTTTTTTTTTAAATTGAAATATTTCCCACGCAGATTCTTATTTATCTCAAATTACCCCAAACGTATTTTTCATGTTGAATAATTTTATCAAATAATATACTTTTCAGAATCTGTTCTGTAAACAATAAGTAATTCATCATCTTAAAATTACGAGAAAATTAGTTGAATAAGCAAATTTAGATTATTTATAGCTACAATTGAATAAATAAGAAATAAAAACTATAAGAATAATATAAATCGTAAGATATCTAGCAGGGCAATTTCAATCAATATTACTATTTCAAAGTTTTAGAGGTTTTTAATAAGAAATTTATCTATCTGGTTCTCTGGAAAAAATAAACATTTTTCAAAAGTGTTACAAGGTTTAATTCGATGCTTCCTAAAATGATTTTAGATTTGGATATCCTTCTTATTTACAATTATGCACAAAAATCAAATTTCTAATACATAAGCTTAAAGAATTCTTGTTGGGTACTCAGAGTCCCAAAAGAGACAAAAAATATAAGACAGTTTTTGAAAAATGATTTTTTATATATTTGAACCACACAAGTCCAAAATTCCCACACTCACCATTTCAATAGTTCAGAAGCACCTCAATATCACATTAAATTACTTTATAGTATGATCCCACTTTAACTAAATAAAATCAAGGAACAAATCGTTGCGTCTCAAACTACCTCTGTCTCAAAAATACCCGCTCTCCCTTAACAATCTATTAGGAAATTATCATCGATTCAGTAAAGAACTTTTTAATTAGGAAAAATCTATCTATGAATGAAGTGAATTAGTAGTATAATTTTATTATGCGATCATTCAGGTTGTATAGAATAGTTACTTAAGTGACTAATTCATGTATTCCATTTAATATCACAATGAACAAATTGATATTTATATATTTTAATATTGTAATTATTTCAGAGTTCCATAAAATCGAAGTATTTGATCAATTGCAATTCACAAATACCGCAAGAATAAAAGTATTAATTTACTTAAAGTGGTTTATAGTGGGGTACCGATGGTGTTACTCATGCCACTACTCTACTAATAAGAACTTTGGTATTTTCCAAAATTTGAATAAATAATGATCTTTATGGCCTCTACACACTAGAGAAATTTATGTCCATACTGAAGCAAGTTCCCTACGTTTGTATATAGGAAAAACTCTTTAATATGGACAAAAATTTCTCTAGTGGGTAGAGGCCATAGATCGATCTTTCAATATGAAAAATTCGAAAATGACCCCCTTGACAAAGAATCGATCCAATTTTTAGATTAAAGGGCCTTTCCTCTTTCATGTTGAAACACAGTTTAATTTGGTTTAATTAATATTTCGATTTTAATACCGTATTGTAAGTTTTTCGAATTTTCTTTAAACGCTTTGCTCCTTCTGTATGTATTCTGCCGCTGTTAGTAAAACCACTCTTGTTGCTTGCTGGCTTGAGTCTGATTTATTTAGAAAAAAATTAAAGCTTTTATATAAATTTTGATACTTTTCTGAAAAAAGACTCTCTGGTCTTCTTGAAAAAAGAACTTTTTGTTAGTCATGATTACTCAGAGTAGATTAATCTAACGTCAAAAAAAAAAACAAATTATTTCCTATTAGAAGATGAGTTAAACTAACTTGAACCATGGATTTTTTGTTGCTTTGATAAAAATTTATTTTGAAAGGCAAAACGTGTTGCAAAATACGCCAAAAACGTAATTTTGTATTAAATTTTCCAAAACCCCAATTTAGTTTTTTTTTTAAATCTTCAAGAACGGGTTTAACTCATCTGTTAACAGGGAATAATTGGTTTTTTTAAATCAGATGAATCTAGTCTGAGTAATCGTTAAGTATTAACGAAAAGTAAGTATTTTCAATAAACGTTTTCGACAGTCAGGTCCTAACGGCCGAATTTTTAAATTTTTTAAATAAAAAATAAAATAAATTAAATGAAAAATAAATAGTAAAATATTGGTGCTAAAAAACGATTTTTAGGGGACTCAAGGACGAGTTTATTAAAACAAATTCTAACCCTATGTTTTTACTTTCTCCGTGTTTTTTTTTAGATTTTCGTTATAAATCCTTAAATATCCTTTAATAGCATTAATAACATTAATAGGTCAATTATTCCATAAAAAAATACGAATCAGTGACAATTTTATAGAAATTCACCATTAAAACATTCAAATATTGACCACCGGTTGAGTCGAGGAACCGATCGACTCGAGGGCACTTTACCTTATTTGCCGATTTTTACACTTTTTTAATTTTTGAATAGGGGAAATGCTTCTAATTTTGTCCAGTTTCTTATTTTGGACACTTTGAGGATAACATTGGACACTAAAAATAAATTGATTAAAATGATGGATTTTTATTGCAATATTTGATGAATAATGAATTATATCTAAATATTTGTTCCTTTTGGAATATTTTAACACTAAATACGTTAAAATTTGAATATGATTTGAGTTGAAATTGCTTTGTTGAAAATTCAGTGTGAGGAATTGCTTACGAGAAATATGACAGAACTTCGTGGCTTACTTCAGTCTTATTTAGTTTTGGTGAAGTACTAACAAAGTTTGTTCGCTGTTTTTGAGTGATATTATTGAATATTCATTGAATATTGTGTTGATTCGCGTTACTGATGATTTGTACATTTGACCTGAAGTGAGATTTGCCTTGTGAATTATATTTTTCGTGTGAAAAATGGGAAATTTTTTAAGACATTCACCAGTGAGGTGATGATTCTTATTTTGGACAGGTGTTTTTCTCACGAAATTTCGTGAAGTTTTAGCTTTTGTGATGACTAGGTTGGACAAATGCCTGGAGAAATGAAGGAGCATCATCTCTACGAAAGAGATGCAGTGAGAAATGCCTTGAAAGGCTCCCGGAAAGGGCAGGGAATGAGCGAATCCGCACGTACTTGGAGTACCGAAGTCAACTCACTTTAATGAATGATATGGAAAGTTTCTGGGCTTCTTGTGACATTCCACGTTTCCCTTACATGACCAGGAAGAGGACTTGGTAAGATTGGTTCATGAAATGAAGAACAATGGGCATCCTGTTGAGGCGGATTATCTGTCCAAATTTACAGACAAGTTGTAAAAATTAATAACCAAGTTTTCCAAAATAAGAGTCAAATTCACCTCTACATATCAATTCATTTTTAAACGTATTAAAACTAATTTTAGTAAAAATGAGATGATAAATAGCTTGCCAAGTTTCTAAACAATCCTTCTGAAAAGAGAGTAACAAGAAAAGTCAATTAGTATTGAAAATATGGCACTTCAAACTTAGGATATCGATGCTTATATGCAGACTGTCCAAAATTATAAGCACTTCCCCTATAGTGCAGTGGGGGCAACAACAGCCTTGCCCTGCCCCCCCCCCCACATTGGGATTTTAATTATTTCTGAGTTTTTATAAACTCATTTTTGTATTGACATTGTACAAACGACCAGTAAAACATCAAATTTGAGTAGTAATTTACAATTTTTAAAGCAGTAGAATTTTCATGAAAGTTTCGATCTTGACGGATAGAAAAATTAGCCAATTTTTGGAAGGATTTGTATTTTTTCACTGAACAAACTAATTTTTTTTTGCTGACCAAATATATTTTTTTTACTTTTTAATTTAATGTAATTCAAATTTGAAAATCGTAATCGAACTTTAGTATACAATCTTTACTTATTTACTTACTTAAAGTCTTTAACGTCTTTTTAATTTACTTTGATTTTTTGATGATTCTTCTAATAGATTTTGCAAATATCTTTGAAATTTTGAATCTATATGAAAAATATATATTTGCGTATAAGAAAAAATTGGAAAAATTCATAAAAACTTATCCCAACAAATAGACGAAAGTTTTTAAGTAAGTACGACTTTTTTCTAATGACATTGATATTTCGAATATAGTTACTTCAGAACGCAAAAATGCTGGTTTTTGTTAAGCATAGTTAAATATTTATACTTTTAATTTTCAGCACGTTATGTTGAGGCCAGTAACGTCTATGAAATAGCCCAATTAGACGATTTGTGGTTTTCCGCAATAATTGATCATCCGGACACAATTAAGAATGGCGTTTCTGTGTTAATTGATGCCAAAGAGTATGCAATTAGAATGGCTCTGCAATTAAAAAAACACAAAAGAATAAAATTGTCTGTTTAAATTCCAGTGTCCCATTGAGACTGGTTTCCTGGGTAACACCAAAGCATTCCCGAGTAATGTCCCAGAAGTCAGAGATTGCTCCACTGCAGATTACCTACCACATTGTAAATTCCTCCAAAGCTATGAACCTTGGTGTTAAACTCGTCTTTCCACTTCTATCAGCCGAAGCAAAGAAAACCATTCATTTCCACTATACAGACTGGGACTCTCTGCATCAGTGGATTGGGAAGGAGGTGTTGCCTGTTGAATATGGAGGAAATGTAACACAGATTGACTACGAAAAGCTCAGGGAGAAAATCTACAAGAATGAGGACAAAATCCTCGAGAATATGACTTATGGCTTTGTGGATCCTCAACCTGAAAATTGGGATAACAGATGCTCATAAAGTATTTATTCTGAGGCATTTTATGTAGAATTGTTTAGATACTTTTTTTTCTTATACATTTTTCCACATAATAAAGTCCACTCTTTGCCAGAATCTCTTCTCCAAAGCACCTTTTCTTTTATTCCTGGTATTTGAGGATTTTCTTGGATGGCTTTTATTTACTTTTCCTATTTACCGTTATTTGCCAAAAGCTCAAGGGGAGAAAAAAAGCTCAAACATATTTGACAAATTCAGTGTAATATGTATAGGTATATCGTAAACAGAAAAAATGCACATCATTTTATTCCAAAAACTAAACTTTGAAAGACTTGGAAAATTTTATGACACTCACTTAGCCAAAGTGTGACATGAAAAGCATCTTAACACCTCGAAAGAGAATCCCTCTTGAGATTTCCATAGAAAAACATTGCGTGATTGAAAACATGAAGCTGCTTTTTTTATACAGCTTCTGTACACATTTACCTGAGATTCTTTACAATTAATTTCAAAAATTCCAATGAAATTATTTTTTCTCACATAAATTATTTGAAAACCGGAAAAATAATGATGTTTTTACAAGAATAGAAAAGTGCTTGGTAAAACCATAAAATGTAACTTTAATGTTTTTCTGTCTTCGATATACTTTTTTCAAAGAGAACTGCTCTCTCGCGGAGTTCTAGCAGTTAAAATAGCTGTCGTTTATATCAGTTAACTTTTTAACGACGAGACACTTTTTACGGACTGAAAATCAACAATAAAAATTAAACTGGGAAACATAATCAATGATAAGTCTTACATCTAACCTTGGAAAGTCCAACAGAGTCTGATTCGGTATGTTTTTTGCTTCTATGAACAATAGGGACAAAAATAGCCCAAAAATTTAAGTAAGTTTTCTGACAATACCAATGAATAATATTTTTCGCTTTAATGAAAAATATTACGTATGAGTATTGTACTTTTTATTGCCAAAAGGGTTTTGCTTAAAAAAACTTAGAAGTATAAAAAATAAATAAAATAAAGTATGAATTTGAGAATTTAAAAATTCGCCATTTTTGAGCTTAAATATTTACTAAATAGCAAATAGCTAGAGACTTGCAAAAAAATTCTAGATTCCTTCAACTTTCTACTTTACAATAAAAGAAAAAAATAACTTTAGGTAGTCAGGAAAAATTATTTTCTTTATGGGACACCGGCGTTCCATTCGTCCTTAAAGGGTTAATTGAGGTGGTTTAAAATGGGATAGCCAAGTAGTAAGTTTGAAAAAAAAAATTAATGCTACTACTGCTAGTTTGTAGATAAATAACTCAATTTATAGATAAATAGTTAGATGCTTACACCGTCGACACTTACTTCAAAAACGCAAAATTTTGAAACGTACATAGAAAAAGATATTTCGTAAAATTGTTTGTAAATGATTATGAATTCCCACTGGGGACTTACAAGATGCTCGGAAAACGTAAAACCCATTAAAAATTTGTAAAATTTGTACATTTTTCACAAACGACCTCATGTTGAATATTTTTTTGTTGTCTTTCAAACATTCTTTCGTACATTTTTGTTTATCTGGAAAAACCTTACAAACAAATGACAAAATTTTACGAACGTTTTTTATTTATTCAGGAATATTTACAATCAAATGTTTGTAAAATAACGAGAAATGCGCATCAAGTAATCATGTGGTGGACAAAGTTTGCGAAATATATAAAAAAAGATTTATGAACTTTTTAGTGGGTTATACGATTCACGAGCATTTCGTAAATTTCCAGCAGGAATTCACAAATATTTGCGAATAATTTTACAATTTTTTTTCCGTGAAGAGTAGGAATTGTTGGCTTATTGCGTCCACTGCCGTCTTAGCGTATAGATGAGAAACCTTCTGACCTGAACAAAATTATTCAATAGCAGGTTTCTAGCTTCAATATGCCGTCTAAGCAAATTTTGAAATGTTATTAAACGATCAAAGAAAGGTTGAGACGATTAAAAAGATCGAATGAACTTACTTTTGTCACATCTGCATTATAACAGCATTTCAGAAGATTATGATACAGCTAGGTTTCTCGTCGCTTCTTCATTTTTCATAGCGGGCGCTTTTTATACTAACACTGAGAAAAATTTGGATGGTATTTTCTACAAATCGTGTCTTTAAATTCTACTGCCTCAAAAGATAGTAGAAAATACCATCCTCCATATACATTTTCCGTTAGAATCTACCAACTTGAAATTTAAAAACTTACTATCCTATGGATATTAAATTCTAATAGCCGGATGGTAAAATCTACAATCCTCCTATAGATTTTACCTTGACCTATCTTAAATTCTAATATCCGGATAGTAAATTTTACTAGCCGGATATTAGATGTTAGAATTTAACTAGAAGACAGTAAAATTTAACGGTAGGATAGTAATTTGGATGGAAATTACCATCCAAAACAGTAAAATTTACCATCCTGCTGTTAGAATGTCATCTTGGAATATCTTAGGTGACGATGCAATGGTTCCCGATATGCTTCGTATACATTATAGGAATTCGTGGCGCAGCTGGAAGATGCTCGACCATCATCACAAAGGTTCGGTGTTCAAATCTCGGCGCAATCGCCCATGTTGGAAAAGATTTTCAAGAAAGTCTCTCAAACAATGGCCAAAGATTAATTAAAAAAGGAAAAAGTAAATTTTTCAAAGATTTTTCATTCTTCAGCTTGAAATCCATCTGGCTAGTAAAATTTACTATCCTGCCAATAAAATTTACTATCCGGCTAGTAAAATATACCATCCGGCTATTAAAATCTTCTATCCGGGGATATTAGAATTTATCATCCGGCTATTAGAATTTACTATCCATAGGATCACCATAGAGACATCCATAGAATAGTAAATTCTAAAGGTGAGCACGTAGATTCTACAATTTTTGACAGTCCGATCTAATATCGCGTTTGCTGAGTGACTTTTTTACTATCCGCCCATTAAAATTTTGTATGGAGGATGGTAAATTTAACCATCCACATTTTTCTCGGTGAGGGAAAAGCACCCCGGATCGGAATGTTAAGAGACATGCTCGATATTTAGTTGAAAATACAAATCTCAAAATACTATTTGGTATTTTTTGTGTAGGGCAAAGTTGTACAATTTGGACAGGGCTTTTTGTCTTGATAAATTTAGTACTTCATTTTTATTTGTATATTTTTAATGCTTTAGTTTTATAATTTGGTTCTTTGTGCTTTAAAACAAATTTTGTACTGTATTTATCAAGAAAAAGTCCATGTCCAACTTGTACCGCCGAATTGTCCAACTTGTAACACTAACTTCAAATTATATCACTTTACCCTATGCTAATTAATAAAAAAATATATATGTAATTCCAACGATGTACTCTGTACCTCGGACTGTCACGAATGTAATCACGTGTCTCCCAGAAAATTAATTTTGTAAATTAAATCCGAAGTAATGAATTGCATTCTTGTGACAGTCGAATGGTAGGTAAAAATCATGTAATAATTATTAAAAATTTATTTGAATTTGGTGCAATAATATGGTAATAACCAGACGATTCGAGGAACACTGCCGATCGCTGGTGCTCTTCCCTTATAGTCATTTAAAAATTTTCTAAATTTATACATAATTATTTTGTTATTGAAAAATCAGACATAGATTCCAAAACGTATAAAATCCGAAAATCGAATAACGTAAATAAAAGCGTAGGTAGACGAAAATGGAGAAGCCTGGCAGTATTACTAGGAGTGCTTAAATGTGTGTAGGTTACAAATTTATGTTATTTATTTAATTATTTTTATATAAGTGACTCTGGGTTAGTAACAGTTTATACGTGTAGGTTTTCGGTCATGATAGGCCTAGGGCATGAGACCTGGTTATAGAAAGGGATGGGTGGGGATTGGGATATAAAAAAAATAGACGAAAATGGAAGAAGATTAATTACCAATTTTGCTGAAAAGGATTTCTGGCTACACGAATCACTTTTTGGATTTCTCGAGTTCCATAGAATGTTCCTCGGGTAATTGACAAGGATTTTCATTTGAATACCTCTTGTGAAAACAACAATTTAGGAGTGGACCGGCATGTTTGTGACATTTTTTATGTTTTGACTTTAAGGCATTATTTCCTAAACTCAGAGAATTATCTTAAAGCTTTGTACAGTAGAGCCTCGCTATAGGCCATATTTGGTTCCAGATTTGACACTTGGGTCGGACGGTCCATATCATTTTTTAAAATTATCAACGACTTTTAGTATTGAAATTGCTCGACGACTTCCACTTTTTTTTGCGATTGTGGTACTTGTCATCGCTCTCTTCATTATGGATTACATTTATCACAACTACTCAATTAAGTTTGCCAAAAATATTAAAATAATTATGACAACATTGCATGTCGCGTACTAAAAAACATAACCTAACTTAAAATCAGTGTTTTGAAATCAACGGTCGATAAATTGTGGACTATACACTGAGAAAAAAAGAGGGTGCGACTTTAATACTTTTTAGATGTGAAAATATATTAACATTTTTTAATGTTAATTTTACACCTTTTTAAGTGTAAAATTAATATGAAAAAGGGTAACTTTAAACCATAATACAACTAAAAAGGGTGATGATATTTACACCGATTTTGGATCAATAATGCAGGGTAAAATTAACATTTCCGGAATGTTATTTTAACTTTTTCGGATTTCTCTCAGTGTAGATATAGAGCGATGGCCTATAGCGGGGTTCTACTGTATAGCGCCTAGTATACTCACCAGGATAGACTTTAATAAAATAAATTGATTAATGTTTTTGTCACATTTTTTTCAATGATCAAAGACCGTTTGAAACCGCTTTTCAAACATGCAGGCTCTCCCCTATATTAATGATGCAGCTACGACCTCATATACAACCTATGAAAGAGCTTCTTTACTGGGTTACTCTGGAGGTCAGTCATCATTACTAAGACGGCAATGGACGCAACTTTTGTTAAATTTCGGACAGCTTGAAATGTTGGAATCTTATTATATTATATTTCCTAAAATTCCATTTTTTTTTAAATTAATTATTTTAGAAAATACAAAAACGATAATAAAATAATAAAAAAAAATAAAAACAATTTGTATTATATTAAAATTATGACGCTTCAACTCAGAACATTGGTGCTTATTTGCAACCTGTTCGAAATTTGGCACAGTTCCCCTATATAATTTCTTGCCTTATGTTTTCAAGAAGCGTAAACTCAGAAGCAATATTTATACATAACAATAATAAATAGTATACCGGACATAGAAGATTGGGCAGTATTTTGAAAAAAAATAGTCAGTTAAAACAGTGTTTGATTTCTTAGCAAAGGGAAATTAAAAATTTATAATTCGTCTTTCTTTGTCGGTTTGATTTAATAAAACTACTAATTTACTGACCAAAAGAGTTTATTCGTCAAAAACTAAGTTTTACGATATTCATTTTTTTTATTTTAAACATCCTAATAATAATTTTTAAATAAACCAAATTTATTGTCTTCACTGAAAGGCTAAAAAAAAACGTCTGCGAATCAATAAATCGATTTACAATAAAATAAAAAAAATTCTCAGTCATCCAAGAAATAAAATATTTATTACAGTATTTTGTGCAAAACATATTCATATTCCATATTCCCAATCGATTGACAGAAAAAAGTCGCGTAAAAATTCTACCGCACAGCAGTAAAATTTGCATATGATAGCAAATTGAGAAATTGGAGTGATATTTGCTGGTTTGTGAATTGTTTTAATTTCTCGTATCACGGAAAATTAGCATAAATTGACATATCGCACTTGAGGAGTGGGAGGAGCATCTCATGGATCATTAAATAATGAAACGGCATAAAAATCTCGCAAAAGTCGAAGTAAATTTATTCAAATGAGCCTTAATCAAACAAGCACGTTTAACGTACGCCTTGTACAATATCTAAGCATCTTTACCGCCACTGTAAACACAGCACGAATTAACAATTTCTCGTACCAGGTAAAATGTCAGAAAAAATAATTAAAAAAGAGAAAAAATAGAGAGAATGTGTGGGGATTTAGTGAATAAAAAAAATGAATGTAATTTTTCTCCAGATATCTATTACCTCGGATTCTTTCTAGTTGAAACTGATAATTGAAACAAGTCCTTCGGATTTAATGCTAGAGAACAGGTAGAGAAATTGACTGCATCCAATTGAGTATTAATTCCATCAATGAGAATCTTACCTGAATGATTTCACTCTCATTCTCACTGACTCATTGCTATCTCACTCTGGTCTTCAGTTCGCGGTTGAGAGTAAAACTTGGATTTTTTTCTGCTATTCACTCACCTGTTCCGTGTTGCGATCGCAGGTGATCGTTTGGCATACACCAGTGAGTATGACAGTGTGCAAGAATATCTCATAGTGATCGCAGAGTTTCTATAGAGTCAGTGCCAGTGACAGGGAAATATCTTCAAGGAAATGCAGGAAAATCGGCTACGACCGATGAAGGGTAGGGCTGATGTCTACGGTATGTACTTCGATGTACATTTTTCCCGGTTCGAGCTGGAATGTATCGATCATCTCAGAAGATTGGTGAAAAGTGAGTGAATTGAAACACCTTCCCATTCAAATTTATTACCCAGAAGTTTCTTTCAGCTTACCCATTGCTCCTGATTCGCCTGGATAACAATTTCCTGGCACGATTTCTCAACTGGAGTGGATGGAATGTGGACAAGGCCTTCGATAAAATGCTGACATTCTACAAATTCCGTAAGGAAAATTCAAAATATACTCCCTTCGGGCCCCTCTCAGACTACGAGGCCTTCATCAAGAGCAACTGCTTGGTAATGCTGGACCAGAGAGATCGCAATGGACGTAGAATTTACATATGTCGTATAGGTGAGTCTTACTAATTTCCAGTGCAAATAGCGATGATCAGCTGAAGGTAGCTCTTTTTTCTAATAAATAATTTTTTCTTATTTTGTTTTTCACGATTTCTCTCCACTCAGCACGATACTTGATGGCGAGGAGCATCTACGAGGTCTCCCACTTGGATGACTTGTGGTTTGAATGTGTTCTGGATGAACCTGAAACACAGAAAAACGGCGTGTCAGTTATTATGGATGTGAAAGGGTAAATTAATTCATATAAAACGTGTTAGTTACCTACATAATTGTCTATTTTCATGTGCCTCACCTTTTGATTGCAAACGCAAAAATTATTCACTTCTATATCAATTTCACAACACCATCGCATTGTCTGTAATTACCATGCCATGCAGCACTAGTTTTTGTTGATTTATCGGAATTAAAGCGGACGAACAAAATTTAATATTAAACTATAAGAAGACCATATTTTATGAATTTCACATTGAACGAAATTATTTCTATTGTGAATTTAAATTCGTGGGACAAGATATAATTGACATAGGGAATCCATAATATGTATATAACACATATAAAATTTTGAGCTCATGAAATATTTTATTATATTAAAAGGCACTCAAACTACAACTGTCGAAAATAATAACTTTTTCAATCCTATATTAAATACTCCCCTTAAGGGAGGAGCCTGTTTTACTAGGCCAAAAAATTAGATGCTTTTTTGAGGCGAAGGAAATGACCAAGCTTCATTTTGAGGGCCTAAGCAATATAGAAAATTTGTGAACTAATTAGTAGTTTACTGGAGTACCCCGTTATTGCAGTCTCACAGCAGTTCCTGATTAGTCAGGAAATGTGCAACTCGGAATTATTATCTGCAGGTGTATTTCATAGTTAAATTAAAAAAATATATATGGAATTAGAACTTTCTTTAGGGTTTATTATCAGGATATAAAAATGTATTTTTGTCACAAAATATAATAAATATATACATTTTTAGGTTTACATGTTGAAAAAAACTAGGTTTACAACAATTCTTTTAGTTAAATTAAGGGGTGTCAAAGCGGCCCAGGCTTTGCGAAATGCTCGAACTCGTGACTTAGATGCTATACCTCAAAAGTACTTTGGCATCATTTACCGTTTACCGGTACTCAACCGATTTAAATCGATTCCTAAATCACTCAATAGATTCCACAAAATAGTTTAAAGAGTAATAAAAATTATATTCGAACAGAAATTACTTATCGGTAAATAACCAGTTCATTACCGGTTCACAACCGATTTGAACCGACTTATAAATCACTCAAAATATTTCCCAGATACACCTCAGGAGTAATTTAATTGAATTTCGTATAAAAATTATTTATCGGTTATGAACTGGTTCATTACTGATTCAAAACCGATTGGAATCGGTTCAATTTTATAGGAAATTTCAAGACCTTTCCAGCGAGACCAAACATGACCCCATTCGCTTAATAAATGCGCTCTCTAGTGTCTGTTTTATCTTTGACCTTGAAAAACCGTTATCAGGAATGATTCAACGGTATTTTCGTCTAAGGACGAAATGTCCGCCTGGGTAATCTCTAAAACATATCAAAAAATGAAAAAAATCGCACGACGCGTTTTTGAGGAATCCCAAAAAATATGGTTTTGGAGGGGAAGGGAGATCGAGCAGTAATAATAGAATTTAGTTCTGAAAAAAGCCTTTAGTCATATTTTAATTAAGTTGTTAGATTTTTTGTTGTCTTTCCCGCCAATTCCACAAAATCGTAATAATGTGAACTGCACAAAATGCGTTTTAAAGTTTTCGATGTTTGTCCGATCGTATTCAAATCAAACTGCTCGGCGCTTCTTTGTTTTCGTGCCTATAAAGGGAAAAGTAATCTCCCTTCGAACGTTCATGCCATCGAATAATGTGAATTTTCTTTTATTTTTGACAAGAGATTTATATACAGAGATTTAAGAGTATCTGACATCCTAAATAATTCTCTACCTGCAAGTCATTTTAGATCGTGCCCTTATTAGAAGATGAACAAGAAGATACTACCGATTAAGAAAATCATCAATATATTCAACTGTGTTTAAAACTTGAAAAATTACCAAATTCCGATTTAAAATTAAAAATCATTCTCAATGTTTAATATAACTAAATAAGGGAAGAGCACCAGCGATCGGCAGTGTTCTCGGATCGTCAGGTTATTACGGTATTGTTGCTTCAAATTAAATGAATTTTTAAAAATGATAACTATTTTTTACCATTTAATTTTAGAAGAATGCATTGCACTAACTCAGATTTTATTTACAAAAAAACAATTTTCCGTGATACACTTGATTAAATTTCTTACAGTCCGAGGTACAGAATGCAAATGTGCAATTACAGTTATATGTTATTAATTTATGGTAAAAATTAAAATTAAAATGCACAGATATAGTTAAATCGTTAAATTGATCGCTTTAGACTCCTTTATTTTGAAAACAAAATTTATATAATATAATAATATTGTTGCAGATTTGGAATCTTACATCAACTCTTTAAACTTTAAACACAGAATATTTTTGTGAAATAAATTTATTTAGCGTTTTGAGCAATAAAGCCTAGCTCAGCAAATAGGAAAAAAAATATTGATGTTTTTTTTTACTTCTAATAAAATTAAAAATAATAAAATAATAAAATAAAATTAAATTAAAAATAGTTCTCACATCAAATCCAAAGACGATATTAACAAAGCCCTAAAAGATTAGTAATAAATAGTTTTGTTTTCTTAAATCTATTTAGACAATTTTTAAATTATTAGACTAGTAAAATTTAAATTTTAATGCTTTATTTAATAATAGCTTATCGAATATCATGTGAGTTTGTAAATTTATGTTCCTTTGACTGCATTGGTCTTTGAATGGCCTCTACACACTAGATAAATTTATATCAATTTTGCAGTAAATTCCCTACGCCTGTGTAGGGAAAACTCTTCAATATGGACATAAATTTCTCTAGTGTGTAGAGGCCATATGAAACAATCATTATTTCATACATCTTATTTAGTATATTAATGTTTATTAATGTCTTAACTTTATTATTTATAGTAGAGCGCTCGCTCTATGATACAAGTGTCCCGGGTTCGAATCCTCTTTAGGTCACCAGGAATTCTTCTGGTGTTAAAGGTGTTTGAATTGCATCCATCTTCACTGCACTTTATTCTACGGGTCAATAAGGGACTGACAACCCCATCCCTGTATACGAAAAATAATAATGGATGTCCCGAACTATCCTTGCGGAAAGGTCCTCTCTTACTTTTTTGTACCACCATTATTATTTTATTTATTTTTAATTTAGTGAAATTGATGTCTTTCATTAAAACTGAAAAGTTTCAAAAGCCGTACTCACTATGGCGTTGTTATCTCGTAATCTCCGTAATCTGTTATCTTGTTATAATTTTTAATTTATAAAATACATTACGAGAACATAACGAGATAACGAGATAACGATATTACAAGATAACAGCGCCATAGTGAGTACGGCTAAATTTTTGTCTACTGATAAAAAGAAAGACATACATTGAGACAAGTGGCAAAGTACTTGCTCTATCTGTTCTATGATGCAAATGTTCCGAGTTCAAACCTCCCTTTAGATCACCAGAAATTTACTAACGTAAAAGGTATTTAAAAACCAATGAGAATCACTGTATTTCACAGGGCACGGGACTGAATTCTATTCCCGTATAAGAAAAATGATAATGGATGTCGCAATCACGTTGCGGAATACTTAGTTTCTCTATGGAACGGTGTGCCACACGATTATTATTATTATTAAAGAAAATTGATTAGTTGAAAGATATTTTAGTTTTCAATAATATAAAAAAGTATCAAAATATTTTTTTTATAAAAGTTTATATAATATATAACTACACAAGGGACACAATAACTTCTCTTAACCTTTTAAAGACGATTGGAACACCGGTGTCCCATGAAGAAAATAATTTTTCCTGACTACCCCAAGTTATTTTTTTCTTACGTTTGTACGTAATTGCAAAGTAGAAGGTTGAAGGAATCTAGGATATTTTTTGCAAGTCTCCTGTTATTTGCTATATAACAAATATTTAAGCTTAAAAATGACGAATTTTTAAAATCTAATATTGAAAAATGTTTTTAATTATTTTTCATACTTCCAATATTTTTTGAGCAAAACCGTTTTGGAAAAGAAACTACAATACTCATACATAATATTTTTCATTAGACTAAAAATTATTATTCATTGGTATTGTCAGAAAATTGATTTAAATTTTTGGGTTATTTTTGTCCCTATCGCTCGTAGAGGTAAAAAATGCATCGAATCCGATTTAGTTGGATGTTCCAAAGGTAGATGTAACACGTTTCATTGATTTTGTTTGTCGATTAAATTTTTATAGTTGATTTTCGGTCCGTAAAAAGTGTCTCGTCGTTAAAGGGTTAACCCTTTAACATCTATCACATTATCATACAGTGATCGAATTATAATTAATCGAGGATAATTTATATCTGTGAAATTAATTTCCGAATTGCTGCTGAGTAAAGAATTTTAGTTCTTAAATTCAGGCAAAAATAGTCTGTTATGGCTCGGGCACACCTTTTAGATCGGAAAAATTTTTTGTGATTGAAATTCACATCCTTTTCTTTCTCAAATAATTTGTATTTAGATGTTTCATTCTCTCGCACTCAAAGTTCGATTGAACTAAATTTAATTTTATGTGAAGTTCATAAGAAGAAGAAGACGAAGAAGAAGAGTCCGAAAGACTGGGATAGATATATACAAAATGTTTGAGAAAGAAAGGAATGTGAATTTCGATTACATCAAATTTTCTCGATCTAAAAGGTGTGCCAGAGCCATTAAAGCAGAAATACATTTTGTTGCACTTTTCTCTCTTGCCAGAAAGTTAAGCATGAAAAGTATAACAGAAATCGATTTTGATAATATTTTCCTTTATTCTCTCTCCTGATTTGCATTCTGGGTGACAAATTCTTTTTTGAAATCGTTACACTTTATAATTAAATGGTATTTGTAATTGTTAAATGAAAAGAACTTAAATTCATTGACCGTCAGATCTTATGGTTGATAGCGTCCTCCCCGGCACTTTTAACATATAATATTTGTTTTCTTTTTACAATATTCGTCTATTAATTTATAAGGAGCTAATTCCAAAGCATGAACATTTTAATTTTCAGTATTTCTAGTAGGGAAGGGCTATCAAGCTTCGCACACACTCTGACTTCGAACATTTTATATATTTCCCATATTTTTTAATGAATATGATCTACCTGGCAATATATATTATACATAGTTTTAAGTCACATATTCAGATTCACAGATTCATTAAAGCAATATGGGGGAAATAGGAGAAATATGAAGTGTTCGAAGCCAAAATGTGTGCGAAGCCTAACAGCTTTCCCTGCGATAAATTGAGTATTACATTTTTGGCCAAATCCCGATCGGTATTAACGGTATTAACAATAAATTGAAATGTTTATAAATAAATAAAATTATGATTCCTATATCTTTTGCAGATTGCCGCTTAGTCTCCTCAAGTGGCTTACACCGAAGCACTCGGGTGTCATGACAAGAAAAGCCGATGTTGCTCCTCTGGCCATTTACTATCACGTGGTAAACTCATCTGGGCTCATGAAGGTGATCATGCCCGTGATCTTTCAGTTCATGTCATCAGAGACACGTGAGCGTGTGTTCTTTCACTACGACAATTGGCCATCGTTGCACAAATTTATCGAACCTGAGAAACTACCCTCAGAATATGGAGGTACGACTGAGTTGGATTATGAGAATCTCAGGCGACTTCTCTATGACCGTGAGGATTTTTTGTTGGAATACATGACGCATGGCTTCGTGGATCCCGAGCCGGAAAATTGGGATCATCAGCTCTTGGACGTGACTCGATAGCAATTTATCGTTAAATCTTCTCATCCTCTATGGGGGTCGTATGGATGTCTGGTGTTTTGCCATACGCTTGCGCTATGACGATATTTTCACATGTTCAAAGAGCCGAGAGAGTGAGAGAAGAAATTTTCCCACTTTTCACGAGGATTCCCTCCTCAATCGATAGCCGGCAACATGAAAAGTTACCTTCTACCATCTCTCTCCCAATCTTAGTGCTACTTCAGACACCAACGCCACTGCAGCTCTCTCGGGTGTTAGCCCGCGGTTTTCCTCAATTTTCCCATCCCATTTGTGTGTTTTCTTCAGTTGTTCGTTCTTGACACCCACAAAAAAATCAGTACAAGAACCTCTTAGTGAATTTGGCATGAGTATTATTCAGTGAAGTCAGTATTTTAATTTAGTCGAGAAAAATAAAATGTGAAAAAGAATCAGTGATTTTTTTTTCGCGGAAAAATATCACCCTATTCGTGTTCTGTGAAAATTGGTGAAACAAACGTTATAAGAACATTTGCCTTGAAAATATTCGATATTTTTTGCTTGATTTTTTCCGTTGGGGGAAAAATCGTCTTTGGTACCCGTTTTTATTTTCTTCAGCTGCTGCACGCGACCAAGGGCTTTTCTGTTTTGCAAAAAGCATCTATGATCACAACTTGTATATCAACATTTATATTTAAAACATGTCACTAAATAGGAAAAATCTCACAAGTATGATTGCAGAGTCAGACAATTTGGCAAGTGGCCAGTCTTTCTCAAAATTCCACCTATAAATTTTCCTGATTTTAACATCCCATTCTCATTCTTAGTCTCTCCCAAAAAAAACCATCCATGAAAATGTGTGTAAAATATTTTCCTGATGGCAATTGATTGAGAAATCAGCGCCAATTTTTTTTCCATCTGCCCAACCTACAATTTCCCTCATGAACCATTCGATTGAAGTGAAATTCGAGGCGCAGAGTCAATAGAATTGAAGGTGAAGCAAATTCACAATTTTTTTTTTGATATAAATAGACACTATAAAAGTGAGAAGGAGTTTTTAGACAGTCAAATAAATAATCACATTCTGTGTGCTGTTTTCTGTGAGAGAAAGTACAATAAATCGTGATAGTTTACACTTATAATGGAGTAAAGAAGGATTTATTGTGTTGAAAATGGTGTCAATTCCATCCTCCACGTCCAAGAAATTCAACAGTGCCTCTGATCAGATGTTTTCTGATACACTCCTTCAAACAAGTATCTTGAGCGATTGCCCAGAAAATAATAATTTAGGTAAGAGCATCGTAATTTCTCTTTCATCTTTCCTCAAGGGCGAAATATACGCAGAAGGTGGTGTACATAGAAAATCAAAATTCCCAGCGGAAATTGAAAACCCGTGGGAAAAATCATTAATATAAAATTTTTATATTCTGACACATAAAACTATTTTTAATATTTCTTTATGCTGTAAAAACTTACTCACAGAACCAGATTACAGTTCATGAAATAGGTACTGAGAAGGGAAATTATGAAGTACGAAATTATGCTGCAGGGGAGACCGGTGCAGAATTATGCAGGGATAGTATTAGACAGTGAGGTAGGGAGAAGTGGGGCACCTTTGAAATTGGGATTTTTCACATATTTTTAAATAAAATTGTGCCTTATCGTGATATAATTTAGCTGCACAAACATATTGAGAAGCTATATTACATTATGATATGGCTCAGTTCCACTTAAACATAGGAGAAAAAAAAACAATTTCAAAGGTGCCCCACTTTCAAAGGAGCCCCCTTCTCCCTATTGCAATTTTCTTTAGAAAGAATATTTACTATTTGTTCAGAGTGATTAACTCAATCCCTATTCATTGAGATATTTATAAATCGGATTCAAACATGTTTTCCATAATTTATTTACAGGGCGAAATTTCATTTCCTGGCTAATTCTGCCCTGGTCTCCCCTATTCCCTGTATTCTGAATGCTAACCTTAATATAGATGTGATAATATTGCTATAGAATATTCCCGAGGTATATTTTCATGAAATAATTAATTACACTGTGCGAAACGTTGTGGGTATCTTTGACGAGAGTGCCAAGACTTGTTACAGAACCATTTAAGAAGGATATCAAATTTGAAATCCGTTTGTCCGGGTCACGTCTAGATTTTTTTAAATATGCATTTTAAGTTTTTTGCTGTTTTCCAAAGTTCAAAAATGTATATATCCGGTCCTAATTATCCGGTGGTAGTCACATAAAGATAAAATGATGCGTAATTTCATCCTCTACAACCCTTGTAAACATGTCACGAACCTACGATGATAATAAAGTATGTTTTTTAAAGATTTTTTGAAAAAGTGCACCCTAAAATGTGCATATTTCAGTATTTTTCAATATTCTAAACAGGAAAAGAAAGTCATAGGATTGGATAAATACAGAAGAGTTTTTAAATAATATTAAAATTCTAATTGTAATCATAAAGAAAAAAACAATAGCAATATTCTTCACTTTACTGTAACTTTTGTTTTATTTTCCGGAGAATTAGTATTCGATCTATTGAGTAACTTTCGTTTAGTTTTCTTTTAGCCATATCTTTTTTCAGGAGCTCTGGCCAACTGAATTTTAATTATTTAATTTTTTAATATTTAATTAAGGAGAATAAAAAGAATTTCAGACGAGACCAGTTGCTCCTTTGCGATCTGAAAGTCTAATTATATGCACATTGCACAGTTTATGGAATAATAGGCCACGCCCCTAAAAAGCTTTTATGACTTTAAAGAAATTTTCCACCAAAATCTCATTCACGCAGTATTTCCAACATATTAGACTTTCCGGATTTTGACTGTAGTTTTGATAGGGAACATCACGTACTATAAAGAAGGTATGAAGAGACCACACAAGGTTTCTCTTTTCACCATGTTTTTTAAAAGTTTTTGTGAACCATTATACAAACAATAAGGGCTTTAAATAAAAACGTTTTTTTTTAGAAAAAATGAACGTTCACATGTTAGTTAGCCCTTTCAACAACCTTTCACGATGACCGATGGTTATAACTTAGGGCAATTAGAAAAGCTAACATTTAAGTAGGTGGTGTCTCTAAGTAATAATGGTCTTTAAGTGGGTGTGGTAGCGCTACATTTTCCTTTTTCCCTGCATATTCAAACAGTCTTTCGCGACGTACGCGTCGCGGCTGATGAAATTTTCTAGACTAGGGGAAACTGGGGCAGTAGTACACATTGATTTTTATACGGCTGACCGCTTCAAACCCCAAGAGGACAAAGATAAGGGGGTTGCCCAGCATGTCTGGGTTTTTAAATTCTGGCGAAGGTAGATTGACAAATACCTCATTGGAAGTAAAAGAGTGAAGGTTATATCAGTTCCCGCTAACCTTCAATTCTACTTAAAGGATACCACAAGTAAACGGAAAGTTTAGCGGCCGCAACATATATACACTAGGGGAAGATAGGGCTATTTTGATGCGGCTACATTGATATAGGGTGAAAGGAACGTCTATTGAAACTTTAAGAACTCGTGTCAATACCTATTGACACCCTAACTCTGTACCATTTAGGATATGAAATTTGAACATCTTTGTTTATAGTAAAACGTATATTACAGAAAAAACGTTATATTTCTTATATTTTACTGGATACATGAAATAATTTTCAACATTTTCACAAAAGTGTCAATAGGTGTTTCCTGTCGAACAGACGTTCCTCCGACCCTATACAACTTTTTCGCATAATTTCTAAAGGATTCTAAGCCTTATAATTATCTTATTTAGATACACAATTGTTTTTTAGAGCTAAAAAAATCGTATATGAATGTAGCCTCACCTCACCTCCCTCTACTATGACTGATGTCGACCATCTCTTCAGTGAACAAAGGCCATTATAATATCTGTGAATTCAAATAGGTATCATCCTCTGAAGCCCAATATCTAATTTGAAAAAAAGTCGTAGTGTTTGCAATTACCCCATGTTTAGTATTACTCTAGTTCCCCCTACTATTTAACTGATATATTCTGCAAGAAAAATATTTCAAAAATAGAGCTAAAAATTTCGATATTTTTTTAGTTTCTAAATTCCTTGTTTGAATTCTAAGAAACATACAACATCGAAGAAGGTCTATGGAAGCTATCTAGGGGAAACTGAGGCACCACCAAACACGGGGTACCACCAAACACTGTGATTTTTTAATCGAATATTCGACTTCAGAGGATAAGACCTATAGGAATTTATAGTCACTATAGGGATGCTTGTCCACTGAAGAAATGGTCGAGATAGTCCAAGTAGTTTAGAAATAAAAATTAGTGTTTGGTGGTACCCCGTGTTTGATGGTGCCCCGGTTTCCCCTATAGAAAAAGTTTTAATCCGCTTACTTATTTATCTTGGAAGATATTGAATTTTGAAATTTTCGACTTGTTACTTTTTGCCCCAGACTCCCCTACCGTATAAAGAGGAGTGGAAATGTATCACAGGCTTTGCAAAATGCTCGAACTCGTGACTCAGATGCTATACCTCAAAAGTACTTTCGCACCATTTATCGTTTACGGATTCTTAATCGATTTAAACCAATTCATAAATCACTCGAAAGATCCCACAAAATAGTTTTAAGATCAATAAAATTGATATTAGGACAAAAATTTCATATCGGTTCATAACAGATGTATTACCAGTTCATAAACCGATTCGAACCTATTTATAAATCACTTAAAAGATTACGCAAATCTAATATCTTAGGAGTAATATAATTGAATTTCGGCGGATAAAAACTGGTTGTCGGTTACGAACCGGTTCAGTATTCATCAAATTAATGATCCAACAATTGTACGGGTTCTAAGTGATCTAACAGTTGAAAGTGAACTCAAAACTTATTTTCATATTCACTCGAATTCCTGCAACCCTTTGAGGACGAGTTAGTTATACATACATCAGTATGGTAATTTTTAATCCAATAACAAATGAACAAAGAATAACTTAGTATTGTGTTTTCTTTTTTACCATTATAAGTATAGGTAAAAATACTTTTTATACTGATTATTACTGATTACTCAAAGGATTTTTTGTTGAATATTTAAGGAGATGCATGGAGACTGTTTATAGTCCAAAACTTGAAATCTTGATCTATTTTCAAAAAAAAGTTGCGGCTTTTTCCTCCATCCACCAATCCTTAAATTCCAGAATTGTTTATTTTTAAATATTTTTAAAAATAAACAATAACTATCATAAGCTGAGCATAATATTATTTATCGTACACCTTCTCTGGCGTTTCTGTCTCCCTTTGAGTAAATCTTAAAATTTAAGATGCAATGATCTCTCAACAGACGTGGAATGGCGTGAAAAGGCGGAAAAAGAGCTAGGAGAGTCTAGTGAGATCTCACGGACTGCACTAAAGCAATTCAGACACTTGTTGAGAATAAATCGGGAGAATGTGCCATTTGGATGGCGAGATGATGCGTTCTTACTGCGTTTTTTGCGCGCCAAGAAGTTTGATGTCGACAAGGCGTATCGAATGGTGAGATGAAAGCAACTTCCCAGCTTTATCCCATATCAAATTGTCTACTCAGGTTAATCCCCTTTTCTATTGGCAGACTCTAAAGTATTTCCGGATGAAGCAGCAATCACCCGAATTGTTCAGAGTGTCTCCTCCATCGGAAGTTCGTCACATTCTTGAAATGCAAATGCAGTATATGATACCCTTGAGAGATCCCTGTGGTAGACAAGTTTTTATCTTCCGTGTGGGTAAGATAATATTTGAGGATGGATTTTAACAAAATACCTAATAACTACTGAGAAAAGTTAATTTATATACTTCATGTAATTGAATTTAATTACGATAGTCTTATCTGGAAATGAAATATCTTAAGCAAAATAGCACCTATTAGGCTTCCTACAGAAAAGCAAAAAATCGTAACAAAAGATACAAATCTATTTATAAAATTATTTTATTATACATCAATATAAATATACTCAAACCTCGATAACTATTACCTATAAGATTTGTGTTTCAATAAAAATTAAAGCGTTTCATTTGTTTCATGTGTTCACACCATAAATCTTTTGAAGATTATTTAAAAGACGTAATAATGTTCTATTAATCTTAAAATATTTCAAGCATTTCTTTCATTTATGTTACCAAAAATAAAATGTTAATAGGTTGGCTATATAGTTAGAACCAGGAATGTAAAAAGAAAATTTATAAGATGTGATTTGGTTTGGTTAACTATTTTGAATCGAAATCTTACTTACAAGGTACCGTCGTTGCGGGTGACTTTGCACTCGGGGGGTGACTTTGCACTCTGCTGTCCGTAAGACTTTCACAAATTCTAGCACTTATTGATAGTCTTCGCCGATCCGGTCTACCTTGTCAAAGTATATGGGGATATGTTATGCACCAAGTAAGGTACAATGATCCCCAAAATGATTCTTGTAGTTTCAGTAATAGTCAATGAAATGCCAATATAGGTATTTTGTCAAAAAACGGCTCCGTGAAAAAGTTATCTGAAGGTGCAATTCCAAAATCGATTTCAGAGTAGTAAATTGTCCAAATCTATTCTAAATTTATCTGGCTAGAATAATCCACTTCGATTTTGTTCATTATTTTTACTAAAAACCTTTTTTTCACTATTATCTTCCTACGAACGCATGATTTATGTTATAAAATTGCATATAATGGTCTTTCTAAAGATTTATTATAGAAGTATTTGGCTAAAAATTATCCAATTTTGTGGAAACTTAAGATAAAATGACCGAGATCTACAAGATGGTATGGTCGCCATCTTGATTTGACGTTTCTGTCCGCCATTTTGAATAACTGTCAAAACAAAAATCTCATCCGATTGAGCTGAAATTTTAGTATGTTCTAGCTGATGCCAAGGCCTTTTCAGAACATATATAAAATCCGACCTAGGTCAAGTTTTTGTCTGGATATAGGGGCTCCAAGTTCAAAATTTTGACATTTTCATGAATACAGAACTATAGGGAGCTTCTTTTATCAAAACTATCACGAAAAAGACAGCGCTATCGTAAAGCGATGAGATCTAACAAACAAACAAAAAGAAAAGTAATGTTTTTGTTTATAACAGTGCATTATTTGAGAATCTTATAAACTGTTTTCGCAAAGATGAAAAATAAAAAAATAATTAAATTTACTTTTCGTTTATTTATTTTTTAATTATGTTAGAGTAAATAAATATATAAAATAAAAGTCTCAACCATTTTTAATGGTTACTGAGGCATTTCGTTAAGGTTTCAAATATTGAAAATTAAGAAATAAAGACCGCCAAAATATGAGTATTACAAAATTTTAAACTTTGAGCCTCTGTATCTAGGTAAATACTTGACGTAGACTGGAACATAGATACGTTTTGAAAAGGCCTTGGCATCAACTACAACATACTAAAATTTCAACCCAATCGGACTAGTTTTAGGGTTTGACAGTTATTCAAAATGGCGGAAAGAAACGTCAAATCAAGATGGCGACCACGTCATCTTGTAGATCTCGTGCACCTTACCCTTAGAACTGAACATCTTCATTGTCGTTTATTATCAGAAACTGTTGATTTCTTAGTATTTATTAAAAAGTGCAGAGTCACCCGCACCTTATCCCAAGTGCAAGCCTTTTTTCTTGATTTTTTTAAACATGGTAAAATTTTATAAAATTAATGTTAGTGGCACAAAATCTATTCATTAATAACTGAATACAAATAATTTTACCCATTCACCCCCCTCCTTTCACTTTAACTATTCACTTTTAGAGGGTAAAGTTGAAAAACAGCGAAAAAACGTGCAAAGTCACCCGCAACGACGGTAATCACATTGAATATCCTTTTAATTTCACAAAGTATTGAAGGCTTTCAGGCTTTGCATATACTCTGGCTTCGAATATTTCTGAAAGATTGGAGATACTCTGAAATACTCTGAAAGAGACCCATTTTTACTTAAGTTGAGAATTTTAATCAGTTTTATCCATTAGGGGAAATCGGTGCAGAATTAGCCACGTATAGTATTAGATAGTGGTATCTTATAGTTTGCCTTCGAAGGAATATTGAGGAAATCACATATTATTCTAAATATATATACTTCCCTTACTATCATTGAAATATTTAACAGCCTCATACAATTATACGCAATGGAAAATTTCATTCGGTGACTAATTCTACCCCGGCCTCCCCTATGTAATATTTCTCTTTAATTCATCTTAGAACTGTTGCAAAATTAACATTAATTAATTTGCAGAATTTATTTGAAATTTGTTTTGCAGAAAAATGTGATCCATACCGGTGTTCTGTTGAGAACGTCTTCCGTACCAATGTTCTGAGCCTCGAGAGCGTTGTCAGAAATCCAGAGACGCAAATCGCGGGTCTGGTAGTGCTTCTGGACATGACTGGAGTGAGTCTCGGGCATAGTCGCTTCCTCTCACCGCAGTTGGCCCGGAACACCGTTGAAGTTGTCCAGGATGCCTTCCCGTTGCGCTTCAAGGCATTCCACATCCTCCACGAACCATTTTACTTCGATGCCATCCTTGCTGTACTAAAGCCCTTCTTGCGAGAGAAAATCCGAAAACGGGTGAGTCCTTATTTAGATCCATCACGTGCCACAAGATAATCCGGATATTCAAATAAAATCCGAAATAAACTGAAAAAGCAATAGCTGATGTTTATGTATTTTCTATCGGTTGATAGATTTTCCTCCATGGCAGCGACTTGGCGTCACTCTATCGATTTATTCCACAAGAAATCCTTCCTGCTGAATATGGAGGTCTCCAGCCATCCTTCGACAACTCCATTTGGCGCCAGAATATTCTCGATAGCGAAGAATACTTTGCAAATTTAGAGAATTACCAAATCCCTGAAGAGAATTCCGTAACGAAGATTGAAGTGTGTTCCCAGGAGGATCAGGAATCCGGTGAATATGTTGATGACGAGACAGAAGACAGTGAGTTTGAGGATGCCACATATTTCTTAGATGATCCAGCTATTGAAAAGTTGTGAATTTATATATTAACCGCACCATTGTGCTCGAATTGAACTTGTTCTATTCCAAGTCAATTGCAAAATTGCCCTGCCAATTTTCATAACTTGAGCTTTTACCTGGGAAATCACACGCAATTGTGCTATTTTTTCTCTCAGATCGTGACGCCAAACAATTGCAAATACAATAAAATAGTACTCAGTGCTTGAGGAGAGAACCAGGTGGCGGGAGTTAATTGATCAATGCAAAATGCAAGAACAGTTGGTAAAGCTGAGAATTTCATCTAGAACACTTTAAACCAATACTGGAGTGAAAATCGCGCGTGGATATTCAAATTAATTGTGCAATATAGCGACCTTAACACCTCAAACTCAAAGTGCAAAACGATACTCTTTTTTTATCTATATTATCTAAAACTTCTAATGTCAAGATGAAAAAGATAATATATTTTCTATAAGCAATATTATGGCATTTTTCATTACATCAATTAATCATCTGATACGAAGTTCTAAACCTAGTGCAAGTGATTCTCATCAATTTTCTATGCGGCTATTGGAGAAGCTCAATTGATCAATTAATGTGCATTTTGCTCGAAAACCATTTCAGTGAAAAGTACTCGTGAGCTTTTCGTCAATCTCAATTTTTTCCCGCTCGTTTCATTTTTCCATTTAGCGCAGTTACGTATGTTTTTTTTACTGCTTGTTCCTCCCTCAAATTGCATACATATTTATAGCTGCAGGCTCATGTCGGAAACTATAGTGCACCAGTGTGAGTTTTTGCAGAGTATCCAGCGAGACACAAGATAAAATATGTCATAGCATAGATTTTCTATGATTATGTATTTTTGTGATTCTTCAAAGACAAAGGGATATATGCTCAAAAGTGAAGTTTTGTTAATTATTAACCGTTAGCTTAAATTAATTGAAAGTGCTCTAATTGGTATACGGAAAATCGTATAATTGAACAGTTATTATTAATTTTCTACTTAGGGAAGTGAGCATTAATAATTTTAAAGATATACTCATATTTTCTTGGTTTTACAAATTGGATTTCTTAAAGAATCATGCGCATTATATCCTGGCACTTATAAAATTGATTTTAGGACGGCGACGGCCGTAATTTGTGGATTACCGTAAACATAGTTAAAAATTAAAATAAATTGATTCCATTACTTTTTAAGCAATTTTTATAAATAGTAAATTTTATTTATTTTTTTTATTTATTTGTTCCCCAAAAGTGTTCTTACGTTGCGTTTGTCGCCGACTTACCATTACCGGCCTCCCCAGGTAAACGGTAGAAACCCTGGTGCAGCGACCGTTTTAGCTAACTTATATAATCGAGTTTGGCCAGAATCACATTGACAATGAAATACTCGCCGTAGCCTCACCGTATTTCGTTAATTTACGCATTGCAATTCTTACGCAAATTTTCCATTACCGTATTACCTTACCTCATACTCAGTGGCACAAGGTGAAAATAAGATAAGTAAATTGAAGAAATAAAGGGGAAATTTGATAAACGGTGAGTAGGGGAATGTTGGCATGGCTCGCACAGAGTGAACCTTCAAACAATGGAAATTTTCTTTTTATTTGCAAAGAGCTAGTTCGACATACCTTAGCCATAAGATACATAATTATTAAGCTCATGAAACGAGATGAGAAATGGTAAGTCAGCTCTTTGCAAACAAAGAGAAAATTCACTCTGTGCATGGTTCACTCTGTGCGAACCATGCCCACATTCCTCTAAAAAAATGTAAGAGAAATTAATCTTACAGTTTTTCTCGCTCATCGTTTATCGCATTTTCGTTTTATTTCTTAAATTTTCTTATATTATTTTCACCTAGTGCCACCGAGTATGAGATAGAGTAATACGGTAATCGAGAATTTGCGTAAGAATTGCAATGAAAATGCGTAAATTAACGAAATACGGTGAGCATTTTACTGTCAATGTGATTCTGCCCTTAAGCTGAAACACTTTTATTAAGTTTAGCAAATGAGTCAGTAAAAAGTAAATTAATTCATAAATGATTCGAAATGGTCACTAAAAGTTCGGGTTTAATCAGAAAAAAATCAATTTTGATCAGTAAAAACCAAAGAGCCATTATTAATTAAAAATGTCAATATGGTTCATAACTTCTTTATTTTCCCTTTACCAAAAATATTTCACTACTTTGGGGCATGTACATTTCAAAATTTCCATTTTATTTATATACTGAATAAAATTCATTATTTACTGAACCATTTTACCAAGATACTGACTAAATTTAATATGGAATTGGCAGACTAAAATGAAGATATGAAATTGTGTTTCAATATAACAAACGTAAGACCTAATGATTCTTATTTCTAAATGAACAAAATGGGTAATTTTTCTATTGCCTTAGGGTAAGTGTGCCAAATTTCGGCATAGTTGCATGCAAGTGGCAAAGTCTCAAATTTGAAATGTAATATTTTTAATACAAATTGATTTTTTTTATTCCTTTTTCTAAAAAAAGCGTGTTGCTTGGAACCTTGTAGACAATTTATCGTCTTTATTTACTCTAAAATCATTCTTAATACATTTTAAAATGAATAAAAATGTAGACATAGCTTTGGTGCCCTATTTCGGCCACGTTCATTCTCATAGTTCCTTGTCCTTCGGGAATTCTTCCAATGTTTTTTCGAGTCATCTCTCTTGTAAAAGCTCCATTTTTTGTTTTCTTTTGCATTGTATAATCTTTAGAGTGAGTAAAAACTTGAAATTCATGGAAATTAGAGGAACAAAAAACGTGGCCGGAATTGCAAGCTGGCCGGAATTTGGCACACTTACTCTATAATAATTTACAACAGTATTTATTCTATATTTTTTGCTATGCAAAAATGCTATGCTATACAAAAGATACAATTTTCTTTAAGCATATGAATGTAGTATTATTTCTGCCACTGAACTGTATGGCAATTTTCTCAAGCAAATGGAAAATCAATTTCCCCTCTTTTCTCTCTCACGCGGGAAAGTTAAAATGCTCTCTCATGTTCCCTCTGCCAGTTCTGTAAAATTGACGATGGGAGAAGAAAACTCGTGGCCGAGAGAGAGAAAATTGTCGACGAGACCCATTTTGTCGTGGGAAAAGCCCCTCGAAATCAGTCAGTGAGAGTATGTCCTGTGAAAAGCTTCTGTGAGCTCCTTTCGGTGTGCAACAACCAAAAGATTTCCCATGCAAAATCACCCATAAATTCCTGCAAATTTTCCCTATTTCCTCACAATCTTATCTCATCGGCTTCACACACAATACTTCCCGTGATCAGTGTGACCCCAATATTGTTCCCACAACTTTTGGATACTGCAGTGAAGTGGACTAAAGTGAAAAATCGGCAGTGAAGCTAAAGAAAAAGCTCACGAAGCTCGTGTTCATTTCTCCTTTCGTTAGATGGATGTAAAAAAAAAGTGAAGTGGCTGCCATTGGGTGAAAAGTGAAGAAAAACCCTCTAAATTCGATTTTCACCGGGTGATTCTTTTTGGCCCCAAAAGTGCACTCACAATGGTGATAAATTGATAGAGATTGCTCCGTATTTTTCAGCAATTGCATATAGGGTTTTCTATTTTGGAGGAGTGTATGTGCGAAAATACAAAAGAAACTTTCCGCACAAATTTCCATCTTTCCCTACCCCAGGACGCTCTGTCGCTTTTTCCTTTCTTTTGGGTGGATTGGGCGAACTTTTCCCGCCACCCCGCTGGGTGGCAAAAAGTTCGTCGCTCTGTTATTCACCTGCATGGAATGCGAAGATATTGGAGGGTGGAAAAAGTTAAGTTAAAGAATTCGGGCGAGGAAGCAGACAAGAAAGGGGATGAAAATTTGTGCCACCCCATCTCTCAATCATGCATGGCAAACGTCTCCGTAATTGATCAAATTTAGGGAGAATTTTCCAAATTACAAAATATACATAAATTCATCAGGCTATAAACCAATACGTGAGATATTCAATAAAAAAAAGACCAAAGTTATAAATCAATCACAAAACATGAGAAATTCATTTGAATTTTTAACTCCGCGTCCTCTTTTTTGCGAATTGTACTTCCTTGGGATCGATTTTGGTCAAGGTTGTGTCATCTCGTTGTTCTCCCGTGGCCCAGTTCTGTCACACTCCACAGCCCCAACTCTCAATTCCCGGAAACTGTCTAGATTAGAGTGCTACTGCATCTTCCCATGCCACAGAATATTACAAAATAATTAGCAGAATAGGTTTTCTACTTCCTAGAACTTTTTTTCACTAAACCGGCTGTATAGATTATAATGATATAGCTTTCAACACTACAAAACATTCTATATAAATATAAAACTATTGATTTCATTAACAATTCATCTATAAATCCCAAAAAAAACATTGAAATTGCATTTAGCATGATCCCATGTTTTATGATATGTTTGAATTTCCAATAAGTTAGTTTGAATTTTAAAATAATTGTATACAAATAAGATTAACAAATCAATCCCACAATGATTGGAAATGCATTTAGAGCGTGTGTTAATGAGTATTAGGATTTTAATCACATTGTCAGCGTATTCGACATTCGCTCTTGCAATATTTGTTTATGCCAAAACGATGCATTCCTAAAACAAGATGCACTAAAATTTTCTTGAAATGTTTACTTATAAACCGGGTGAATATTCTATTAAGCAAATTTCCTGTTTTCAAATTTATTTTTGTTTGGAAAGGTTAAAGATGTATTTTTTATTGTTAAATAAATCAAAGAAGAGTATAAATTACAAAAAAAATTTAAACCTAATATTTGTACTTTACGAAAAGTATTATTAGAATTGTGATTAGGAATAACAGATTAAAAACGTTACCGCCCTTCAGATCTTAAATGTCACAGTCAAAACAAAGGTTCTCGCAAATTTAGGTATCCTTTTTAACCCTTTAACACCGGCGGTATATACAATGACTAATAAGAAAATTAATTTTCTCACATTGCTTTATTTAATTATTTCTCGGAGAGCTCTCTTTGAAATTTGAAAACGTGACCATAACAATTAACGAATGAGAAAAGGAAAAGACTTATATATAGTATTAATTAGGAAAATAGGGTAAAACCTGGCAGAACAACCTCCCAGAAGTTCCGATAAATTTTAATCGACACAACAAGTTGTACCTATCTACAACTTTGTTAAAGACCTTTATTCAATTTCTAAGGGAAATGTATCTATTTCACTATTTCACTAAGAGCTCCTGACCTCAATTTGAGAGTAACATTGTAATGTTCAAGTCATTCTTTTTATTTATTTTTGTTAATTTTATTGAGGATTGCTACTGAGTAATACCTCTGCATGTCCCTTTACTTTGCTGTCCAAAGATTTCACCGAATGTTAATTTTGTGTAAAAAAAATAGATTGTGAAACAAACAGAGGAGATATTAAAAAAAAAAACTATTTTCTAAAGGTTGATTTTATGACTCTTTTCAAAATTTTGAGCTAGGGTATAAACGTCCTAATTCAAAACCATTTCCAGACGTCTTAACTTAGACAGAAGATTCAACACATTAAGTTCATATTTTTTCTGAAGAGAATTACATAAATTTGCTCCGTGACTCTTCTAGAATGTTACTGTTTAGTGAAAATTCTTTAGATATAATTTGAAAACTTCTTAAATACAAGAAAAATACACGAGCATAAAATGCTGCTATTGGAAACATATTAATCCAAATGGAGACAAGGAAAAGTTTCTAATTGGAGACAAACGGTGTAACTGAAACTGCGACGAAAGGCTTCCAAAACCTTGTTGAGTTTGCTCCTGAGTGCAGGATTTGTTCTTATTCCTGGTCTTTTCTTCTTTCCCATCTAAAACAATAAGAAAATCTCTCCAAAAAAATCATATTTCCGGGGTTTCCTTTTGAAGCATTTGCAGACACTTCAGACAAACCCTTTTTGTTCACGAAATAGGTAATTATTTCATTTGAAAACTTCACGTACCATTAACAATAAAGATTAGCACTTAATTTAACTAAAATTAGCCAGAAATATTATATAAATGTTAAACAAAACGAATAAACAACAATCACCTTATTGTATTTTTCATTGGAAAACATGGTCAATCGATGAAAAATTCAATGGTGAATAGATACACTTTTCATTTTTCTCCGAAATTAACAAATTAAAATTTGTGAATATGAATGGATTTTCGCTTTATTTGGAGCAAAATTAACTAAATAATGAAACTGTGGTATAGAAAATATATAAATATAATAATTTAGTACTGTATTTATCGTGAAAACAATGACGTTTCCATTTGGAGTAGCGAAAAATTTCCATTTGGAGCAGGTTTTGAATTAGCTTAATTTACCCTAGATACTGAACAAGCATGAGATAATTTGTGGCATTTGGATTCGTTTAATTGATAAACAAATGAGCAATGAAATTTGGTCAGCAAAAAATCAAATTAGAGCAGTACTCACTAAATATAGAATTTAAAAAAAATAAAAGTGAAATTTTTATGCACGTTTTGGCAACGTGAAAAAAAGAGTTCTTAATTTTACCTTAACCATCTAAGATGATAATTAGTAGGGCTAAATCGAGCTAGGGCTACATTGAAAAAGATATTTTTTTCTCATATTTCTAAAGGAAGTTGAAGTTTATTTTAATGTTATTTAGATAGACAAATGATTTATGAATATAAATTAAATTATGATTAGGATCAGGTTTCTTTCAAAATATGCGAAAAAATATCGTTTTCAATGCAGCCCCACCTCCCCCTATATTGATTACTCATTTTTGTAATAATTTAGGTTTTGGAGTAACCAAAGTTTAAGAATCTGGATAAATTCAATTTTTTACTTTTTCATCTGTCTTTCTGTTAACGAAATGATAATCAATTTTAAAATAAAGAACATGGTTATGAATTTGAATTGAAAAAGACAAACATGTATTGGGAATTTTTAAATTTACTTCATTTATATTTTTCGATTTTTAGACATACATATGTATAGTCATTCGAGGAGAGTTGGAACAGTAGTGGGAGAGATGAACCACTTCGCCTCCTGCCTACACCCTATGTACGATCTCCACCTCATTTGGTTTATTTGTACCCTTCAATATTCTAATGAAACCCCCCAAGTTACAGATTTCTACCTTTAAAATTGTACGAGAAAATTGAAATTGATTTTTTTGGAAATGGGCAAAAATTTTTATTTCGCCATAAGAATACGTGTATTTGAGGGTTGAGGAGAGATGGAACTTAATAGTTTTGGCAATATTTCCGGTGTGAATTTTGGTAAATGTTCTTCAAAATCTTTTCTAGTAAATCTTAGAAATTATTTTCCCTGAATTTCTGGTAAGACTGACTTGATACACTCAGCGAAATTGCCATCGAAGTATATGAGCCACATAATCCACAAAATAAATAATTTATACTGAAAAAATAAAATAAACTCCAATAAATTCAATGAAATAGTATTCATGTCTAAAATCACTTCCCTCATATTCTAAATTAATAAAATAAACTAAAAAATATTTTGCTAAAATTAGGGGTGTTCCATCTCACCCTCACTTTTTTTGAGTACCTCAAAATGCAATTTTTTTAAAATCCTATTTTTTTGAAGTGACTATTTTCATCTAGGCATTTCTAATATTGATATCGTAAATTTAGACTCTTCAATGGTAAACCAGTGAGATTCGTCTTTGTCTCGCATTCAAAATATATCCGCAATATTGAACATAAAAAAGGTGTTCCATCACTCCTCGAATAACTGAGAACAAAAGAAAGCACCAACAATTAAGAGAAATATAGAAAATTATCAATTTGTGCAATGTTATTTAAATATTTAGAAGGGTTAAGATGTTAAAATTATCGAGTCTGTCAATATCCCGAAAGGACCAACATCTCAAATTCTTAAAAGTATCACAGATTTCCCTCACGATTGCAGACGGACTTATTGGACACAAAAGGAAATTTTCTGTGTTTTGGGAACTTATTCCACATATTATCATCCGTATAATTTCATTCCTTTCAAGATTTTGATCATTCGGTACTGTTTTCGGAATTTTGGTCCTTTCGGGATTTTGGCTTTCGAAATTTTTACTGCCATCAAAGATATCCTATAGGTTATATAACTTATTCGCACTTAAATCCGGATTTACACTTAAATTAATTTTGAATTTAGTCTTAATAGATAGGGGAACTGTGGCTAATTTCGGATACCTGGAGATATCGGACAACACTTTTTTCTTCTCAAAGTTAATAAATATTTAATTTTCTGGTTTTAGAAGCTATACAATGACAAGGAAACAAAAGTCCCGTAAACTGGAATATTGAACTGTTACAGAAAAACCCTTGACAGATTTCCGGAAAAGCAAAAAAAAACTTCACGAAACCTTATGTCCGTCATTGAATACAAAGCAATGTCTATTTTTTTTTTACTCAATTTTGAATATTTTAAAAATAATTTTAGAGAAAACAAAATAATAAAGTACTTTTTAGGGCTCCAAACAATACTCTTGAAAAAGATAAAATTAAAAAAAAAATGAATTTTTATGAAAAATATTATATTAGCCTTTACACACTCGGCGCAATTTTTGTAAAAAGGGTTTTTTAAGAAAATCTATTTTATCATTTGTAGGCGGACACATCAAAATTTAAAAAAAGAACAATTTTTGATGGAAATTCCTTCCATTCTGTAGGAAAGAGTAAAGACTTTGGGATTTTTATGCGATATGTCTTAAATTTTAGAACAGTTTCCTTACGTACAGTTGTACTTAATTTGCGAATAATATTAGCTCCTGTCCAAAATGCGTAGGGGAAACTGGAACAGCAGTAAACATGGGGTAGCATGAAACACTGATTTTTCATGAACAAGGATCTCTATAGCACTTATAAATTCAAATATGTCTCTTCTCTGAAGTCTCATATAAATGCCTAATATCTGGTGTTTACATACAACCATCTCATGTTTATTACTGCCCCAGTTCCCTAAGTATTACACTGGCATATGTCTATTACAAACATTTTTCGGAGACGTTTGCAAAAATTGAATTTTAATACATTTATTATCTTTAGACAATTTCTCAAAATTTGTTATTATTGGATTCTAGTATATTGAGTATATTTGTGAGCGTCGCTATAATAATTTTCTCTCGTACAAAACTATTGTTATTTAGATAACTGAGAATTATTCAAACATCTGAAAAATTTACACCATTTCTGCGCCTAAATCAGTAGGATAAAATTTGGAATTCCGAATAACTTGAAATAACGTACAAATTTATTTAGACGTTTAACTTGATAATCTAACAATAATTTAACAACTTTCTAATTCTAGAGTATTTTGGAAAGGCATTGAATAAATGAGCAGTAAAAAGTTAAAATTGATCAGTAACAAAAAATTTTGAAACAGTGATATTATCGTCCAAATTTTGGCAAAGGGAAAATAAAGGGTTTTTCACTCTATATGGAACTATTTTAAATGTTAAATATATAAAATAGACCCATTTTTGTAAAGATTTAAGTTTTTTACTGACCATAATCAGATATTTTACTGCTCATTTTTAATTTTTTACTGCCCATTTTGAATTTTTTACTGCTCGTTTGTTTTTTGCCTTTTGGAAGTTGCCTAATGGATTTTTTATGAAATGTTTACAGAGTTATCCGAACTTAAAATTGGTTTGTACGGAATTCAAAATTGTACCTTTTAGTTTTTATGCCTTTCAAAAAGTAATTTTTTGAAAAATGCTATTGACAGTATTTTTTAGAATGAATATTTAATAAATTTCGTATACGAAATTTTTATCAGATTATATCAGAAAAGTACAATATCTAAAAATTGACGAAAATCGACATACGCCTAAAAAAAATTGCGATATTGTTAAACCTAAATGCATTTCAGTAAATTCAATAAGATTTGAAACATGATGATCATAATCGGAGTTAGCTTTCAGATTTAAAATCTAAACCCACCAGGATTAATAAAAGAGGATTACAAAACCTAAAATTAACCATCCGTTCCCAAAATAAATGCGGTCACTAGCGAATAATAAAATCACAGCGCATTATTTTCCATCTTAAATCAGAATGATCCACATTTGCTATCCCTAAATCAAATGAAAAAAAAAAAATCTATTTTTAAAGAAATGACACTCTCCACGCTGTGATAAAATTATCTTCACATTCTTAATCTTGCGACGGAGAAGGACATCGAGATTTTTTTTTTGTAAAGTATTGGACACATCTCTGCGGCAGTGAGTGAAAATGGATAAGTAGTAAGTGTCACGAAGATACTAAAAAATAGATGATGAAAAGAGCATTGAGTAAAATGCTTAAGTGAGTGCAAGAAGTGGCTTTTGGATAAGTCAAACGATGGAGGAAGATCATGCAAAGTCGCCAGCAAGGGCGAAAAGTCAGCAAAATATTACATCGGATATTTTACTGCCGGACAGTGTCCTCGAGAAATTGTACCAGAATTATTCGATAAAACAGAAACGAAGTGGACTTATTTGCTTTCTTCTCACATCAATACTCTTTGATCTCTGGGCCATTGCAATACCACAGGGACAGACTTATGGAAGCTTAGGTGAAGTTTGATATTTGGTCACAAAGGGAGCATTGTATGGAATTTAACTCTACTTGCTCTTTTAACATTCAGGTTGTGTCGGTCTATTTCTCCTTTCAAATCTGATTCTCCTCGTTGTGCTGATATTTGGTGGGAAGTTTAAGGATATCGTATGGAAGGTTGCACCATACCTAGGATGGACTTTTGCCTTTCTCCAGCTTGCCCTGCATCTCATACTCAAAGACAACCTCATACCCAAGTGAGTTTCTCTAAGAAATTTGCAATTTATTCAAATTCATTCAGACATGGGTTTATATAGGAATATAGGAATTTTCTTGGAAATCTATTCAATATCTCCTAACTAATCTACCTTGATAATTCAAAGGAGTCACCAGTACCACTAAGGCAATTTCTTTGTACTTTCTCTAATGGCAAAATCAATAATCAATGAGTCTCTATCATGTTTACTCTCCTAACTCCCACACAATATCACATAGACCGTACAAGAATTTTTAATGATACTTTAAATGCAAAAGCTCATATTTCATACGATGCTTCCAGAGACTCTCTGGGATGGGTTATGCTCTTCAACTTTCTTGTCTACATCATCCTCCCGGTACCTATGAAATATCATTTGATCTTCTTCGGTATCGCCACATTCTTCATGTACATGGGCATCATCACGGGATTGGCACAAGTGGATTCTGAGTTCTGGAGACAGGTGAGTAACCAAAAGTCATTTATTCCAATTGCTAGAATATGAATAGCATTAGCTAATAAATTTAAGATGTTAGGGGAATGTTGGCATGCTTCGCACAGAGTGAACCTTCAAATAACACAAAATATCTCTGTGTTTGCAAAGAGCTAGTTCGTCAATTCTTAGCCATAAGATAGATCTTTATTAGGCTTATGAAACGAGATGAGAAATGGTAGGGCAGCTCTTTGCAAACAAAGAGAAAATTCGCATCGTTTGAAGGTTCAATCTGTGCGAACCATGCCTATTCCCCTATAACCTCAAAGGCACTTCGCAGGGAAAACGCTCATTTAAACAATAATTTTAAATAGTTTCAATCTAAAATTTATAGGATCAAGTTATTCATATAAGTACTTGAAGCACTTTCTAAGATTGATCCTGTTATGTTCCTGTATGTAGAGAAAGCTTTAAAACTCGTTCAACTGCATTCTGCTTGAATGAAAATTATGCAATTATGCCATAGAGACACAAAGAACAATAACGTGTGCAAAAATACACGAAATATTTTAAGTATTCAAAAAATCAAATTACGTTTTATTAGTTTTATTACTTTCCCAAAATTATATTTTTTATGTTTGTAAAATCAAAATAGGTGTCGGAAAATAATTTTAGAATTTTTATACAATACTTTATTTATTATTTATTTACAATTTTATTTAAATTTTGTATTAAATCATCAGTTTAATCAGCATTTATCCCTAAAAGCTTTCATTTCATAAGTTTTATTGAATGAATTTTGTATGTCACGTTGCTTGTTTTGCAACATTTCACTATAATATATTCAATTAAAATGATTCACTTCCACAATATTCACACTGTCTTTAGATTAGATATCTTAAAAAGCATATGAATGTCTTATTGAGAAATATTACGTTTTTGCTTTAAATTACAAGTAAAGCAAGTGAGCTAAAGAAGTTACGGAAAACGCTGATTAGAAAGAATTTTATATGGAAGAATATGGAATAGTATATAGAAGAATATGGAATATTAGAAGTTACGACAAATACTGATAACTTTTTATTAATTAAGCACATAATTAAACACACTCACGATAATTTTTATTTAAAACAATTTTTATTAGAATTATGAAAGTTTAATTTTATCAAATGAGTTTCATAAACATACTATTACGCAGATTCCAAATACTCCTACTCCAAATATGTATCACAAAATCGAAAAAGGGATGGCAAAGTGTCCCAAGCTTTGCGAAATACTTGAGCTCGTGACTTAGATGCTATACCTAAAAGTACTTACGCATCATTTACTATTTACCGGTTCTCAACCGATTTAAACCGATTTGTAAATCACTGGAAAGGTCCTACAAAATAATTTTAAGAGTAATAAAATTAATTTTCGGACAAAAATTACTTATCGGTTCATAACCGGTTCATTACCGGTTCAAAGCCGATTTGAACCGATTTATAAATCACTCAAAGCATTGCCCAAAATAACTTAGGTGGGGGAAAATGAGGGGCATGTCAACGATCCTTGGGTCGACTTATAGAGGGTGTCCCCCTTAGATCGCAAGTCGCTATCTCTAACCGTTTAGCCTCTAGAGCTGGCGACAGCCTGATGGACGGACGGACATACAGGATTTGTTGTATAATTTTTCAATGATAATAATAATGATATATTTTTGATTTATTTATTTATTCACTTATTTATTTATGTAAAATTATAAAATAAGTATAGGGCCTTTTCGTCGGGCGACGTATCAGACAGCTAAATAAAACGTTAAAAAGAAAATTGATCAGAAAATTGCCTTTTAAGCTTACTAGAGGCTTTGAAAATTTATAAACCACTGTACTGAGATGTGTTTTATGTATTGAATATAAATCTAGAGATATTCAGATATACAATTATGGATGGGCGGTGTGGGTTGTGGTATTATTTTGGAACAAGGGGTCTTGTGGTGTAACTGGTAAGAGCGTTCGGCCGTTGGGCAAGACCCCTGGCTCGACTGTCACTGTTGTGAGTTTGAGTTCTGCCCGATATAAAAGGCTTAAACGTCTGAAGGGACATTTTTAACACTTTAAAGACGAGAAGGTCAAAAATAGGGGGTTTGAAAAAATCACTTTTTCTGACTTATTAGAGCAAAACATAGCTTTAGAAGCCTATAGGAAAAATTTCATTTTTGGGTCACCGGTGACCCAATCGTCCTTAAAGGGTTAACTGACTTATTGTAAACTGAATAATGTACAAAATGACCAGCATATGCCAGTACATCAAATGTTCAATGCAAGAAACTCTATGAAGCTTTTAGTAACTGATATAAGTCGGATTTTTGATTAATTCTTCCGGATTTACCATATAAAAAACTTTTTAGATTTGTCATATGACATTCTCATATCGTTACAGAATCCCCCTACAGGTCTTCTTACCACTCATTTCATGAGATGAGATTATTTGAATTTTTTCGGATATACTGACTCAATTATCCTTTAGATTTTAGGTTTAGAGTAAGGACCAATTGCAAAAAACAATCTACATTCTTATTAACACTCACAGCCAGTTTTTTCTCACTTTCGATTTTTTTTGTAATTAGCGGTATTTTCTCAATTTTTAGATTTGTAACTCTTTTCTTGTAAAATTTCTATTACTTTTTTCTAAAAAGCTAATTATCTCTGATATTACAATACATAGGTAAATAATAATAATAAACTAAATCCATAAATTTAATTTTCATTAAATTAAAAATATAAAAATCTTGATTTAATTAAATGTTGTATTTTGTAATGAATGTGAAAATTTTAATACATTGAGGTTTATTTTATTTTTATAAATGAAATCCAATTAAACTATTTTATATTGTACTTTCCTTGAAAGAAACAAAAAAAGTGCTTTAAAATGTCTCATTTTCAATATATATTGCACTTAAAAATTGAAAATATTTTGCTACAATTTTAGTAGATAAGAGGAATATAGTTTTAAAGTAAAACTTGTCTTCCTGCAAAGTTTCTAAAAAGGTTCATGAACACGACATTTATACTTTACATCATACAAGAACTCAAGCACTTATCAATCAATTATCTATTTATTTGATTACGTCCAGCACTCTAATTAATGAAATAATTTTTATTATATTTTGGTCTTAAAACGTTTTTTGAATGGCTAAAGAATTTGTATCTGGACAGCTCTAAATGCTTTTATTGCTTTTAAACTTTAGCCAATGAAATGGTCATAAAATATTTTAAAGCATTAATATATTTTACATAATCAAAATAACCTTAAAACAATGATCAAAAGAATAAAATAAATATAATTGCAATAAATTTATAATTTGGAAAGTAGAAGAAGGGATTAAAAAGAGGGTTTAAAAAGTTGTTAGTATAACAACACTTTATCATTTTATGCATAATTTCAGCTTTCCTATTCTTTAAAAGAAAATAACAGAATTAAATAAAATAAATTGTTTATTTTTAGCTATTTTACCGACTAATTTATTTCAATTAGAGTGAAAGGAACTATCACACTAGGGTAAAAGTGCTATCAAACTAGGATATTTTACAATTTAAATTTAAATTGAACTCAGCAAATTGAGCATTAAAATTGCGAAAATCACTTGAAAATTTTCATAGCCAGGACACATTCTTGCGAGAAATTTGCTAAATTCAAAAAAGCCGCGTAGATTGCCAGTTGTTTTATTTTGTCATTTGTGATTTTGTTACATTATTAGAAAAATGAGTGAGTCCAGTGATAAGGACGAAATTTTCCTACTTTATATAGGATACATGTTCAATAAAAATGTGTCTCAAGGTACAAGGAAGAGATTCTGGGCCAGAAAATGGATCCAAGAGAGATCTGCCCACGGATTCATTGAAAAAATGTATGATGATATCGCAACTGGTGATTTTTTTTGGACACAACAATTTTCTTCGTATGGCTACTGAAGAATTTGGAACTACCTCACATAGTTGGACCTCATTTGCAGAGAGGAACAACGAAAATGTGGGTGCCTATATCGCCTAAGTCCAATAAGATTGGAATAATTGAGCAATTTTACCATCTTAATTTGCTGACTTGAAATTAATTTGAGCAACCACATTTATGCTATTTTAGCATATTTAAACATGTTTTGGTGGGCCAAGTATTAGTTTATATCAATAAATAAGCGAAAATCTATTAATTCAAATGATTTTTAATGCAAAATAACGCATAGGAACAATTCATCTGAAAATTAAATTGAATTTACAAATTGAAAAAATCCTAGTGTTATAGCACGGTAAGAATTTGTCATGTCGTACCTATTGACACTTTTAGTACCATTTGAGAAAAAAATTTGAACATCTCTCTTTATAATAAAAGGTAGATTAAAGAAAAAATTTCATATTATACTTATATTAGGTGAGATTTTATTAGATAATTAAATAAATTTCAACATTTTCGCAAAAGTGTCAATAGGGGTTCCCTTCACCATAATTTTTAAAATTTAGGATTGACCAATTTCATGTACACTTGTAACTAAAAAACACTCTACTAAAATAATATTCAGAATCTAAAATATTTGAATTAACTTCAATATATAGGTATTATCGGTATCATCTCTCAATGAAATGAACAAAGCAGAGATTTCATATGATTTTAGAATTTCATTCTTCACCTTTACCAATATTATCCTATATTTCACCAAGCCTCCAGGTCTGATGAAGCGGAAAATTAAATTAGTCATTAAATAAATTGAAAGCTCAGAGCGTTTTTGCCCTAATATATCTACACCAAAATTTATTTAAGCAATATATGCCTTATCCACGTATAATTACATGTTTGAATTTCAATTCCTAATTTTCATTATTAGCAACATTCAAAATCACTGACATAATTAAATTAGCGTCAGAAATTGAGAAAACAAACATAAATAAATAAAGAAGAAATTTTGGATGATATAAATTTAAAATGATAAATTGAATTTAGTATCCGTAAATACTGTGTGTATAGTATATGTGATACAAATCGATATGAATGTGTTCTCGGGTGAACTCTATCAAAAACTTTATTGGCTTTAGTGAGAAGGAAGATTTTTATTTATTTTGATAATGCTTTTCAATAGAAAGATCTAAAGTTCTCACGCCAAATTGCGCTCCTCTCACATAAAACTTTGTGGCTTCAACTGATAATTGCCGGAATGTTTATAGTATACATTTTGCATATGGGGTTTTCTCAACTGCAAAAAAGGAAAGAAGTCGAGGTTCTCTACAGTTCCTGTGGGCAATTAAATTGGTAACAATCGACCATTGTAGCTTGAAGTAAAATTTTACACAACATGCAATTTAAAGTATCCCCAGTATCCTGATACTTGCAAACACTACAAAAAAGTTTCACTTTATTTTTCTGCTTAAAAACCTTCACCTTTAATTTACGGTACAAATTTCGTCTAATATCCTCTCAGAGAATATACTGTTTTTTTATTGAGGATAAAGGTATATATTTTTATTACTCTTCTATTGAATATAAAATATTGCAACTCATTCTTTATGGCGGTGAATCGTTTAAAACGTATTCATTCACTGTTTTTTTTTCGGAGGTAGAAATTTCATAAAAAATTCAGTGACTATCGTTATATGTATTCTTTCAAAGTATTTAATTAACGGATGGTGTTTTTGTATTGTCTTCCCAAAAAAAAACAACAAAGTTTAAATTGAAAAGGCACACGACGACGTGGTAAAATTAAATCTCCCTCTAAGGATATTTACATCAAAATAGAGATTCACAAAGTTTATCGATTTTCTCCATGTGAAGTTGTTGGTAATATTTTTAGGATATATTCCCAGCACGTCTACCGGTCACATAATTCTCCTGAAATTCACATTTTGAGGCTTCAAATAGCAAAATTTAAATCACACCACGAATCAGGAACAGAAAAGGTGAAACATGAGCTCAAGGGGAGGTTCAAATTATGACTTTGGTTAGAGCATTTTATGTGATGCACAAAAGAAGGGGTTCATGCAAAAAAAATCTATGCTCAGTCAATTGTGATGAGTTCCTATATAGCCGAGTTATATTTTTTTATTATCCTCATGGGCAGTTTGTTTTAATTACAATTTGCATCATTTCACAAAGCAAAGAGTGAATTATGTGCTTCGTTTAGTGTGACGTGACTACCAATCGATTAAGGTTCTAATTAATTCACCAGTGTTCTCCCTGTCCGATACTGATGACCTACCCCGTACACCGATCACGATTGACGGGATGTTGTACCTTTTCACATTATACATACCTTTTCTTCTCTTTCAGAAATTGAAATATGAAGATGAAAAACACAAATGCTTGTTCTTGAACTATCTCTATACATTCATTCATTAAATATTTTCTTATAGGAGAATATTAATTACAAGAGTACTTTTACTATATGTGCATACTTAGATAAAAGAAAATGTAACATAAAAACTTATTCATACCGCGTGGTATACTGCAATAAATTTAATTAGAGCTCAGGAAAAAATTAAATCAATTTAAAATAAATATTAAATTTAAAAGAATTTAAATTGAAATAAAATATTTCGTATAAATACATGTGGAACCAAGGAAGGGTTTAGTTAAAGTTTAGTTCCATATATTTACGAAAATATAGTTGAAGAATTCTTAATAATATTTTTAAAGTTTAATATAAACTTCTTAAAAAATTTCTCGAAATTTTTAAGAAATCTGCACCTGTTCTAATCAATTATTGGCCGAAAATCACTTTGTAAAACATATAGGGGAAGTCTCTTAGGCTTCGCACACTTCAAATATTTTTCCCATATCTAACGAATCTTTAACGATATTTAATCTTTAACGAATCTTTAACCATATTTAACGAATCTGAGCTTATGGCAATATTTTTCAATAGCTATAATATAATAATAATAATAATAATAATGCTGGCACAACATTCCATGAAGGAACAAGGCCTTCCCGCAAGGGGATTCCTAGACATGCATTATTATTTTTTTCTTGTACGGGATGAGGTTGCCAGTCCCATACCCGTGGAATCCAGTGCAGTGAAGCTCACTGGATCAATCCGAACACCTTTAACGCCAGAAAAATTCCTGGTGACCTAAAAGGGATTCGAACCCGAGACACTTGCATCATAGAGCGAGTGCTCTACCACTTGACCCATTGAGTGCCCAGACACAAAAGAGGTTTTCAGACATAAAAGAATATTGGACAATATTTGAAGTGTTCGAAACCAAAGTGTTTGCGAAGTCCGAAAACCTTCCTCTACTGCATTTTAGGTAATCTAAGCTATTTATAATTCTGTTAACATTGGTTGTTAACCGGTTCGATTTCACAAACAAAATGCCCTGTGAACACAAGGGATCTCCTTGCGAACTAGACTGGGTAAGCAACATAACATTTTAAATTTTAGAGTTCTCAAAATATTGAAATATATTTCGAACTTGACTAAAAACTAGGGATGGCGAGCATCCCAGCTTTGCGGAAAGATCGAACTCGTGACTTAAACGTTCCTCAAAAGTACATTCGCATAATTTACCGTTTACCGGTTCACAACCGATTTACTGAACAGATTGAATCACTCAAAAGATCGCCGAAATTAGCTTAGGGGTAATACAATTGAGTTTCGGATAGAAATTAGTTACCGGTTGTCAACCGGTCTATTACCGATTCAGAACGAATTGGAACCGGTTTAAACTTATCAGAAATTCCAAGACTTTTTCAACGAGCCTAAATATAATACTATTCGGTTGAGAAATGCACTCTCTAAAGCCTTTCAACCTTTGACCTTGAAAAAACCGTAATTATTCAGTAGTATTTGTAATTTTCGTACAAGACAAAATGTGTTTTCTAGTAATCTCCTAAAAAATATGATTTTGGTGAAGAAGGGCAGCGGTGAGGGGAAAACGAAGGCCATGTCAACTATTCTTCAGTCGGTTTATGATGGAGGGAGGGTTCCCCGAAAGTCCCAAGTCGCAATCTCTTACCGTTTGGCCTCTCAAACTGGTGGCAGCCGGACGGATCAAACGGATCACCATTTCTCAGAAATCGTCTAAAACATTATGATATAATGTTGAGAAAAGTGTTCCACAAAGGGTGGAGGAAAGTGGAAATTTTGGTCGTGAAAAAGTCGAGGGATTATAATACTGGCTCTCTCTGTGGAGTTCGAGAAGTAAAAAAAAATAAAAAGTGAAAAGAATTATTTTATTATCTTTTTTTCTTTTATTATTTTATTTTAAAAATTTATTTTTAGAAGTATTTTGAACTTTTTCTAGGAAATTTACTTGTTAAACTTTCTCAAAGAATATTCTGGCAATGCCCAAGACTAACTTGGACACTGCTGGGAGGGAAACTGCAGCACTATAGCACGTACTTTGAGAGTACGTGTGTTTTGAAATTAGTGAATATCATAAATCCTGAATGTTTAACGTTCATTTAGTTTTACAAAATCAATTACGAAACTTAAAGCGAATTAAGCTGCGCTGTGAAACTTGTACAGCTTTATTTACGTGATGGTTTGAGTTTATTCTTGTCAAAGGGGTAGAAATAAATCGTACTAAATTAAATTTCCCCTTATTGAATTGCTCTATCTTCCCTTACTGCTATAAATAAAGTACATTACGTGAAACTTCATTTCAAAGCTTTTGAAATATCGTATAGTTCAATGAAAAATAATATACGGGGAAGGGTGGGCCGTTTCGGCTACTAAAGCTTTTGTTAAATATTTATAAATTATATTAAAAAATACAGCTTCTATATCTTAGTTCTTGGTTATTTGAAATTCCAAAATTTTATATAATATTTTCGAAAGTCATTCATACCTGAAACTGCCCCACTCTCCCTAAGAAACACAGCAAACACCGTTATTATGTTTGCACCTTTAATTCTAAATAATCATTCTCTAACCTTTTGTATTTCCTGACATATTTTCAGCAATTGGTGAACATGATGTTGATCGTTGGGGCCACACTCGTAGGACTCTTATGCTACCATTTAGGGGAAATCAAGCAACGACGCGCCTTCCTGGAGGCCAAGAAGAGCCTCGAAGTCAAAATGCTGATTGAGGAGGAGTCCGCCGAGCAGGTAAAATCAATAAACAGTAAATAATGTCTCTCAATTAATTCAATCATTTGTCATTGGATTAATTCTTCTGATTCGGTGGGCACGCAAAAATAGGAACGACTCCTTCTCTCCGTTCTTCCTGCTCACGTGGCAGTGAAAATGAGGTAAAAATTCAATTACTTTTTGCACACTCCTGTCGCCTCTTGAGATGAAATTCTTTGCTGAGGGATTACTATTGGGCAAATGGAAAAAAAATCCTTCCGTCACCTTTTACCACGGGGAAAATCTAGAGACTTTTGTGATGCTTTCGCCAAAATGAAATTTTCTTCCGATTAGAGAGCAAAAATTTGCATTTCACTCAACACCAGAGAAGAAAAAATAACAACGTGTGAAAGTTTTTCTTTCTGTGTGAAAAAATATCAAGCATTAGCATAAGTGAAATATTGTCGGAAAAATAGAAAAAACGCTGACTTATTAATGTTTTCCGGGTCGAGGGTTTTAGAATTAATTATATCACTCACCTGGGGAAAATTATGTTGTCCTCAGATACAACTTAACTTTGTGATTTTTCCCCAAACTCACTGACAGGCCTCTCCTTGATTATCCTTGATAACAAGAGAGCACAATTTATACACCATACTTCGACACTCTAAGCATCGAATGATATGTATTTGAAAAGCTCTCGTCAAATATTTGCTCTAATCACCTCTGAAAAAGCTTTCTGATTATTTTTATCTCCATATTGTCATTAATGAGCTTTCCAATTCCAGACTGATTTTTTTGTCACAAGTGAGCACTATTTTAACATTTAATTTGTGGGAAAAAATAATTCTCTGTTTGAAAATGGGTCAGTATCTCTCCTTTTCATTTTCACAAAATGTTATGTAAAGTGCCCAACCACTATGCGCGAATAAACTCCACTTTTAACTCTAATTCATTATTAATGGAGTTGATGTTCACATAGTTGTGAATAATAGAAGAGACTGAAATAATGTAACCGAAATCCATATTCTTTTTTTTGTCAAACAAATAAAATAATATTCAGTGTTATATGAAAAAGTTTGTTACCCAAACATACAATGATTAATTGAAATCCAATGCAAATTATTATTTTACACCAAATTGCTGTATTATCACTACTAATTGGATTTTCCGTACACACGAGAATTATTAAAAGTCAAATTATCCCCATGTTGTTCTTTGGGGATTCAGAGAGAGAAATTTATTATAACACAGATTTCTCACAGAGTCAGATTAAATTTTGAGTTAAGACATAAAATTTCTTATCTCTCACATTGAATTTAAGGAGAAATTTTAGAAGTAACTGCTTTTGTGTAAAACACACTGCGAAAAATTCAATAAGGTATTTCTCTGATAAGACCCAGGGGGTAATCTGTAGAATTTTAAATAGAAAGCAAGTTTTGTCATTAAATATTTGTTCTATTTCATTGAGCGCTTGTTTACGTACGCTATCATTCACTCATCGCCTACAAGCTTTCTGATAGCTTTACATGGGAACTTTTTTTATAAAATGGAATAGAAAAAATTTACTTCATCTCAGATAAAGATATTGTTATTTTAAAAAGTGTAATCTTTATCAAATAATCTTATAGACAGAAATATAACAAATTGTATGAAAGAAATTTAAAAATTATAATTAATTTATGAAAGAAAACATGATCTTTTGAGGAAAAATATTCTCAATTCTTTATTAATTGGTGTTTGTTCTTTATTATCGGTTAGTACAAAGCATATCAGCATCGAAAGTAAATACTCCTTTACTCTAATGCAGATAATTTATTATTAAAAACTTAAAAGTTTAATTTTAGAAAAGCAAAATGATAATTTGAGAAAAATTAATATGCGAAAAATTCGTATTTCATTTTGCACTGAATTTAAATTCTTTGCATTAAATCCGGTGGCAGCCAAAATCCCGAAAACCAAAATCTCGAAAGCCAAAATCCCGAACGCCAAAATCCGGAAAAGGCCAAAATCCCGAAAGCCAAAATCCCAAATGTTAAAAATCGTGAAAGGGATGAAATTATATCGAGGAAAATGTATAGAATAATTTCCCAAGACACAAGATTTCCCTTTGCCTCCAGAAAGCACGGATGCAATCGTGCTATGATACATTTAAGAATTCGGGATTTTGGCTTTCGGGATTTTGGCTTTCGGGATTTTGACCGGGACCCCATTAAATCATAAGAAATAGTACTATTTATTTGTAACTATCTAAGAAAACAATTTGTCACTCTGCATTCGAATCCAGAAAAAATGTAGGTAAATATTATCAAAATCGACGCTATATCAATCTTTCCGTACGTAACAATGTCTGCGAAAGTTGAACAACTTTCCAATACAAAAGGCAAATAAAAAAGAATATTTAATAAAGATAAATCGGTTACGAGTGCTTTACCGATTTATTTCTGATTGTAGCCGACACAGATGCGATAGAAATTTCAAGACCTTTCAGAAAATCCAAATTTGACCAAATCGATTGAAAAATAATGCTTCAAGACTGGTTGGACCCTGACCTCCAAAAATTCAAGATCCAAATAAAGACGTCTCTCGGCTTGAGCCATGTGTGTCCAGAACGTAACTGTATTATAGGGAAGGATGGGAAATTTCAGGAAGATGAAGATTTGTCGAGACTCATTTGCTAAATGTTCATGAAGTATCTTACTATGTCCAGCTTGTCACTTGGATATTGACAATTTGAATAGGATAAGTGTTCCAAATTTCGGCATAGTTGCATGAAAGCGCAAAAGTCTCAAGTTTGAAATGTAATATTTTTAATACAATTGTTTTTTTTTTGTTACTTTTTTATAAGGAGTGTTGCCGGGAACCTTGTACACAGTTTATCGTCTTTACTTTCTCTATAATCATTCTTAATACATTTTAAAATGAATATAAATGTAGACATATCATTGGTGGCCTATTCCGGCCACCTTCATTCTCATCGTTCCTTGCATTCCTTCAGATCATCGAAGCGATTTTTTTGTTATTTTTTGCATTGTATAATCTCTAGAGTAGGGTAGGTGTGCCTAATTCCGGCCAGCTTGTAAGTTCGGCCCCTTTTATGTTCCTAGAATTTCCATGAACTTTTAGATTTTACGTACTCCAAAGATTATACAATGCAAAAGAATAACAAAAAATGTAGCTACGACAAACGAGATGACGTGAAAAAGATATTGGATGAATTCTCGAAGGGCAAGAAACTATGAGAATGAAGGTGGCCGAAATAGGGTACCAAAGCTATGTCTATATTTTTATTCATTTTAAAATGTATTAAGAATGATTTTACAGTAAATAAAGACGGTAAACTCTTTACAAGGTTCCATGCAACACTCTTACAAAAGAAAGAATAAAAAAAATCAATTTGTATTTAAAATATTACATTTCAAACTTGAGACTTTGACACTTGCATGCAACTATGGCGAAATTTGGCACACTTACCCTATACAAAAACTAAAAATTCAATTGAGGAACAAAAAATGTAACCGGAATTGCAAGCTGGCCGGAAATCGGCACACTTACCCTATATGCAGCACATTATCTTAATTTATTTTCTGACAATATATGTTTGCAAAAATCATGCATGTCTGAATTGCCCGACCTTTACCTATACGATTTTACTAAATTCAAAATAAGTTTATAGTTTTAATCCCAATGAAATTTGCATCTACATTAGAAAATTAGCAAACTCGTTAGATTTTATTCGAGCACTTAAATGTTTTATAATTTTTTGGTGACCTTAAGGAGGATCGGACAGGGGGCACTTTCAATATTAAAGTATGTACTATACGAGTTAACGTGATTATGCAGCCTCCCTGTACTAAATTCGAAGAATATTTACTCATAAAACTGTCTACTAACTTTTAGCATGATTCAAGTAAAATATTATATAAAATACAAAATAAATTATGTAAAATAGAGATTTAAAATACGTTGCGCTTTATATTAATTTATTTATCTTTATTTTTAGCACTTTTATGTGTCAGTCCCATTACATTCCTTAATAAATTTTCCCATAATAGTGAAATATTATTCTCATTTTTCTTCGACGAATTTTTATATTATCTCTGGCGAAACAGATGTATTGCTGATTAAAATATAAGATTCGTAAGAAATCATTTTCACACCTTCCTGGTGTTGAGGAATTTCGTTCCGTATTTCCACCTAGAGGCCCAAGTGTTATTCCTTGGCAAAGAATTTAGCTCATTGTCCCTTTCATTCCTAAAAAAAAGATACAATTTCCCTCTTGGTTATGTACAATAAATTGAATTTAGACAGGATTTGGGATGCACGGATTCGGAGCAATTCAAGAAAATTTATATGAGTCGCCATGAAAATGTGAGGTAAATTGAATTAATTAAGAAAGAATGTTCAGCTGATGGAACGGTTTTTTCTTACACAATTTTCTCGTCAATCTTTTTTTCGTCATTATAGCATTCTCTATGCCGATATCGTGGGTTTTACGGCGATTTCTTCAACATACTCCGCTCAGGATCTAGTAAAGATGCTCAATGAACTTTTTGCGCGCTTCGATCGGCTGGCAGAGGTGACAAAGACCATTATTACAGTATTAGCCTAGGTTGGGGTGCTGAAGATTTTCTGGTTTTCTTTTTTTTTCCTCAGAAATATCAGCAGCTAAGAATAAAAATTCTAGGCGACTGTTACTACTGCATCAGTGGAGCTCCCGTGGAAATAGCCAACCATGCCTCATTATGTGTCTACATGGGACTATCTATGGTGAAAGCCATAAAGTGAGTGGGCACAATTATTGATATTAATGCCTAGTATTCGAATTGCTTTGTCATTTTATTGGACATAACGTCCATATCCAAATATCCACAATGGCCCACTTAGGGACTCTCCATTGCAGATATGTCCAGCAGAAAACTCAATCACCCGTGGACATGAGAGTGGGCATTCATACTGGAGCTGTTCTTGCTGGCATCCTGGGTCAACGTCAGTGGCAATTTGATGTGTATTCGAAGGATGTTGAATTGGCCAATAAAATGGAATCCAGCGGAATGGCTGGGTGAGTGTCTCTCATTTTTCAACCACTCCCATATTCCTTTGTCCTCTTTGACTATTTTCCCAAGAGTCATCTCTTATCAGACGGATGTGGATAATGTAGAGTGGGACTGAGTAGTTCCCTTTAATAAATGATACCATTTTTTGCACATATTTCATACACAGAGATGGAATTCAAGAAGAAAACTTAAAGAAATCCTTCATAGGAAAACTTTAGTTTATTAAAAATGTCATAAAAAAAATTAAAATAATAATATTTTATGGTTAGAATGAATTGTAAATTGTAACATAAACTTGTATTAGCCATATAATTCTGAAAGCATTTTTTACTCATTAAAAAACAGTTAATTATGTACGGAGTTTTAATTGAGAAGAAAGTTAAGTTTAATGTCTTAGATCTGATAATTAGCGAAATATAGAACATTTTTTACATAAAGTCTTGGTCATATACTTATAATCTTGCTTAAAGTAGTTTTGTAGGGCACGTTCTCAGAAAAAAGTAACTTCCGATTTCAGAAATGTAAAAGTTTAATCACATCATTATAAGGATGGATTGAGGAGGATTTGAACGACGACGATTTGAAGGACTTTAAGGACGATTTGAACGATTATTTTTTATATCTAAAGTTATCTTTTCCAAAGTTTATATGTAATCAGAAAATAAAAGGATATATGAATCTAGGGTATTTTTTCAAACATCCAGCAATTTGCTATTGTTAAATAACGAAATTCAAAGGAAAGGAATTTTGAAAATCTCAAATTGACGAATGAATGTTAATAGTATTATTAAAATTCAACACAAAAAAGTTTAAAAAAAAAAGAAAAAAAAATATTTCGTAAAATTCTTCGTAAATGTTTGTGAATTCCTTCCGCACAGAAAAAAAATCGTAAAGTTGTTCGTAAAAGTTTGTGAATTCCTAGTGCGGACTTACGAAATGGTCGTAAATCGTATAACCAACAAAAAAAGTTAGTAAAAGTTTGTACTATTTTCACAAACATTATTCGTAAATGTACGTAAACACAGAAAAAAAGTTCGTGAAATTTTGTCATTTGTTCATAAATTTTTGTTTCCCTGCCAAACATTTTACGAAACTTTACGAAGAAAAAGAAAGGACGGAGCAGATAGTATCCAATCAAGAAATTTACTGAACATTTTTCATATTATACATTTTAATAATTTATTTTTAAAAATTATTATTATCTTAAAAGCTTTCTTTTCAGTTCAAAAGATTTTTAATTAGTAATGGATGGATACATTTGCTTGCTTGCTAAAATTTTCTTAATTTCCTTGTTTCTTATACATGTCAAAATTGAGTTATGCATTATTTATAAGCAGTTAATCTTGTATCTTCATTATATATGATAAGCATTGTTATCCAACCACAGAAAAACATTCTACGAAAAAGAAGAGAAAATGCCCCTAAATAGAACCATTGATGAAAATTTAAAGAGTACACTTTAGCGTGTTTAGAAGCCCATATAATTGGTTTGAAGTGGATAAAATATGAAAATTAGACTTTTTCTTGAAACTTTTACACCATTTCTTCTTACAAAAATTAAATAAATAATTAAAATAAAATAAAATTTAAAAAAAAGAAGAAAAATGTATAAAAGAGAGGAAAGTTCAACGAAAGTGATGGAAAATGGAAATGTGCATAAAATCTGTTCAAAATAACCCGGTGAAAGGGCTGATTCAGATAAAGCGACCAACTTTTTAATTTTTCTCTTAATTTCTTTAATTTTATGGCTTACTAAATTCAAGAGCTAACTCAAAAAAAACCATTGTCAATTGTCCAAAAAAATGTTTCAAGAAACTCGATAAACCTATACACATAAAAAAATTTTGACTCTAAATTTAAGAATACATAAGTCTCCGGGAACTTAAATTGGACGTGAATCCCCTAGGCGTTTAAATTCAGAAGCCCTTTGCCAATGAAATGGGCTAGAATCCCTATCTCTTTGACGCAAAGAGATCGGGAGTTTAAGTTCAGCATTAGCTGAAAAATGGAAAATGACTTGAGATTTAAAAATTACAATTAAAACTAAGTGATCAAGGATTTAGGATTAGTGCATTGATATTCATTGGATGGAATTTGGAATTAAATTGTTGGGTGTTTCTGTTTAAGAATTTTCCATTTTTCTGTGTGTAACTTTTATGTTAGTAAAAATAAGCAGATAAACCTAGAACAGTTTATTATAGGTGAGATTCTTAAAGTGAGTAAACTCGAAATGCATGCAAATTCGATTTGGAGTAGGAGTTGGGAGATGATTTTCAGTAATTTTGAATCAAATTTCTGAAACAAATGCAAATATTTAGGGTTTTGATGAACTAGGAAAAAGATATGGGTGAAATACTTTCCCCTTGGTGTCCATATAACGACGAGTTACAACAATATCAAATAATCGTTGAATTTTGTGAGAACTTTCTTTTAACACCAAACCTACCGACCGTTTTTGGTCGTTTTTCGGTCAAATGACAAATCGCGGTAGGGTAGGATACTGAACAAATTTGTTTTAGAAAAGAGCAAAAAATTAAAATTTAAATATTGAAAAATATATTACATATGCATATTTTGAGAAATTCATAAAGTTTGTTAGTAACATTATACCGTTTAAATATGTATTAATTTTAAACCGGTCAGTTTGACCGGGTCTTGGTAGGTTTAGTGTTAAACCTTATTTTCAAAAATGTGGTCCTACACTGAGACAAAAGAGGGTGCGATTAACTTTTTTTCCTCATAACTTTTACACTTTTTAGGTGTAAAAATATATCAACATTTTTTAATGTTAATTTTACACCTTTTTAAGTGTAAAATTAACATGAAAAAGTGTGACTTTAACCCACAATACAACTAAACAAGTACTATTTACACCGATTTCGGATTAATACTGCAGGGTAAAATAAACATTTCCGGAACGTTATTTTAACTTTTTCGAATTTCTCTCACTCAGTGTAGTAAAACGATTATATCAGTACTTGTGTAGTTTCGCAGCGTTTATGGGAAAAACTCAATTTTTTAACACAAAAACTGCAAAATCGGACAGATGACACAATCTGAGAAAAAAATCATGTATGGACGAAATATCCTCTACAATTATACTGAAGAAATTATCGCCATTTATGTAGAAGGAAATGTGGCATTTCATGAAAGCTTTTCATTTACCAAATTCGGACAATTAGAACCGGAGCTGGAGTTAATTTTTATAAAAAAAAACTTGACCTCGTCTAGCTCGGGTTAGGAGGGTCCAATCGGGAGGCCTTAAGTTTGTTTTTAATAAAAAGTTCTAAGGGCCAGCTATAATACACTACAATTTGAGCCCGATTCATGCCATAGGGGCTGAACAATTGAGAAAACAAAACAATATGGGTTTTCAAAATGGTTGATGGAAAGGTAAAGGGTGGGGGTCAATGCACCAAGTTACAATTTTCACCCAATATATAACCTTTTCCGAACACCAGAAGTCGATATCTCTCTTAGTTTAGGAGATATTAAACTCTAAATAGCGACCGGCCAGGCAGGAAAGTTTTTAGCCACCCATATATTCGTAATCAGGAAGTAACCAAACCAAACACATTTTGGCAAGGTTTGGGGCGGATCAGAAGACATGAGATTTTGGGATGATTATGGTGAAATTGTTAAGAATCTCACCTATAATTGAGATGAATCACCCGTTGTCAAATTAAAAATTCTAAATTATTAATGTCCAATAAATAGTATCATATAAATTTCGATCAATTAATTGATTAATTTGCGAAAGAATATCCTGAATATTTTTTAAATTTCCCTATTTTTACATCATAAAATTGGTATGTGAGAATGACTAATATTATTACTTTTATTTCTAACTCACCTGAGTACGTAACATGAATTGTTTGGAAAACTCCACAAAAATAAATTTTGTGAACTCAAGATAAACTCTGAAAGGATTTGAAACATACGACAGAACTTTAACAGGCTAAACGTTAAAAGTGTTTCATTTATCAGGTTTTTTTTAAACTATTCACAAAGATATGTCATACCAAGAAAGTTTTATTTTTATTTTAATAAAATGATACGTTTGATATGGTTATATTTTATATTCTCCAAGACGTAATTTTTCCATACTTGTATTGTTATATATATTTTTAAGATGTCCAACAGCTCCAAAATTTTCCATGACTTTTTCTATTCTATATTTCAATGTTATTTTTTGCTTTTTGAAAAGTCAGTATTACAGAGTGTAAATCATTTAAAAGTTATTCCACAGTTAATTTTCCACGTCATTCATGTCCTTTTTTCCCTTCTAATGATACAGACGAGTTCACATCAGTGAGAAAACTTTGAAATTCCTCAACGGAGAGTTCGAGGTGGAACCAGCTTATGGGGAGAAACGTGAGGAGAGTTTGAGAATTGCAGGACTAAAAACATATTTTATAACGAAAGTTCTGAAACCTGTAAGTTTATTAACTTTGTATCCAACTAAAAGTTCTTCATTATTTGATTCTTTTTTTTTGTGTGACACATCAACTATTTGCAGTTTGTTCCTACGTCGAATGAGGAGAAGAATGGAACAACGAAATTAGGCGATATGGCACAAAACTCCCTGGAATCCGATGCACTGTCTGACACACTCCAGGAAGATGATCAGCCAAAGGTATGAGAGCCATAATTGGTAGAATGAAATTTCCAAGTGGGTTAATTCAATTAATTATCGTTGTGGAACAGACTCATATCACACAGGAGAGTCACGATGTCTCGCCAATGTCGGAGGACAAGCAGAAGGAGGAGGACTATAGGTTGAGACTTCAGAAGGAATTAGTTAGTCGCGATGGTCATGGGTAAGTTTTAATTGAAATTTTCTATTTGATAATGCTTAATATCTTTTATCTTATAATTTTTTTTCCAGGGACCTGTCCAAACACACAAATTTTCTGTTAACATTTCGCAATAAGAATCATGAGGCGGCATATTCAGCCTATCGAGAGCCATATTCAGCAGTACCATTGCTTGCATGCCTTGTCGTGTATTTCTTAGGCATCGTTTATTATCCTGTGGTGCTTCCTAAGTAACATGTCCATCCCCATACTCCACCTTTTCACCAAAAATTTAATTGAAATTCCTCTCAAATATTTCAGAACTGCTCTCCATTTTGCACTAACATTGGCGCCATTTCTCCTCATCTTCCCATTAGTCTTCATTTCCGTGGGAGAAAGTTTTTTCCTCGTAAGTTAATTTATTCGTTGGTATAGCACAAAACAAACTAACAAAACTTTCATGTCAAAACTTTCAGATCTTTCCTGAGTGGTTAGTGAACATCAGTAAGAAATTCAATGATCTCATCTGGCTCCGAAGAACATCGGCTGCTCTCGTTATCCTCCTCATCATTTTGATGAATTTCTTTGATATGGTAAACCACTGCCTTATTTCAATACTGCAATTACTTCCAAAGCTTCAATAAACTCTCTTTCCCTCTAGGTGGCTTTTACACTGCAATTGGGCAACACAGATACTTCTGTTAATACAACCCTTCATCACTTTAAGCTCGAACCATCAGAAGCATACTTCCCATCGTATTTCACCAACTATGCTGTATTGATACTTATTGGTACCTCTATCTTAGCACAATTATCACATGTTGTCAAGATATTCCTCATTATTGCAAGCACAGGTGGGTGATTTTAAATAAAAAATACTAAGAAATGCATTGAAAACATTGACATGATTTTTATTTTTGCAGCTTTATACTGTTTCACAAATATCTTTCTGATGGAAAAAGACTTTCAGAGAGAACAAACTACGTTATGGACTGTGTGAGTATTCCCTGAGACACTATTTCTCAGAAATTCCTATTCATGAATGTTCTCTGAGGAGTATTCTGTGACCTAAAAATTATGATTCTTGGGAGAGTAGTCTTTTTGTTGAAATCTCTATAAAAGTTATTCCAGGAGTAATACCTTCTGCTGTGGCTGTTCAATTCAATCTTAAATTGCATGGGAAGGAAAGTAGGACAAACTATATTGAATTTTCCAAGAAATCTCCAATTGAAATAGAATCATGGGGATGATAAAACATCACTTTTCCTAATTGGGTCTGAATAAGAACACTACCAACCATTGATTGGGATTTTATAGGGCTTTAAGGGAGGGTACTGTAAACTTATATTATAGCATTTCTAAAAATACAAATACAATCCTTATTGTAATCACATTATTTACACTCAGAAAAAAAAATTCGAAATTTAAAAATATTGTTCTTAAGTAACACAGCTTTCAGATTGAAAGTTTAGCCCAGTTCCCGAAAATCACAAAATTATAAATAAAAAGTAATTTTACTGGTTTTTCGTTACTTATCACTTGCCCTTAAATCCAACCCTAAGCCATAATTTCGCCAAAAATTCAGTTTGATAAGAAATTAGAAGAGGTAATCCATTAGACCAATACGAGCTTCAGACCTAAGGCTTAAGTGGTCTTCAGACTAGAGGTTTAGCCCAGTTCCTGAAGGTATGAAAATCCTAAAGAGCAACCAATTTTATAGCTTTTTGAGAACCTAATATGTCATTTACTTTAATAATTCAATTCTAAGTTAAGTTTTTTCCAAAAAATGGTGATTGATAAGAAATTAGAGCAGCTAAGCCACATGGCTAAGCCTTAGGTCTGAAGCCCGTATTACTCGTTTTCTAATCAGTCAAGATTTATTGGAAAATTTTGACCTATGGCAACTAATTTTATTGGTTGTTGAAAAAGTAATAAATTATTTGCCCTTAATAATCCAATCTTAAGTCAAAATTTTCCAATTAATCTTTAATACTCAGAAATTACAAAAGTTAAGCCATATGGTTAGCTTTAGGTCCAATGTCCGTATAAAAGAAGGATAAAGCGGTCTTCAGACTAGAGGTTTGGCCCAGTTCCCGAAGGTCTTAGAATCATAAATGGAAACCAATTTTATTCCTTCACAGAAACTAATAAGTAATTTTGCCCTTAATAATCCAATCCTAAGTTAAATTTTCCAAAATATCTCGACTTATAAGAGATAGGGTAGTGTGCCAAATTCCGGCCAGCTTGCAATTTCGGCCACCTTTTTTGTTCCTCGAATTACCATGAATTTTCAGTTTTTACATACTCTAGAGATTATTCAATGCAAAAGAATAACAAAAAATGTAGCTTCGACAACCGAGATGATGTGAAAAAGACATTTGAAGAATTCCCGAAGGGCAAGGAACTTTGAGAATAAAGGTGGCCGAAATAGGGCATCAAAGCTATGTCTACATTTTTATTCACTTCAAAATGTATTAGGAAGGATTTTAAAGTAAATAAAGACGATAAACTGTCTACAAGGTTCTAAGCAACACTCCTTAAGTAGAAGGAATGAAAAAAATCAATTTCTATTAAAGATATTACATTTCAAACTTGAGACTTTGGCGCTTGCATGCAACTATACCGAAATTTGGCACGCACTTACCCTAATAACAGTTAAGCCATGGCCAACTGAAGCTCGTATACTGAAGCTCGTATACTGAAGCTCGTATAAGACAATCATCGATGTTCCAAAATTCAATAAATTCATTTAAAATATTTTGTGATATTTCCTTTATATTCCATGTATAAATTTATTCCCTTATAATATTGAAAAATGGCTTAGTATTTTTCATAAATATTTCAGAGATGTACCTCTACGCTTTGTAATCTCTGTACAGTTGATTGCAATTGCCATAAGCCTATCTATCCTATCTCGTCACTTTGATCGTGAAGATCGTGTGATCTTCATGTGGCGGATTGAGGTATCCGAGGCCAAGGAGAAGGCAAGTGACATGAGACAACGAAATGAGCAACTCGTTTACAACATCCTTCCCGTTCACGTGGCAGCTCATTTCATGGGAAACAGGAAACGTTCTCATGATGATCTCTACTCCCAGAGTTATGCCGAAGTAGGTGTTCTGTTTGCCAGTATGCCGAATTTTTCGGATTTCTACTCAGAGGATGCTGTAAACAATCAGGGCCTAGAATGTCTTCGTTTTCTCAATGAAGTCATATCGGATTTTGATGCATTGCTGGAACTACCACAGTTTCAGGACATCATCAAAATCAAGACCATTGGATCGACCTACATGGCAGCCAGTGGACTCAATCCCACACGTCAGGTTCAACCTGAGGATCCGATTGTTGTGCGATGGAATCACTTGGCATTGCTGGTGGAGTTCGCCATTGAACTGAAGAAGGCCCTACAGGGCATCAATGAGCAATCCTTCAATCACTTCGTGCTGAAGATGGGTGTCAATCACGGACCCATAACAGCCGGTGTGATTGGAGCTAGGAAGCCACATTATGATATCTGGGGCAATACGGTCAATGTAGCGTCTAGGATGGAAAGTACCGGTAAGGCAGGTGCTATCCAGGTGACGGAAGAAACATGCCATATTCTCCAAACTTTCGGTTACACTTTCGAACAACGTGGGCTTGTTGCTGTTAAGGGCAAAGGTCAGCTGATGACATACTATCTTCAAGGCAAAACTGCCAAGCCCCAGCCAAGTGCGACACCTGTTGAACTCACAAATGGCTTTGTCGCAACCCCACCCACGTTATCTGAAGAAAGGGCAGAACCGTCCCAGAGTGTGGAGAAAACTGAGACGGAGAGTACCAAAGTCGCTAATGCTATCAATGAGGATGACAGTCAACCAAAGGAGATTCTTAGCAATATAATAAATTCGACAGCATCAGAGGAAGAAAATCTCGAACCAGACGCGAGGACGCCTCTCCTCACAGACACCAACAAGACCATCATCAAATCGGGCGAAATGTAGGAGGGTGGTAGCAAGTAGAGAACTCAACCAATTTATGGAACAATCAGTAGGAGAAACTTCTTTCCAAAATTATCCAAATGGAAGTTCAATATTTACTTTGGGAAAGTGTTAGAACTTTTTTTTTATTTATAAAATACAGTGACTGACCAGACAAATAGACTGTCAAGGTAATTATATCATCTTATTAATGGGTGTGAAAAGTTTTATAAATCAATTAGGAAAATTCAATTGAATTACATTTTCAAGCAACACGAACAAATAATTTAATTACAACTGATTAAAAGCCACCGCAAAATTGTAAACGTTTGTCGATTTTTTTTTTTAATATTTAAAATACATGTGAAATTATCGTCTGCGCCGCAAAAGAAATATGCTAATATTTATGCAAAATCCACTACATATTTTTTTATTATTGGTTTTGGGAAATTTCTATTTTTCTACTTAAAAATTTATGATTAATTTCTCATCTTGTTTGTGTTCAAAATTTAAAAAGGAACTATTTTTACTTTTACACAAAAGAAACAGTTTTTTATAAATTATAAAAAAAAAAAATAAAATACGATAATTGAGTATCGAAAATTTTTAGTTTTTTCTTTTTAGTTTATCCTTTTAGACATATTCCTTATACTTATTTATAATGAATTTTAAAAATGTCTAGAAGATCCTAGAGTTGGTATTAATTGGTTTAAATAAAAGCAAGACTTAAACAATATTGGAAATTTCGCTTTTCCTAAAGCCTTGCCATCCTTAATAAATTTAAGTAGGGAATTAAGATCCTCGTTTCTTCCATAAATCACTTTCTGTTCTGTTAGCTTATTTTGCTTAATTTTAATGTTTAATGTGAAAAATGTATTCATTCATTTCATTAGTTTAATTTCATATCTTTTTACTTCCTTCTCGCGTCCATCGCCGTCTTTTAGTGTTCAGTCAAACCTCCAAAACAAATCGTTGGAAGAGATCCGAAATATTTTTTATGCATTTGAAACAAAAGTGCATTACTCATATTAAATTTTAAATCACACTATTATCCATTTTGCTATCATCAACTATCCTAGACAAACCCTATGAATATCTCATTTTCAAGAGAAATTGAACCGTTTCTTTCAAGTTTTTTTTTTCAATTATTAACGACTAGGGAAAACTGGGGCACCACTAAACTCGGGGTATCACCGAACACTGATTTTTTAATTGGATATTAAACTTCAGAGGATGGGACCTCTATGAATTCATCATAGATACTATAGGGATGCTTGTCCACTGAAGAAATGATCGTCATGGTCTAAGTAGTTTTGAAATTAAAATCAGTGTTCGGTGCTACCCCATGTTCGGCGGTGCCCCAATTTCCCCTATATATTTTGTTTTATCACAAAGTTGAATTATTCTTTAAGAATTATCATCTTCCTCTAAACTATTTTTACTGAGAGACTATTTTTTGGCAGTCACTGTACCAATAAAATGAAATAATTTAGCGAGAGACGAGGATGACTCAATTTTTAGCCTTCGAATAAAACTTAGGGTGATGTTAACTAGAGAAAGATATTTTAGGCTTACATTTAGAATAATAAAATCAAGTAGTAAATTTCTAAAATAATCTCTTGATTTCTCACATAACTTACACTATCCACTTTCTTCACACAGACACATCCAATTAAAAAAAAAACAAATATCATAAAAGATCAAAAGGCTTTAATTGCATATTGATAGAAATTTTCACATACTTATCGATTTAATTCACATTAAAAGAAATTCATTTCCATACACCAAACAACATCTTCTTAATTCTGGAGTGATACAAGCTATTTTTGTACATTTTTTCCTCGCCATCAGATTTTGAGCGCGATAAAAGAAAACATTGTGGAGCAAATTTGAAAAATTCTTCAAATTAGTGATAATTTTGCGAACACCTTTCATAGAATAAAAAACTTATTGTAATGAACAAGTAATCGATAGTGTCTACGAAAGAAAAAATCATTAGCTGAAAAACTAACCACCGAATAAAATCACAAGAAATTTGAAAACATAAAAAAAACAAATAAATCCACTGACCGGAGGTTAAATACAATAACAAACTGGGAAAATTAAATTGAAAAGAAATTGGTTTTCTTTTAAAAAATGAAATCCGAGAGGTTTTTTACCGGTGTATTTTCTAAAGTCACTTTTGCCAAATTTCAATACATTTCGCACAATATTTCACAAGAATAAACCATATTCAATGACAAATCGAATTTACATAAATTATGGAATACTTTTGGATGGAAACCTTTGATGGAAGACAGCAAATTTCAATATTTCAGATGATTTTTCCAAAGATTCGGTCAATTGTGGAATACCTCTGAAATACCAGACAACCGAAGAAGAAGCAAAAGATTAAGAATTTTACTTAGGAAATTGTACCCTAAAAACTTACAATGCTAAAATGATTATAAAATAGTGAAGAAAAGACAAAATATAGAAAAAATAACAAAAAAAACAAACACAGTGTTTATCTCTTTTGGTAAATTATCCTGTTCTGCAAATCATTCTGTTAAATTGTCCCAAAAATAGCTTCAGAATTTATCCATCGATAAATATCTTCACTTTCACTGATCCACCAGCAAAGATTTCGTATTTGGCAAGAGAAATCATCGTAAAACACTTTCACTTGTGCAGATTGCCTAATTCTGAATGACTCGTGCTGATGAGTCGCTAATCGTGGCATTTATAGCTGTAGATCGAGAGTGGCATCTAATTTTCCGGATAATGACTTGGTCATCTCGTTGTGAAAAAAAAAGTCCACTGGACAGGCACTCAGCCGTGGCGAACCGCAAATTGATGATGCTCGTGTCATGCACAAAATCTCGTGTGTGATTCCATATAATAGTGACAATTTTGATATTCAAAGGGGGTGGAGGTGGCAGAAATGATTTGGAAAAAATTGTGAAGCAATGCATAAAGCTAATATTATGAGTAGACAATATTTATGAAATATTTCAAGAATTCAGTGAAATTTTTGAAATTTTCTTAACTTTACGTTTTAGCACAAGTACTAAAAAGAGCATTTTCACCAGTACTTAAAGTAGATACGTAATCCACATGGGTTAACCAAAATAGTTGCCTAAAAATATTTTCACATAAGCTTTTTCTGTGGCTTTCAAGAGCAGTTGTGGTGAATGTGTACTAAAAATTTAGAACTTATTAATTTTGATTAAATTTGCTTAAACCAAAGGCTTAACGCCAATGCTTATTAAAAACGGAACTATAAATACCAACATTTTTAATTTGTGCATGAGTTAAAACTAATGTTCTAAAAATATTATTCGAACATTGAACCATTTTCTTTTCTAAAACCCAACTATTTTCAATATTTAATAATGAAAGTATAATATAGTAAAAACAAAATCAGTGTAGGTGAGAGATTCTCATATTATTTTATTCACGACAATATACTAAAATCCCCTACTTTTTGTTTATTATCTAAAAATAAAATAAATACTAATTTAAACGTTCTAATAACATTTCAAAAGTACTATTAAATTTTTATATATTTTAGTCATAAATGTTTTAGATTTTAGTAAAAAAATTTGGAGATCCGTCACTTGAATCATCAATTTTCGTAACCTTAAATGAATAATAAATCAGAAGCTCAATTTACTAGGTTCTCCACTAAGTCTTTAGCCTTCGCACATGATGTTAACGACATAATGTAGTCGGCATACGTCTCAAGTTATATTTATTTTAGAAGTTAATTATCCCTTAATAGTATTCAATCACAATTCTGAAAGGTATTGCAACTCAAAGAAAAATTCTAACAAAAATTTTGAGTTCTGTGTAAAAAAAACTCCATTTGCGGGGAGTGCTATTCTACCACTTTAATTTAAAAAAAAAACTATAGCAGTTAGTAGCACACCCGCTATATTCTCCAGACCTAGACCCTTCCGATTATCACTTATTCCGATCGATGGTGAATGGCATAACTGAGCTGCAGTTAGCCAATTTATAAGAAGTGAAAAATTGGGTAAATTTATGGTTTTGGCCCCAAAGCGAACCCCTGTTATCGTTGAGCCATCCATGTAATAAGAAAGAGATGGTAAAAACGTGTATAGCTAGAGAGAGCCAATATGTACTTTGAATAAACTAGTTTTTGTATTTCACCTTAAATTTTTCAGACTCATTCATTTTACTTTATTAGAGGAATATAACGATAAATCTTAACAATCAAATTAATAGAAAGATATGACTAAAAATTTTCCTTATGCCTTTAGCACACCTTTTAAATCGGGAAAATTTCATAAAGTCAAAATTCACATTCTTTTCTTTCTTAAAAGCTTTGCGTCTATCATACTCTTTCGCATTTTTCTTCTTCTTTTGAACATCATACCAAATTAAATTTAGTTCAGTCCAATTTTGAGACCGAATAGACTTATTCAAGTCTTTGGAGGAAGAAAGAGAAGTGAATTTTTACTTTATGAAATTTTCCTGATCTAAAAGATGAGGCGGAACCATTAGGAATCAAATATATTGAAAAATGGAAATCTTTTTTTCATTATTCACATTTTTCTTTTCGGATTTGTTGCTCCACATACGCTGCGAAATTCATATATGCTTATTTTAGAAGTTACCTTTAAATAAAATGAGCACATGTGAATTTCGCAAGGATGTAAGTACACAAAAATCACATGTTTATTCAAATTTAAAAACAAATACATAATTATTTCCAAATAAATAATGGTAAAACAGCTAAAAAAAGTTTACTCTGCAGAAAAACGTAACTTTAAGCTATGTAAATTTCAAATTAACAGCATTACATAGACTAAAGAACTAGCTTTATAAAGTTAAATTTAATTTAAAATTTTGTTTTTATTATTCTGAATTTTTTATGCAAACTCCAAAGAGTGCTATAATATCCAATATCTTTTCACAATGGACTATGTATAGAAATCAATAGATAAAATATGCGTAAATGGTGCAGATAATAAAAATGATTAAATATTTTACATTTCAAAAATTTAATAAACCTCAAATAAAATTTCCATTGAAGTTTTCCCAGCATAATTTATCATATTGGCACACATATAATGAACCCGATTAATATCTACCACAAATTCTAACGAAGTTTTATACAATACACGGACATTTTTCCCATGATATACTTGAATATGGACCGGAAATGGAGGGATGAAAAACACCAGAGACATCCAGAACAAGCTTCAGTTGCAATCCGAACGTGATTCTGTACGCATCATAGGAATATTGAAACAAAGTTTGAGGCTGAGTGAAAAAAATGGAAAAGCTTTTAGTGATCTTTTTAGTTTATGCAACTCTTGCGGGTTGTACTCCGCAGGATAGTGATGCTGAGCTTTTTATCGGATCCCTTGAAAATGTCGATGAACCTACACATCAACAGCAGCGATCTTACTACCAGACCTCGTGCTTTGGCTTCCAGAATTGCGTGCCACTATCCAATTGTCCGGAAATGCACTTTGAAGCTGCGAAAGCGTGCTACCTCGGTGATAGATCACTCTTTTGCGGAACTTCCGGTTCAGAGCCCATGGTGTGCTGCACAAATAACGGAGAACACACAGACACCCAACAGTCTGGTTCTCCGATAAATACTGACTGTGGAAAAAGCCTCGTGAGAGGCCAATTTTACAAAGGACTAGGAGCTTTTCCGTTTGCTGCCAGAGTTGGATTTAAAAGTATTTTTTTGAAGATAAATTGAGCAAGAGATTGAAAGGACTAAAATATCTTTTCCCGTTAGATTTAAATTCAGGAAGTATGGCCTACCCATGCACTGGATCAATTATTTCACGAAGGGTGATCCTTACAGCAGCTCACTGTGCTCTGGCCAAAGCCGATGGACATCGATTGTAAGTGCATTAGGGGAATGCTTTGAGGCTTCGCACATACTCTGGTTTTGAGCACTTCATATATTTTTCCATATTCTTTTAACGAATCTGACCTATGGCAAATATTAAGTCATACATTTACTGAAAAAATTAAGTCAGATTCATTAAAGGAATAATGAGATAAATATGAAGTGTTCGAAGCCAAAATATGTGCGAAGCCTGAAAGCGTCCCCCTATAGTTTTTCTCAAAACCACAAAAGAGATTGACACAAAACCGCAAAAAATAATTTTGCCGAGTAATTTAATTAAAATTTTAATAATTAGGTCTTCAGTTCGTATTGGTGAATTTGATACATCTCACGATCCAGATTGCGCTGGATCGGGATTCTGTGCTCCGTCAGCTCTCAATCACGCCATTAGCCACGTGGTTGTGCATCCGGATTACGAAACCGGGAAATACCATCATGATATTGCTTTGCTGATCTTACGAACTCCCATCAATTTTACGGTAGCTGCCCAACCTCTGTGTTTGTATCCTGATAGGACTAATCTTATCGTAGGAAAGCGTGCAACGATTGTGGGATGGGGAAAAATCTCATCAGTGGGTGTCAAGAGTACAGAAATGCAGTTCTTAGAGGTCCCCTTGGCCCCTTGGGAGCTCTGCCTCAAAGTCTACGGAACAACAGGAGCTCTGGATTCGCCAAAATCCATCGAAGGCCAGTGGATGTGTGCTGGAGGTGAGAATAGGGATGCTTGTCAAGGATTTGGTGGAGCTCCACTGGTCATTCGAGAAGACAACATTTACAATCAGATAGGTATCATGTCCTTTGGTTCAGACAACTGTGGTAGTCCCAAAATACCCAGCGTCTACACATCCATTTCTTTCTTCTACCAATGGATCCAGGACAACATACCCGTAGAGTAGACATAAGCATATAGCAAAAAAAATGTCTCATGAACACTCAATGATCGCGTGATCATGTTCAAGGCAAATTATTTCTTAGCATGACCCACATCCATGAAGATCACTGAAATGTATCCAAATTCATATGATTTTCCATTGAATCTTGTTAGACAAATTTTTCATTTTCTAAAAGCAACTTTTTTAATTCTTTACAATCTCATATATACAATATTGTTTGGTATTTCTCTTTAGAAAACGATTCTGGGAATACAGTTAATTTAAAATGAGGTATCGAGTTGCGAAAGTGAAACACGAGCAATAAAATGATCAAATGTAAAATAACACAAAACGCAATTTTTACTCGAAGATCACAAGAGCTTTGTCACCATCATCTGACGAATCTTCCTCATCCAGGCGAAATTTGCAGATAATGGCCTTTTCCGTTGCTGCTGGTTCCGATAGTCGAGATGGACCAGCTTCATAGACATCTCCACCTGCCTCTGTGGTACGGCTTTTCTCTGCCTCCCGTTGCCTTTCCCTGATGATCTTATGCATCTCCAAAAGAGAGTCTTCTTCGGCCTGTGGAGGCTCCAGGTCTGACATGAGAACTACGGTGTCATCCATATTCTCAACCTTTCGGACATATTTGTACCACACGAAAAAGCCACAGGATACAATGAAAAGAACGACGACCACGATGACAATAATCATGGAGCTATTGGTGACTGGAATTCTTTCCAATACAGGATAGAGTAACTGATCGGACCACGGTCCGTCCATGGCTAAAGAAATCGCCTGCACCCGAAAGCTATACGTACCGGGTGTCATTTCAAAAGTCTGATACCTAAAAATGTTGTCATTTAATTCATGCTCCCTACGGGTAATGCAAACGATTTCACATCCTGGGTCACCCTCATTATTGATTATCTTCCGAATTTCCACCTTATACGCCACCGTTAGCCCATTTGGTTCAATAGGTTCGTGGAACCGGATAGCAACTATCTTATCAGCATTATCCGGATTATGACTGATGGATGTATTCTTTGATATGTCCGGATCAACAATGATCGATGTGTTCCTGGTGAGGTCCGCTTGACTGTCGATTGCTGTACGTTCGTTGTGCGAATAGTAGGTACTGCAGTCGAATTCCGCAGTACAGGCAAATACATGGAAGGTGTAGAGAGTATATGGGGAAAGATTGGGGATTTTGAATGTGAAAGTGTTAGCTGCAACGCGGTATCTAGTGTTTGAACTATCACCAGTTGTACCATCCCATTTTCCTGCCCATCTTGCGTTCGGATTGCGACATATAGGGCTATCGCGGCCATGATAGAGATGACAATGAGTCACAAGGAGTTGTAGTTCACGCTTAAACCGATCATATTCGAACAATTGACATCCTGGCTGGAAAGGATTTAACTCGCAATCGAGATCTTTTTCATAGCTCGTGTGCAATCTTATGATTTCAAATGTTTCTTCATCGTGATCTGAACAGCAATGTAAAGATGCAGGCTCATTTTCTTCTGTTTCATCAGTACGTGGATTTTGGCAGTAATTTCTTTTATCAATGATGTCCTTGGAGTACGATCTACGGTATACATCTATGTAAAAATGAGCAATTTTCGACTTTTGAACAGACTCAACTGCCCATTCTAAAATCACAAAATCACTTGATTTCTCTTTGGTCTTGACAACTGGCGGGAAGAGTTTGTCAATGGGCATCCTTATGTACGTGATGGTACTTTGAGCGTTGATGCCTTCGGAAGATAAGTAGGTACGCACGTAGAAAGCATATTGTGTGCTTGATTTCAGGTCAGTCAAATTGTAAGCGTACATCCTCTTTTGATCATCGTAAATCAAACTGTCCACATCGATCAATTCAGATCTCCAACTATGCCTATAAGAATAGGAGAAGAATCTTAGAACGGTGTTCTCTGCACGATAAATTGAAAATCTGTACCTTGAACAAGAATCTCTTCCGAAGTATGTTGTTATATCTCTCCTAGGAGCTTCGATGTAGTAGATAAGATATCCTTCCAAAATATTTTTATCATCCACATGGTACTTTTCCCAATATATTGTTACATTTGTAGGTGATAGGACCTGCAAAAAATCCGTAATAAAAAATCAAGCTAGAACTTTTATACTCATATTTAATATTAAGAAGAGTACAATAATCCGTAAATTAACTAGGCTTTCTTGCTTGGTGGATTTCTCTTTTTTTGTGGATGGGAAAATTAAAGGTACTTCTAGTATAAGGAACCGACGTAAAAATTTTATTAACAACAATAATCCGGAGATCGTCGGATGAGAAAATTCAGCCCAGAATAAAAAAAAACTTTTCTTCCCAGAGCTTTCGGTGCCCTACTTTTTATTCTGAGTTGAACTTTCCCATCCGACGATCACCGGATCACGACGATCACCGGACACTTGGGCTAGGGATTTCAGATAGGACCGCTTGATTCTAAAGGAGGATGTTCTATTATTTGAGACGCTCAGAGCAAAAGCCTATCTATCCTAAATAAACTTTCCTATTAAAATACCCCACTCTTACTCCGAACGACACATTTAGCCCTACGTTCACTTACCGTATAATCAATCCTAATAGTTTCCATGTCACAGGAATGTTTATATCCGTTCGATTCCTTACTAATATAATCCAAGGTCCTGTTGTAATCGGTATTCAATTGAAGTTTTCGTATTTCAGTAGAGCACAATTTCTGGTTGTAGTGAAACATCATTCCACCTCTTTCAATTCTTAATTCACTGCGCTCACCATCAAATTCGAAAAGTTGTTGCAAATTGCTATTTTCATACACAACCAGGGCGAACTGTTCGTTTTCCAGCACATAGCCATGAATTACATGGAGACTCTTCAAGAATTTCAATGATGTTATAGAAGATGATCGGTAAATTTTCAAATAACCATCTATTTCTCTAATTGCTCCAAGATTTTCTTCAAGTTCGTCAGACAACTTTGCCATATCCGTATTTAGTTTAATCTGTAACGAACCATTTATAGTGGTGCATCCTCTGAGCTTTTCAGCATTCTCTATGAAATCTATTTGCGTTCCGTAGCAAGTTTTCGGGCAGTTTCCCTTGCATAATTCGCACTTATCAGTAGAATTCTATTGCAAAAAAAATAAATCTTTTAATAAATTTGTTGTATTTTAAAAATCTAGTTTAAACTTACTGTAAATCCTATTGGACATTCACTTAGACATTTATCATCATGGATTATTCGACCATCATTGCGACATGAAGTTTTGTTAACACACCTAACAGAAAGAGTATTTAATAATCTGTAAAAAATACAAAATCAATTAAAAGAAAATACAAGCGTCATATAAACAATTTTTAAATTACTTTGGTTGCTCACAGGAATCTACACAATATCCCTCATCTGTTATTCCTCTGCACGTATAACATGTGCCATTCCTACATCCTCCGAGGCATTTACTATCACAATTTGCATAATAATGAGCTATCCAGTAAAAAAAATTATTTCATCTCAAAATACATGAGAAGGTTCTAATTTTAATTAGGGTGCAATATGTATTTAAACAGAATCTAATTTTGAATTTTGAGGTTTCCTCACCATTTGAAATGGTCAATGAACAAGAACAAGAAAAAGAAAACTTCTTCGTAGTATTTTTCTTCCACTCATTTAAGTAAGGGAAATGATGAAATCTCAAAATTGAGAATTACATTCTGTTCAAAATTACCATATTGTACCCTACTCAATGAAATTAAAAAAAAAAACTTACGAAAAAAAGAATCTGGTCCTTCAAATCTCTGGCAGTTCTCTGTATTCCAACATAATGCATCTTTACATCCAACACAAATTTTTTCAGTTGGGCATTTACTAGAGGTTTGCTTCTGGATATAATTGCCTCCATCTAGAGTACCTGTTATTTTATTCCAGTCTATTGTGTCGGTGTAGCAGAGATTTCTGCATTTCTCAATGCGAACATAACCACGTTGAATGGACAGGAGAGATCGTAAGCCTACATTCTCTAGGTGTGGCATCTCATAGATGACTAAAGCATAATTAGCCAGAAGGAACTGTCCCCGGATAACAGTCAAGTTGGGAAAAAGTGTTTTAAAGGTCTTCAGTCCAAACACTCGAAAGACGACCAACATACCAGTGATTTCCCTGAAAAAAAATAAAGAAAAGTGATCATCTTAAAAGAATTAAATGAAAAGCAATGGAAATGTGAAAAAGCGTCGATGTTGGTGCAGACCTAAGGTAAGGTGGTTGAAGGGGTTGAAACATATTCAGGATCTTGCCCGAGATCGTCCTAAATGCGACCCAGCATTTTTCCTAAATTGGCGATGGATCATTAGTCATGGATCATGAATTGCTAACTTGAGTGATCTGATCCCCCCAAAAAAATTAAAATAAATTAAATCATCTTAAAATATTTTAAAAAGTTTACCATAATACCAATGATCTTGGAAAAAATAAGGAAAAGGCAAAAACACATTTGTTGAAGAGTTTATTAAAGCTTTTTGTAAAAATGAATTAAATTATAATTTCTTTGAATCATCTGAGATTCTTTATTACTGCTCGAACTCCACACTTCACAGAGAGAGCAGTATACAATCTGATCAGTTTTGGTATGTTATAGCTGGGCCTTAGAGCTTTCAATCAGTACCAAACTTAAGATCCCCTGACCCCCTGTCCTGAGCTATAAGGGTCCAAAAATAAATTCTTAAAATGGCCATAACTCCGGTTCTAATTGTCATAATTTAAAATTAGAGGGCATTTTGGAAAGTTCTCATGAAATTCTACTTCCCTATTGACTTCAGAAGGTCGTAGAACCATCGCTAGGGGCGTTATTATTGAAAAGAAAATTTTTCAATTTCCCAAGTGAAATAACTCATAAACTCCGTTGTTCATCGGGCTCAATTTTGAATATGTTGTAGGGGAGACCGGGGCAGAATTAGCCACGTATAGTATTAGATAATGGTATATTATAGTTTGCCTTCGAAGAAATATTGAGGAAACCACTCTTTATTCTAAATATATACTTCCCTTAATATTCATTGAAATATTTATCAGCCTAATACAAACATTTTTTATACAAATTATACACAATGAAAAATTTCATTTGGTGTCTAATCTTTTTTTTTATACCTGCTAAACAAAAAAAAACTTAAGTCGCTCGATAATCCCTGGCGTGAGCTATAAAGGAGTCAAAGTTCGAAAATTTACCGGCCTATATCACAGGTTCTTATTAATCCCATTAATCCTGACCTAAGTAGGGGAGACCGGGGCAGAATTAGCCACGCATGGTATTAGTCAATGGGATGTTATAGCCTGCCGTAGAAAGAATATTGAAGAAACCACTACTTATTTGAAGAAAACACATCCCTTCCTATTGAAATATTTATAAGCATGTTACAAACATTTCTCTTACAAATTATACGCAATGAAAAATTTTATTTGCTGGCTAATTCTGACGCGGTCTTCCCTATTTGTGTTCTTCTCGATGAGCACTTTCAGATAGAAGTTCAAAAATTCACCACAGGTGGAGCTGCGATAGTGTCAAAATTCAAACTCATTTTTCTCATAAATACCATTGGAAATTTTGATCAAATTTTAGGGTGTTGTAGCCTAGGCTATGAAGTTTACAAAAAGTGGCGTGGGTTCGCTGTGGTTACAATAGAACTGGAGATATGAGTTGTCAAAGTTCACGAAATTCAAAACACCATATTCGCGGTTCTATTTAACAAATTTTAACGAGTGGGAGCGCAAATTAAAGGTCTCGTACAGCGCTACAATTTCATAGAACATTTGAACATCGTAGGACCAATCCTAGAGGCGCCACAGTCGAAAAACCAATTTTCATAAACTCAATTATATCGATATTTGCTCAACCGATTTTAATGATTATTTCAGCATAATTGTAGAGGACATACTATATATCTAGGGGAAAGTGCTCTCCCTTTGAACGGTCATGCCTTCGAATAATATGAATTTCTTTTTTTTCCGTAAGAGATTTACACACTAAATTATCACGGAATTATCAACAATTGGTGATAAACCAACTAATATTTAATAGAAATATGTAAGTCTCTCAGGAAAACTAAAAGAAAATTCACATTATTCGAAGGCATGAACGTTCGAAGGGAGAGTACTTTCCCCTATATGTCGCCCAAAAAACATTTATTGCTCAGATTATACCATCTGTCCGTTTTTGTGATTTTAGTGTAAAAACAATTATTTTTCCCGTAATAACGCTGCGAAAGTACGCAAGTGCTGATGTGACCGTTTTTACTAGAGTATGTTTTTTAAAATAAGGTTTAAAATTAAATCCTTACAAAATAAATCAAGCTTCGGATAATTCAATTATTTTATATGTTCCTTATCGAGTTCACCCGTAGCTCTTTTTAGAAATTTGAGGCATCTGACTAGCTATAAAAATATAATATTATAATGGCCCAAATTCATATAAAATACATTGAAAAAAAATTAATTGTTCGAAGCTTGAATCATCCGAATGTAGCGCACTTTTCCCTACTCTCTATCCAACGAAAAAGAGAAAATTAATACACAATTTTGGTTTACGAAATTTCCTTTTTTTAATTTCTAAAATAAAATGTATTTTTCTAAGGTTTCTGACATAATTTATAATACTTGAAATTGAGACTACAGTGCCTCTAGTGTCGATTTGATGAACTTTTTCTGTTTTAGAAAATTGTGGATCATTTGAAGGCCTTCAGCTTTCTCCCAATAAAGAAGTGGACTTGAAGCTATAGTTGAAGCTATAGTTTATCAAAAAAAGAAGAAAACGATTTGATTTATATTGCGGACGAAATTTTATTGATAAAAATTTTCATCAATTACTGGACTCATGAAAGAGAAAAAAAAAACAGAATAAGAACTCAAACACGAAAAATGTTACATTGTTGTTAAGTATTTCATTAAGAAAACTGATCCAATAAAAACTAAAATTGTTTTGATCATTTTGTTATTAAAGAGTTTTTTTTTTACTTTTATTTTACAGTTTCTACGCTTTCAACAATCTCTTTTGGACCAGGTGTCATAAATTAACAAATGCAATTATGAGGCGCAAATCAAGGTCCATTTAATCCCAGATGGTTCAAGAAGTATATACACCATGTAATGATGTGCCTTAGGTTTCAGATTGAGGAAATAGTGCGCTATAAAATTTAATGAATTGCAATTTAAAAGCGAGAACAATCTTACAACTGATGAAGAGTCCGCGGAATTGTTTATGTCCCTTTATTGATTGCACATCTCTTAAAGTCTTGTTATACATTTGTTTCTGCATTTGCAGGAGAAGAAGAATCAAATAATGATCGCTCATTACATTTCAAATTGTATCTCAATACAACTATTGTAGCTATAGAACAAATGATTCATAATTATACATGCAAGAGTTTCAATTAGCAATAAGCACACATGACATCCTCTTGTAATTACAATTACAATACAACTTAATCCATGTAGAATAATTTGGAAGATAGGGACAAACAGAACAGTTTAAGATGACTTTTCATAGCATAATTTTAAGAACATTTCCAAAGAAATTTACCTTATTTTAAAAATTTACACCACAAGATATTCGTTTGGTTTTTGGCAAAATTATAAGATGTGGTAGCTTAATTAGATACATGGATTTTACTAGGAAAAAATAGAAATTGATTATTTGTAATGTGGCATTGTACAAAATGTCAGTATAAATAAAATGAATTTGGTCAGCGAAAAATCAAATTTGAGTAGTATTCAATTTAGAAGTTTTAAAGCTGTAAAATTGCCATACAAGTTTCGAAAAAAATAAAAATAAAGAGTTTTTCGTATTACGTGTAAATCATATTAAATATGCTACATCCTCCTTATCAAACACTGGTAAAAATGAAAGGATCATCGAGGATCCTTTGAAAGTGTCCCTGTTTTGCCACTTATTTAATTCCGGAATAAATTAATAAAAACAATAAAAAAGTCATATTTCGTGTTCGCTCATATGAGAGAAACATGTAATCCTTCGAGATAAATCTGCATATAAAATTTCTAGTGACACTAGTGATCCTTTTAAAGCATCAAATATGGTCCATTCTTTTAAAGAGAATAAAATATGACCCAATTTGATCCTTTTATTTTTACTAGTGAAAAAAATCGCGCTTTTGAATAAAATTTTGTTCCAAAAAACACCTTTGGGAAAAAATTGAGATTTAGGGACAGTCTTAAGCTGAAAGGAATAAATCTTATCAATGGTAAAAATAAAAGGATCAAATTGATCCAAAGGAGAATGGTCAAAACTATATGGGCGCTGGTCCCGGAATCGCCACAAACGAGAGTAGGCGCATTTTGTAGGTACTGATATAAGATTGAAAAATTGCCGGGACCCAGGACGATAAACGCTGGGAGTCCTTGTAAAAATGCCTTTATCCTTTCGATAAATCGCTGTTTTGATAACGAATTACACAAAAACGGCTAAAGTGATCTTGATGAAATTCGGTATAGGGTCACTGTATGACTTAAAGTTTTTGTCCATGCATATCACCCCCTCCCCCCACCCTCCATTCTGATAGCCCCCATACAAAATGGGGGCGCTTTACCTTATAACTCCTTTCTAAGAGGAGATAGAAAGCTGAAATTCGACAAGGGAACAAAGCTTAGGGAAGACTTTTAAACCATGTATAATATCTCCCTCCTCTGTCCCCCTTTCTGGTAGCCCTCATATAAAATGAGAGCATTTCACTTTATAACTCCTTTCTGACAAAAGATAGGAAGTTGAAATACAGCATGGGAACAAGACTTAAAGAAGACTTTTTAACCATACTGACCAAACTCTTCCTCCATCACCCCTTCTGGTAGCCCCCATACAAAATAAGACTATTTTACCTTATAACTCCTTTCTAAGAGGAGGCAGAAAGCTGTAATTCGACTAGATGTCTATAAATGCATATAAAATCTAGAAAATTATTGTTAACTATATTAGTTATTCATTTTTTTTCATTCTTTTACAAACCAACTACTTCTTCTCAGAAAGGAGGTCAAAATGTTCTCATTTTGTATAGGATTACTAGAAGGGGTGGTGGAGGAGCGGGTTAACATGCATGGTTGAAAAGTCTTCCATAAGTTTTGTTCCCTTGTTGAATATCAGCTTTCTACATCGTCTTAGAAAGGAGTTATAAGGTAAAGTGCCCCCATTTTGTATAAGGGCTACAAGAACGGAGGGTGGAGGGAGGGGGTGGTATGCATAAATAAAAAGTTTAAAACATACAGTGACCCTATACCGAATTTCATCAAGATCACTTTAGCAGTTCTTGTGTAATTCGTAGTAATAACAACGATTTTTCGGAAGGATAAAGGTATTTTTTACAAGGACTCCCAGCGTTTATCGTCCTGGGTCCCGGCATTTTTCTCAACCTTATATCAATATCTTCAAAATGCGCCTACTCTAATGTTTGTATGAAGATGGACCAGCGCCCATATACTTTTGATCATTCTTCATCATTGTAAAAAATAGTTTTTATGCTCTAGAACTGTTCCTCCCTGGTTTAAAACATTGATCCCAGAACAAAAGTTGTTACCTATACTAATGTCTATCCAATGACATAGGTCCCGTTCGTGGCGATTCCGGGACCGGATTTGACCATTCTCCTTTGATCCTTTTGCAAAGGATGGATCAAATTAACATGTTCTATTTATGATAAATGTGCATTCAAAGTTTGAAATTTGATCCATCCTTTGCAAAAGGATCAAAGTTGGATCAATTTTATCGTTTTATTTTTATTAGTGAAGAAATTTCTTATTTTCCATCTGATTTAGTTGGTAAATGATGAAAGATAGAAACTTACGATAAAATCTTTTTGTATTTCTTCGGACATATATCTCAATATCTCAGCTTTTAAATAATTTTATAAAGATTTTCTCGAGTTAACTTACAGCTTATTAGTGCCACTTTTATTATTTTGACTCAAAGCTATCGCTTTCAGTGCTCATTTTTAAGAAAATTATAGCTGAACTGAAAATTTCGTCTCCTGAAAAGCTGTCAAAAGGGAGTTACGACAAATGCTGATTTAACTGACGACATTTAAAGTTTAGATCAGATCCTAGTCCATAACGTTAATCGCAGTTCAATTTTCAGTAATTAATTATCTACCAGAGCTTATTGAAAAAATGCGGGAAAAAGACAACTTTAAGACGTACGTTCCTCAACTTACCATCGCGGCAGCACCTCAATATTAGCACTGAACGTGGAAGGTTAGTTCACATATAAGATATTTACCGGGGTACTAAAGTGTTAAGGCAAGTGTCAACATCGGATTTTTGGCGGTGGTGTTTATTTTGACTAAATTTTTGTATTTCTCTGGACCGAGACCCATTTTCAGTGATCCAAGAGACAAACAGAGACCACGGGCATCTCAACCTAGTGTTGGTTTCTATTTCCGTGGTACCTGAAGGTCTTAAAAGCAGGAAAAATCTGGCAGCCCATCTAATATTGAGCTACGTGGCATTGGAATTTTTCAACCAGTGACTTTCGTGTTAAAAAAAAAGGTACATTGCTGATAAGTCGCTTATGGCTTGTTGACGAGTGGACCAGGAGGATCAAGAGGACATCATTGGAGGTTCAAGATATGTGAGTGATCGATTTGGGGCGCTGTATTTTGGAGGAGACTCGGCCTTTGACATTAGATCATCACAGAAACTCTTAGTTTGCATCTAGAGCCATCTTGGAGTGAATCTTTGAGTGAACATCTTTAAGAGACCACATAAGAGGTTGGGGCCTGCGACAAGTAAACCTCTTAAGTTAAGAGTACTAATTAAGAAGTTCAATTTTTCGAAAGGGGTTAATATATATGTCGATGAGGAAAGTAGCGAGTCTAGAAGAACTCAGAGAATATTCGGTAAAGAGAGTTGTAGAAAAAAGGAAAGCGAGGGATTCTATAAGAGGGGGGATTACGCCGACTGAGTACAAACTAAACGAAACAGAAGAGAGTTCAAAGATGCCTAAGAAAGCTTTCTCGCCTGCTAAATCAAAGGAGTTCCCTATGGATACGGTACTAGAGGCTTTAGAAAAACTTACAAATGAACTGAAACAAATTAGAATGGATTACTTATCAATGATAGAAGAATTTAAAGATGTGAAAGAAGAAATTAAAAAAGCTCACGACGAGAGGGAAAGGGATGTAAATTGGTGGAAAGAAGAATCAAGGTTATTAAAAGCTAGAGTGGAAGAACTTGAAAGACGCGAAAGAAAGAAAAATTTCATATTGACTAACGTAAAATTGGTAGGTGATGGGTCAGTAAGGGTAAAGATTAGAAAATTTCTGGAGGAATATCTTGGTGTGAAAACTGAAATAGAAGATGCGTTCAGTGTAGGTAGAGAGAAAACAAGGTGGATAGTTAAACTAAGGAGTTTGGAAGATAAGAGAGAAGTGATGAGGAAGAAAAGTGAATTACGAGGAAAGAGGTTAAATGGCTATAGCATATATATAGACGACGATCTCACGGACGCGGAAATGAAAGTGCAAAAACTGTTAAGAGACAGAGGAAGAAAAGAACGGGAAGATGGAAAAGTTGCAAAAATTGGGTACCAAAAAATTTTTATCAATGGCGAAAGATGGGATTGGAGCGAAAAAGAGAATGGAATAGTGAAGAGTTCTTTTTTAAGAAGATTTACTTCGCAGGAGGAAATGGACGCACAATAATGGTTAGCCAAAAATTTCGGAAAAAAAGGAAAATTAAAGTATCACGTAAAGATCGTTTCAGGGCTAGGAGTTAAAGACGGAATTTTTTTTGAAATTAAGTGCAACTGGTAGAGTCAATATTTTTCTGCAATTAAAGTCAGTAATAAGGTAGCAAGAGCTTATAAGAGAAGTTTTTTGAGTGAAGTAAGGAAGGATTTAATAGAAAGCGCAAAATGTTACAATGAATATGATGTACAAAGAGATACTGATATTTACAGAAACTTGGCGACTGGCAGGGTTGTACAATAAGTCAAAAACTTGGAAAATTATTTTTAAGGTGTATGGCCAATTTTAAAATCTTTGAAGGTGACATGAATGTAAGAATCTAGTATTTAAAAAGCACTACTATACATGAATGAGAACCAACTGGTCAGGCATTGCTATAAGGAAATAAGAAAGGGAAGGTTAATGGTAACTTCAAGTTAATGAGGTACAGAATTCATACAAAAATACCGATGTTGACAATGTAAGAACTAATGTATTTTCTAAAAGGTCCATAAAGGACGCTAATAAAGAATTATATATATAAGATATTTACCAATAACAAAAACATATCCTGGAACCATTGCTTAAACTCCTTAATCCTCAATTCTTTCTGAAAAGTGCTACGTTTTTTTAATACAAAGAAAGTATATAATTTTTCATTTTTTCTAATTTCATTATTTTTTTCTCTTTTTTTCCTATCAATTAAATTTTTCCACTTAGGGTAAAATGGTACAAGTTGGACAGTCAGTGGTAAAAGTTGGACAATGGTACAATTTGGACAGGGCTTTTTATCTTGATAAATTTATTACTTCATTTTTATTTACATATTTATAATGCTTTAGTTTTATAATTTGGTTCCTTGTGCTTAAAAACAAATTTTGTACATTTTGTACAATTGTACAAGAAAAAAGCCATGTCCAACTTGCACCGGCGAATTGTCCAACTTGTAACACTAATTCCAAATTATATCACTTTACCCTATTTGTTTTTCGCTGCAACCAGGCCACCTTTTGGGACCATTATGATATTCAATTAGAGCTCCTAAGTAATAAAGGTACAACCGTACAACATTGAAACTATATTTCCTAAAATTTTGATTTCAAAATTTTAAAAATTCAGCCGTTGGGACCTGTTTTTTGGTGTAGGTTTTTGAAAAAATATACTTTTCGGTGGAAAATATTTCTCAGAGTATATTCATCTGACGTCGAAAAGCAAATTTTTCCTGTTAGCTGATGAGGTAAACTCATATACTTGAACGGTACATTTGTTTTTTATTGAAATTTGGATTTTTGGCAAAATTTTCTACAAAAAAGACAATTTTCGGAGAATTTTACACCACATTTTCTCATGTAAAGTAAGTTGTGTAAAAATAAAAATTTCTACGTTCCAGTACGAATTTAATTCATCATCTAATACAAAATATTTTGTTTTTTGACGTCAAATGAATATACTCTGAGAAATCTTGTCCACCGCAAAGTATGTTTTTATTAGAAAAAGAATCTCGAAAATAAAATCCCAACGGCTGATTTTTTTGAGATTTTTAAATCTAAATTTCAGAAAATATAGTTTAAATGTGGCAACTTTTATATGCGCTCAAGAACTTAAATAAAAATAAAATTTAATATGTTAAGTAAAAATTAGAGGAAATATGGTGTTTTCTAGTCTTTTGACTCACGTAACCCCTTAAGATAAGCTAAATCTTTTAACCCTTTAAGGACGATTGGGTCACCGGTGACCCAAAAAATGGAATTTTTCCTACGGTCTTCTCAAGCTATGTTTTAGTCTAAAAAGTCAGAATAAGTGATTTTTCAGACCCTCGTTTTTTTACCTTCTCGCCCTTAAAGGGTTAACTTTATTGCATTAAATACACTCATTGGGTCACAAGTCACAACATAATTCTTCAGTCAATGATAGAAAAAGTCTCAACTGAGAGCTCTTAAATTTAGGAAATTTACTTCAGATCAGTCTTAGATTATTCAATGTTCCCAAACTTAACTTTATAAATTTATTTTATAAAATTCGAGTGATAAGCTCGTATAGGACTAACTTCGATAAAACGGTACAATTTATTGTGATCTACTACGGTCAATTCACCAAAATTTTATTTATATTCCAAATCACAATCAGACTGAGTTGGCAAACGAGAAAACAAATGAGATTACTAAAAAAAAAGGTGAACTTAAAATCTGCTCTATGTCATCCCCGCTGTCCCCTAAGTAATATTACGGTGGTAAATGGGTTGACTCGGATACAGGTTAGTATGTCTTGAGCCTTTTTCTTATAGAAAAAAATTATAATAAAACATAATTATCACAAATAGAGGCTCGAAGTAAGTTCTTGAGATTCTCTGGACGTTGGTAAAGTTGTGCTTTAGCTGAGATTCTTTACAATCTCAGCTTTTGTGGTCACAGGTGAAATTCGACCTCGCCAGATCGGGCCCAAATTTTAGATTTACACGTTTTGACAACTCATAGATCACAAATATCATGTGTGCTAAATGCTCAGCTTATATAGTAGCTGAGATTCTTTATAGGTGACCTTACCCAAAATTTCTTTACCCCCAAAATTCAATTCACAATCGAATTTTCACACATTCCGAGTTGCAAACACCCCGAGTTGCAAACACCCCGAGTTGCACACATTCCGAGGTCACCTACAAAGAATCTCAGCTACCATAAGCTTATCTGGGCTTATCACTGGTTTTAAATCGCAATATAAGTAATGTATTCATATTTATACATTTCATTAAGCCGTCTTAGACGAGATATTTCATAAATTAATCTTAAAGGTATAAACGTATTATCTGAAAATATTCATCAAGATAGATATCTTTCATTTTAATTTATGTTGATAAACTGAAATGTTTAAATCTGCCCAATTAAAATTTCGAATTTTAGTGCTACAAAGATAATTGTCAGATTCCCATGTGAATGCCTGAAACTTTCTATCAATAAGTATTATAGAACAGTTGTAGAATTTGTCTTCTAAATATAATTTATTCCAAAATGAATCAGTCTCATCGTTTTTGAGAGTGATGAAAGGAAAGAAATCAAATGTCTCTCATTGTATGATCTGCATCTATATCATATGCTCGTAAAGTTTTTTTTCCCTCTTTTTTTTATCACTTTTTATCACACTTTTTTTTCTATTTGTACCGTTTACCTCATCTGTTTTACAGTGACTATGACTATACATACATACATGACGAAAAGCTCCCCTAAAATTTCATTTTATCTTGCATCAATGCTTTCTTCTTTTCCTTTTTCTCATCATAAATAATGACTCACAATAATAAATATAAAATGTGCAAATGTACGCGGAAATGAAGGTTAAAATATGAGGTGATCAAATTGCTGATGTCTTGAGGACAATTTCCCACGAATTTGAGACGAATTCCTCGGTTAAAATGATACCCACCTGAGTTCAGGAAAGGTGAGATTTTGAAAGTGTGTCTCAGTGGTTTTCTCCAGTAGGACAATATTGAGATATCCAATCACTACGGAGCAATTTCGCAACTTTTCAAATTGGGATACATGATTGCGAATATCGATGTTGAAACATTCTTTGGCAGCAACTGCTCCTAAGGCACTTCCACAGAATATCACAAAAATTAGAAAAAATTTGTGATCACCAGTCGAATGCATACTGGATGGTAAATCACAAATTTATCACAATTAATAAAAAAATGTCTACAATTAAAAGACGATTAAAGCACGAATAACACGTAGAACTTTTTTAGATTGAGGGTTCGGTCTTCACAAATGGACTTTGCATCTGCCACTGACGAGGAATAACTCTGGACAACGATTCTCTGGCGACACTTTTCTCTACACCATTCCAATACAGTGACAGAAAAAAAATTGAACAAGTCCCATGTATGTCGATCAAATAATTTTAAAAGTATCTCACAATCCTCCACAATTAAAGAAGTCAATCACAGAGAAAAATGAGGCGAATCCAGGAAAAATTGTAATTAGATAACATCACACGACTGGCACAAAACACTCAAATTTATTTCTTGGTGCTTTTTCTTAAAACCGAAGAGCTCAACTATCAAACGATGTGATCCATGTGAGGAAAAATCTTCAACTGAACGACAAATTAGAGGTCAATTAATTATTAAAACACTGCACTCAAGAGTTTGCCCCTTGTTCTAATCACATTATAACAGTTTATTCAACACACCGCTTCAGTCTTTGTTGTATTATTACATATATTTAAATTGATTTTGATGGAGAATTGATAGTTGAAGGATCAACCTTTTATACTTCGTCACACATTTGATTTGTCTGTGATCAAGTCTGTCGTATCAGTGGATCAATCAACTACTCGCGAAAGATCACTTATTGATGGTTAAAGGTGACTCACAGAATGATCTTTCCGGCATAATTTACGATGGATGAAAACCACGTGTTGCGGGCTCTACAATTGGTGCTTGATTGCTCGAAAACTGTTTTATTGACATCTGGAGTATGGGCGGACTCAGATCAATTCAAAGTATTTTTTTTTTAATTTCATCCCTCATGATCTTCTCTTTGCATTTTAAATAACCTACTTATCTAAAAAAAAAAATCTCAATAATCTCCGTAGAATAATGTAGAGCAAAATATGTCAAAATTAGGGGGTGAATAAGTATGGCCAGCGAGTGATCCATGCGTGACAGATCGGCAGATCGCGCCGATCTGTCTCCAAAATCGCAATGATCTGCACCCAGAGTGAACCGTGAGTGGCAGACCTGTTCACACTCTGGGCAAAATTATAATTTGTTTTCATTAGTTCTCAGGAAACCTAATTAGATTTCTATTCAGCACACTCTTACAGGAAATTTATCGTTTTACAACTTTGCCGAATACTATAGGGGAAAGCGAGCTACCTTCGGACGATTTATGCTTCGCACAAATCATTTTTTTCTCAATATGTTACAAATTAATTTGGCCCATTATAATATTATATTTTAATAGCTAGTCCAATGCCTCAAATTTTCAGAAAAGTGAAATCCATAAAGAACATAGAGAAAAAATTGAATTGTTCGAAGCTTGAGTCGTCTGAAGGTAGAGCGCTTGCTCCTAGCATTTTTTTCTATCTAGAAGCAATAGGGTAAAAGAAACACTTTTCTGTTTCTCGGAAAGATAGATTGACGAAAACACCGATATTACTTAATTTATTAGATATTTCAATATTTATAGAAAATTTTCTACAAGTATTCCCTGCACAATAGGTGGTCCTTCGACCCTATGTTTTTCGATTTTTTTTTAAAGTTTATAGCGAAAGTTTTCAAACATACTGGAACAAATAGGGGAAAGCGCTCTACCTTCAGACGACTCAAGCTTCGGACAATTCAATTTTTTCTCTATGTTCCTTATTGGTTTCACCCATAGCTCTTTTCTGAAAATTTGAGGCATTGGACTAGCTATTAAAATATAATATTATAATGGGCCAAATTCATTTATAACACATTGAAAAAAAATTATATGTGCGAAGCATAAATCGTCCGAAGGTAGCGCGCTTTCCGCTATTGGTAGACATGGTTTATTTGTGTCATTTGTCATTTAATTCGCCTTATTACAGGCTTTCGTAAAGGAATTATTGTATTGTATCTAGTATTTCATCATCATCAACAAATGCTCAAGAATAACTCATCGTGCCTTGGAGCGATAGCCATCTTAGCGTTACTTTCTCTGGGGTAAACGATAGAAAATCCCTTTGCAGATTGTGTGTTTCGAATGTTTTCGGTTTTACACTTTTGTAATTTTTATTTATTGTTGTGATTTTATGACAAGATTAAATGCCTAACTTTAATAGCTCTTTGGTTCTAATTCATCAATAAGAGAACTTAAAAATAAATATTAATTCGCGAACTTCTCGTAAAGCTATGAAATTGGCAAAACACATCGTGTTCAAGAAAGACACATTATTCTGATTATATTGACTAATAAATAAAATTATTAAAAAATAAGTTGGTCATAAGTGATAAATGTGTCATTTCTTTAAAGGTGGATCAAAATTTCAATATTTTTAATACTACTATTTTTGTCCCTTACTTGATTTCTTTCAAAGACTCTTTCACTTTAGGGAAATAGTTATATGTACATAGTTTTTCCTAAGCGTAGGCAATTTGCTTCTATATGAACATAAATATCTCTAGGATTAGAGACCATAAGAAAGTTCATAAAGATTGATGATACAAATTGAAGCTTCACTCTCTTCAATCTTGAAATATATCGAATTATTATATTTTCGATTTGTTACATTTTGCCCCATATCCCTGTAGGGGAAAGTGGGACATCTTTGAAAGTGGGACACCTTTGAAATCGGGACTTTTCATCTATTTTTAAATAAAATTGAGCCTTATCGTAATATAATTTAGCTGTGGAAACAGATTGAGAATCTAAAATATATCCCGATTAGTCTCAATTTTGTTTAAAAATATATGAAAAATCCCAATTTCAAAGGTGTTTTTTTTTTTGGTTTAGAGTGGAAGGAACGTCTGTCGCCACTTCAAGAACTTATCTGACCTTACCTTACTAATATCTTCAGTTATTAAAAAGTCTTTTTAAAATATTGACTTATTATAATCAAGTTGTATTTGGCTACCGATCCGTATAATCTATTTTACTCAAAATGTTTGGAAAGTTAGTGATGGCCTTCTACAGCATTATATTGTAGGTAAATTCAAGAACTGACCAAGAATAAACCTTACAATTATTATCTCCTGTGGCTATTCTTATGGAAGATATTTACATGTAAAGGCATAATACCTAAAAGTTTAAAGGCATGATGAAAAAGTATTTCCCAAGTTATTTAATATTTTAATTAATTTAGTTAATTCATTAATTAGTTTCAGACTGGAGGCACAGTTGCCGAATGATTCGAATTCCAAAATAAGAATTATGACTATTACAACTAGAGATGCCCATTTTGAAATTAGGTTTTTGACCCCTTATATCTCGGATCATGGGGATCATGGGAGTTTTAGTTTTTTTTTTATTGAAAGCTCTGAGGCACAACTATAACATACTCCAAGGCTAAAATCGCATAAATAGCATAAATAATTAGAATAAAGGAGCGCAGTTTTTATTGGCTTATGCGTAGAAATTCTCCGATCTTCCTGAGATCCAAAGTTATGATCTACAAGGCTATCATTGTTCCTATTTGGAGCTAAACGAAATCCAAATTCAAAGCGAAGCAAAATTGAAAATATTGCAAGCTTACCAATTCAAAGTTTTGAGGAAGTTGGCAAACGCGGATTGGTACATCAAAAACGACACAATTCACCGTGACCTTCATGTTCTTTTTGTTAAGGAACAGGTTGTTCTTCGGCTCAGTCCTTGTTATATCAAAAAGCTTGAATGCCATCAAAATGTACTTGTACAGCGCTTACCATTCAAGCGTTATAGACGATTAAAACGCCTTCACCCCCTTCAACCACTAGTAGACATCCCCTAAATGTGGTCTTCGGTGGTGTGATTTAGTATCAAATTGTTGGACCTGGATATGATATAGGGGAGACTGGGGCAAAAAGTCACAAAACGGATATTTTATTTTTTTTACAAGCTACCCTAGCACCCCAGAAATTTCTAGTGCTCTACAACTTTTTGAAAGTCATTTTCCTTTACTGTGTAAGAAAATACATTTATCGAGCTGTTTTCTAAGAGGTAATTTTGGGACCATTCTCAAAAATGCTGGGGCAAATAATACCAAGTATGGGATATTATCATATTTTGATTTGCTTTATTACGGGCTTTCGTAAATTAAAAAAAATAGCTAGGTGACATATTTTTATAGAAAATTTATTCCTCTACCTTTATAAAACACAGTTTTCTCTATCTGAACGAGAAAGTTATTTTCAAGCTATTTTAGAAACAACACAAAAGAGACTGCTAATCGTTTAACTAATGCAAACAACAAGCGGCGAAACATGGAAATGACATTTCTTCTCGCCGTGAGACATCAGAAATTGCTTCGGTCTTTGTTACTTTTTACCTTAAGTAGTCATTTTTAATAAAAGGATTTCTGGAGAAAAGAACTTTTGTGAAATTCTAAAATAGATAGTGGATTCGTATTCAAAAAATCCAAATTATTTAGAAAATATTCACCAGTGCATCAATTTTGGAAAAGAAGTAGGTAATAATTGTTATCTTCTGCAAGGAAAATATTTCAAAAATAGGGCTAAAAATTTCGATATTTTTTATTTTCTAAATTCCTTGTTCGAATTCTAAGAAACTTACAATATTGAAGAAGGTCTATGGAGGCTATCTATAGAAAAAAATTGAGAAGCTATCTTTTTTACCTTGGAAGATATTGAATTTTCAAATTTTTAATTTGTGACTTTTTGCCCCAGTCTCCCCTAATGAACGAAGTACTTTGCAATTATGATAAAATGACAAATGGTCATTATTGCATCTGAATCCTACTTTATTCTAACTATAAAATAATTTACTGAATGTATCTTAAGTATCATAATGATGATAGATTGTAAATAAATTTGTTGTGAAATAGTGAAAAAATCTATGAGTGGTTAAAACGTATAAATGCAAAATTTGGGCCCTATCTGACGAAATCGGTTTTCACATCGGACCACAGAAACTGAGATTGTGAAAAATCTTAGCTAATTGATGAATTCTTTTGTATGATATACCAAAAAATATATATATTCTCAAATATAGAACTTCTTTGACTATACGTTAGAATTTTATGTGATCTATAGTATTAAGGTTAGGTATCCTCGAGTCGACCGCTTCTCGACTAGACCATCCTGGGTCCCTCAAGTCGACCGGTGGAAATATTTATTCAATTTATTTACATTTACAATAATATTTATCGAATGGTTTAACATCATAGGGTCAATTATTTCATAATTAATTCAAATCAGTGAAAATATCATATAAATTGACCATAAAACACTGAAAAATCATCAGTGACGGAGCGTTAAGGTATTTCTTAAATGAATATTCGCAATTTTTCATCAAATTATGGCATTACTTTTTGATATTCTTGACTTTTTTCTTAAGGAATTATTTCAATTATTACCCTTACAGATTACTTCAGAAATCAAATTTTGAGTCTAATCGCCATGACTAAGTTAAAGATTAATTTTATGTATTAAAATTGAAAGTGCATTTCAAATAAATTGTTCCTCAATTCGACCGGACGACGAATCATAGCAAGTGAAGCTTTTTTCACTTGAATGTTGTTTTACTTCTGAGTGAATTCATAAAAGTGAGTTTCCCTATTTATTTTAATGATTAAATAAATTTTAAGTGCTATTCATGATGTGTTAAACAAGCCAAAGTTAAATCTGTGACTTTATACTTTTGTGATTTGTTTAATTTTAAGAAAAAATGGGTGGTCGAGTAGAGGAACCCCAGGCGGTCGAGTAGAGGAACATTATGATATTGAAGTGGTCGAGAAGAGGAACACTTTGCATTTTTGAAACATTTTAATTTTTTTATAATTTAAAATTATATTATGACTAAATGAAGTTCACAATTAGATAGAAAAGGATCTATTCTATAGTTTTAGGTAAAAACCCTATCAAAAAACACAAATTATAACTGTTTTTTCATAAATTTTTCACAAAACCATGCAACCTCAAAACAAATATAATCAAATGTACGCTATTAATTAAAAATTCTCGATCTTCTCACTGATACTGCTCAATGTATGTACCACTGATGATTTTTGTCTATAAAATAATCTACTAGTATCTTTCCTCAATTATTTTGCAATACAATCATTAAATTAATTGCAAAGAAAGTGATTCTTCCATTCCTAACGACCAAAATTTAAAAGCTTTCCAGTTCGTCCACGCGCAATTCCAATGGACTGAACATCGAATTTGTGGAAATATTCCAACTCCAAGCCACCCCTGGAAGTCTATGACTTTTGTTTTGCATTGCTTTGAGGTTAATCGTGTTATGTTTTGATTAGCACAAAATTGATCTTTTTTCATGGAATTAGTGAGGAAAAAGTCCATCAATTGCAACCAGGGTGCAATTAGAGCCGTCCGCTACAATGGTGAGTTGGTGCATTGGGCAGAAAATGGGTATATACCTGTGAAAATCCAATTGGAAAATTTGCAATTGCAGCTGATGGCGCTTATGCTCTAACTTGCGGCTCCGACAAGAAGATAAAACTTCTGAATCCACTCACGGAGACACTCCTAAAGACATATGGGGGCCATGGGGATGAAGTATTGGATGTGGTGGGCAGTTGCGATAGTGCAAAAATCTTGTCAGGGAGTCTCGATAAGAGTCTGATCTATTGGGATGTGACAACTGGGCAGGTAATTAGAAGACTGAGACATCATGCGGGTGCAGTGAACTCTGTGAAGCTCAATGAAGAGTCCACGGTAGCGGTTATCGGGCTCTAGGGATAACACAGTGATGTGCTGGGGACATGAGAGTGCCCAAAATGGAACCGGTTCAGGTGATGAATGAGGCCAAAGATTCGGTTATTGAGGTGATTGTTGCCAATCACCGCATCATCGCTGCCAGTCTCGATGGGTCTGTGCGCCAGTATGACATCCGGGCGGGAGAAGTGATCACAGACAGCCTGGATTGTGCTATTGTGAGCATAGCCAGAACCAGGGATGGCCAATGTCTCCTGCTCTCCTGTCACGATGGCATCATGCGCCTCATGGACAATGACTCCGGGGACATCCTGGCCAACTACCGCGGCCACACCATGATGAACTACAAAGTGGAATGCGGAATATCTGTTCGGATTCCCACGTAGTCTCAGGATCGGCTGAGGGTGTTGCAGTGATCTGGGAATTGGTCCAGGGCAAGGGAAATCCGTCGTATTCCCATCGGCAACAAAGTCGTGCACTCCATTGCTGTCCATCCCACCGGAACTGACGTCATCTTCGCCTGTGGTCAGAGATTCACGTCTGGGGCTACCCCTATTGAAAGGCAAGTACTCCCAAACTTTTTTCTCTAATATCAAAATGTTCCTGAATTTAGAGCAAAACCACACAAAAAAAAGACACTCGAGAGACTTTAGGAAGAGATCTATGCAATATTTTGTGCAAATCATGACGGGGGTTTTTCTTTTCAACAAAAAAAAAATCAAAAACCAAAATTAGAAAAAAGAAGAAATAATTTTCGGTGAATAAAACCCCAAGCATGTCATTTAGATTAGAAAAGATGGATTGAATTGTGTGAAAAAAGCACAATTTGGATAAAGAGAAAAACTTTTCCTAAGAATAATCGAATACATAAAGTTCCTAATAAAGTAGTGATAATTTTGCGAGGTATTGTTAAACACTTAGATTTCGAATATACAATTTTACTCTCTTTTTAATTAGAATTTTTTTATGGTAAAAAAGAAAGAAAGAAAAAACTTTGTAAGCTCTAACTATTAGCATACTCGTACTTTTTGCTTGAAATTTTCCTTTTTTGTTGAGGAAAAAAATGTAAGGGACAATTAGCCACTTGCAGAATTTGTGTTCTTGAGAGATAAAGTAATATAGAATAAAAATATCGGCTACAGTGAAGAGCAAAAGTGTTGAATCAAGTTTTTTTATTCAAATATATCTAATAACATTTGTGGGAGGAGTCAAAAGTTCCACCCACAATAAATTGACCATAACCTTTTTAATTATAAATTCAGGATTTTTCCTGATCATGCGAGTTCATAAGTAAAGCATCTTTTGATTGGAAGGAACATAAAGAGACAGCTTGGGGCGTGCTCAACATTTTTCGCATTATCTAATTTTATTTTCACTTACCGTTTTCCACAGTTTCAATAATAAATAATTCAATTTAAAATATAATTAACTTTTCTTTTGGGATTCGTACGCTAGACAAAAAAAGGGGCGTGGTCAATTTTAGTGAGTAACGCCTTGAGGTTCTTCGAACCAACAAATTTGTGTGAATTACTAATTTATACGATTATGGGATTTACCCACTTTTTTACATTCTCAACTGAAAGATAACGAATTTAGTTCACCGTTATCTGCTAAAAATTTCAATTTTCATGAGAATATTAATTTGGGATGTTGAATAATTGAAAAATAAAAAATGCAAAGCAAGAGTCTTAAAAACGCTCGAAGTTTGTCACAAATTCTCATCATTATGAACTAATAAGAAGATAAATTTTTTTTAAAAATATATTCTAGATTATTTAAAAATGTTCTTTCAGAAATTTTTGAATATTATTAATTTATTTTATTATAAAATCCTTCAATAAAATTTTGAATTGAATCATATTTTTATAAACTTCTATTCCTAAATTCAATAGACATTTTTTTAATATTGTTTTATCAATGCTTTCTTAAAAAATTGAAATTGCAAATATTTTATATGACCACCGCCATCTTAGCGTTGGTTATCAACGTACTCTAGAATGAAAGTAATGAAAAACTCTTTCCTAGCCATACGTTCATAACCCTGCTTTAATTTCAACTAAACCTGGATTTTATTGATTATTTTTCACATACATTGTTATTTACTTTATTTTCGAATTTATTCAATAATTGGGTTCACCTATGCAAAAAAAAAGAAAATTTAGTGCAAATTTTGAGGACATTTAAAATTTTTTGCCAACAAGATTTCAAAAAAAAAAATTAAATGTTTATGTTAAATACATTTAACATAAAAACATGAATTTAAATGTTGACTTCATTTAAACACCAAAAAAATTTGAAGTATTCAAGAAGTTCATTTTTACAGCCAATTGGGCATGCACATACCGACTAACCGACTATATGGAAGATATATATTGCAATTTAGCCTCAATTTTATAATTTAAGGAATATCTCTGCCTAAGATACTCAAAATCGGGAAATCGTTTTTTTTTTCAATATTTCGATGTCGAATATTTCGAAATATAACTATTTTCGATTTTAATAAATTTGAAAATTGAAAGCTGAGAAATTAACCCACAAAAAAGTTCGTAAAAGTTTGTATTTTTTCACAAACATTGTTCGTTATGTGATCATTTGGCGAATTTTTTGTTTTTTTACGAATATTAGTTCGTAAATGTTCGTAAGCACACAAATAATTTTCGTAAAATGTTACCATTTGTTCGTAAAGTTTTGTCAGAGAAACAAAAATATGTAAACAATCCATTCTAAAGCGTGTAAACGAAAATATTTCCCATTTAAAAAGTGGCTCTCAAATATTAACCACAGATATCTAATTAAAAAAATAAATATATATTTAGAAAGATATTTTTATTGGGATATTTCTAGATTTTTAGTTTTTTTAATCCAATGGTTTCTCACCGAAATCTCGAACCTTTTTCTTAACTCCCATCATTAGGAACTTGACAAACACGTATCCACGGTCTCGGACGACTTTCTTCCACTTTCCCTCAAAATCCGGCAAATTTTCAGCTGGCTGATCCTTTTTCCTGAGATTTGTCTTAAAAATTTCCCAGTATTTCTCAATCTTCCTAAATGTAGGACGGATTGAATATCTTTCTCACAGCTTTGGAATCCTTTGAAAAGGTGATCGTTGAGTTTACGTGACTTTGTTTTAGGACTTTGACGCCATTTGTCGGTCCGTTAGGAAGTAGCTTGAGCTTTGTAAGCAATCAAACTATTCCTCTCTTTGATTTTATGGACCATGCGCCAATGTATTCCCATCTTTTTGCCAAAATCTTGCACAAAAAGATTGAGTTGTTTCTAGAAAACATTTCAGGCTTGAATCACAGGCTTTTGGTCATTTCTTCCTGGCTTCTAAGCAACAGTCTTGAGTTCCTTGAACCGAATTATAATCTTTGGGACAGTGGAGCGGAACATTTCTTGGTCAATTTCGCGATTTTAGCATCTCCATCTTTTTGCAAATACTCAGTCAAAAATCAATATTTTTTAACAAGAATTTCACCAAAAGAAAGCTAAATTAAATTCTCTTGAAACGACAACGAAGTAGAAAACAAAATCTAAAGTCTACTACTTTACGTCAAGCGAATGGGAAATATTTTCTTTAACATGCTTTAATATCTCTAATAATTGGGAGGATGACCTGCTTATGCAATCCACTGGTGTGGGCTTCAGACTGTTGCGAGCACCTGTACTATGTCCTACCACTCAATACAAACTCACGCCCGTACTCACTGAGATCGTACGGTCGACTATACTATTATAGTCGTCTTCACCATCACCACAGACGCTGACGCTGGCCTAGAATGGAGACATTGCGTTTCGAATATTTAGGGTTGCCTTTTCAGAGCATTTATTGCTATTAAACGAGAAATTTGAGTGTTACAAATGTACGAACAAAGTATGTAAAGGAACGAAAAATGCTCGTCAAATATGCTCAGTTACGAACGATTTTTGTGAAAAACGTAGTCAAGTTCCTCAAATTTGAACTCCTCAAATTTGAACGACAGTTGAGTTCAAAATGTAAAATTTGAGGTTATGTGAAGAAAGTTTTGCGTGAAGTGCCATTTTTCTCTGGTATTTCTTCAATATTATCGTTTTATATTAACTTTCGCAAAAAATTCCATTCATTTCACAATAAATTACATTGATATATTCTCTAAAGTTGTTTATCTTAATTTACGGAAAGTGCAATTCACATGAATGCCGTTACGTTTTTGAAAATATCGTTCAAATTTGAGGAGTGAGAATGTCATCTATACCCCCCAAATGTTCAAATTTGAGGAACTCTACTGTACAAACTTTGACGAACTTTTTTGTGGGTTATATGATTTACGAGGATTTCGTAAGTTCCCAATAAAAATTCACAAACATTTAAACAATTTTACCAAATATTTTTTCTCTATAGACAATATTTTTTTTCGGAATTTGAAAGGTACTTGGTGGCAATAGCCCCGCTTCTACAAATAAAATTTGGTTGCTTTTGGCACACCTTTTAGATCATATATAGGAAATATTCATGAAATCAAAATCCACGTGTCTTTCTATTAAACGTTTTGCAAATCTTGCAAATATCTATCCCTTACTCTTTTGCACTCTTCTTCTTCTTTTAAACATCAAATTAAATTCAATTCTAATTTTGACTGCCAAAGAGTGAGATAGTCATATGCGAAAAGTTTGAGTTACTGTGTTATCACACTTGCACATTAAAATTTTAATATGATTCACATTAATTGTCGCTGGTGAGAGTCCAAATGTGTAACTTGTGTATTTGAATCATTTTATATTCAAAATTTGATCTATTTGTTGATAAAAAGGTAGACTTGGCCCGCAAAATTTGATATAAATTGATTTATATCATTAATGCGAAAAATTAATGCGATTTTCTCTTTAATTTTTTAATGTGAAAAATATTTATGCTTTAGGTAAATTTAAACTTACTTTTGCAGGCCAAGTCCACTGCTTTATCAATAAATAGAAAAACCCCAAATATTAAGTGACTCAAAGACACAAATAACATATTTGGACGCTCACAAGCGACAATTAATGTGAATCACATTAAAATTTTAATGTGCAAGTGTGATAACGCCGTTAGAAACGGATATGAATTTTGATTTCATGAATTTTTCTTGATCTAAAAGGTGAGCCGAAAGTATTAAAGAGAAAAGTTAACAACCTTTAAAAGGCCGATAATTCCCTAAATTAGACTGTTTTTATTTTTACGATTATAACAATATTGGTTGTTTTTCTTCGTCAAATTACGAATGCTTCACAATGAAACTGGACAATTTTGCTCTTCACTGTATTTTATGTTCAACAAGAATTAATATTTTTCTATGAAAGATATATTCATTTTGACTTGAAAAAGATAAGAAAAATATTTATATTAAACTAATTTTTTGAGAGAACAAGAAACTCGCTAAAACATTCCGGATAAAATAATTTAGTTTAAGGAGTATTTATTGTGAAGAAAATACTAAATATATAAAAATAGTTCCTAATTGTGTACAGCTGCGTAAAGTATTGTAAAAGATAAATGAAAAAAAGGGAATAACATTTTTTAAGGGCTTTATTGTGCAATTGTGCATGAAGAGAACCTCGCATAAAACAATAATTCAACATAAATAATATAGAGACTTTTTTAGTATAATGTTTTTTTTTAGGGAACCCTAATTTATTCTCAGTAGTTTCAAAAACACAAAATTCAACAAGATTTAGCTAGTCTTGGTGAAAGGAAAAAGAAAAAAAATAAGGAGAAATCTCTAGCCAAAGAAATGCATTTCTGTGTTTTTTCTATTGAGAAGAGCCCGAAGCATGAAAAAAAAATCTTTTACTTAGAGATTACGAATAAATATTATCCGGAATGGCAAGCATAATCAAGAAAAAATATATTATTCCTCTGAAATAAGTATTAAAGACAGAAAGAAAAAGAAAATACAAACCAATAAGATATTATAAATTTATTGCTAGTAATTTTCATTAATGGTAGTACATTTTTATTGAGAATAGTAATACATTTAACAAATTATTGGTGAATAAAAAAAAACAAAGAATTAAAATCAATTCAAATATCGTAAAAAAAGGATTTAAATATAACACTCATATGGGAGACTATTTTTCTAAAATGCTTAAAATGAGAGAAGAATCTTCATTCCAAGATGAGAAGAAAAAAAGTTGTATTGTGAGTTATATATACTAAAAAAAAAAAAATTTGGCGATTTTCTGTGTGTGTCTCAGGAAGAAAAACAAATATGAGAAAAATTAATCTCAAGAGATAACTATATTTAAAAAAATGTGTGTTTTATGTTTTCTGTCAATTTTTCCAAAAGAAAAAAATCTGAGACATCAACATCAAAAAATCTCAATTCTATTGCATCCAAAAAGAGAAAATTCTTTATTAAATAAAAGAATAAAAATCAAACGATTCACCAGAAAAAAATTATCAACAGAAAATGTCATAATTATTGCTGATTATTTCGGTAATTCAATAAATTAGAAGGAAAAAAATTCTTGTAGGAAACTATTTCGCGCAGAAGAATTTTGAAATAATGAAGTCACTAAATAAAATAAATTCTGTAGTCATGTTTGAATAACATGAACAAATTAAAAAAAAAAACAAAAATAGAAAATGAATGAACAGAGAAAACTAAAAAAAATTAAATAAATATGATGTGCTCAGAATATATGGTGAATAAAAATAATTATATACAGTAAAATATATACGGAGGATTATAAATTGGAGGAGAATGAAAAAAGGCGAAGCCGTAATTAAGAAACAAAGAAAAAATTGACGAAAATGTTCCGATCAGAGACCAAGAAACACATTCTCAATTTTCAGCAGTGATGGTTTCCGCGGCCATTTGGCGGTTCCGCTCTAAGCGACTCTGCACACCGCTCGACTTGATCGTTTGATGATGATCGAGATGATGGTGATGTGGTTGCGAGTGAAAATGCTGGTGACTAGAAGAGTTTTTGTGGAGTGGCGATGAATTGGTGAAGTGCGATGATGCTCCCTTTGTCATATTCACCGAACGTATCCCGATGCGACCAGAACCAGGAACTGCAGGCGGGGACGCCACTGAAATCAGTTAAAATTTTTGTTTTTGATTCCTTAGCACTATGGGGACAGTTCTTGCAGGATGTTCTCGTTCAGTCTATTATTTAGTTGTGTTTTTTTTTTCAATTTGATTTTTATTGGCTTATTTAAATGATTTGTGTTTTCTTTTTGATTTTTTAATAAAATACTTTTTGAAATTCTTTGCTTTTTAAATTGTTTAATTCAAAAAGTTTCATCAAATTCTCTTCATTATTATGAAAGGGAGTGTTTTATGAAAATAATACAAGGTAAGGTATTGTCTAAGAAATGAGTTTCTTAATTAAGGAAAATTTTTGTTTTGAAAATTTTCCTCATATTTTGAGTTAAATGTTTTAGCTTTAAATCTGTCATATAAAACTGATTCGTATTCTCTGATACAGTTTGAAAATTAAACAAATTCTATAAAACTGTTCTCTTTCTGGAGTTCGAGCAGTAAAAAAAATTGATAGGAACGCATCCCAGCTTTGCGGAGTGCTCTAACTAATGAGATAAAGGTCTTCATGAATTATACCTTTTCATATTCTTATGTTCATCGCGGTTTACTATCGATTCAAACTGGTTCATAATTTATTCGAAAATCTTCTCAAAATTTACGATTGTCAATAAGTTGCATATATCTCTAAGAATTTAACTTTGAACAAACAACTCTAATCCTTACTAAGATCCAAAATATAATTATGGAGTACCTACTTAAACGTTTAACCTTCAAAAAATCGATGCCGAATTTTTTTTCGGTCGAAAAATGTTCTCCTAGGCAACTTGCGAAACTTAAAAAAAAAGAAATCCTAGGAGCCGTTTTCGAAACCGAGCCAATTTCATCCATTTCGGCTGCCGAGAACAGTTTACTCGACACGATTCTTTACCCCCAAAATTCAACTCACAATCGAATTTTCACGCATTCCGAGTTGCAAGCACCCCGAGTTGCACGCATTTCGAGATCATCTGTAAAGAATCTCAGCTACCATAAGCTTATCTGGGCTTATCACTGGTCATTTTCTATTTTAAATAGTCTGAGTTTGGAAGACCACAAAAAGAAAAAAAAAGTTCATTGAAATCGGTTAATAAACATAAGTTATAGAGTCCGGTTCATATAGATATAGTAAGGGTCGGGGTACAGAGGGTTCGGGTAGAGACGGATGGGACCCATCGTTTTAAAGATCTTGATCTCAGATAATAATACATACTAAAATTTTGTCAAAATCGCTTCGGAAACACTAAAAATGCAGTCCATTCAAGACATTTTTGTTTATAGCTCGGGTCAGGGAACATAGAGAGAGGAGTGCGACCCACCGTTGGAAAGGCCTCGACCCCAGCTACAATATACTAAAATTTAAAGAAAAAGCATCGTCTAGTTTTCGAAATATTCACGATCGATTAATCGAAAATCGATTTTTCGATTAATCGGACTTTCGATTAAATTGAATGAAATTGGGATGTCACAAAGTTTGTAGTACTCAACGAGATCTTTCCAAAACACCAAAATTTTTCAAGTTCTTACAATTAGAACCTGATGGCCATGTCACATATAAGATTAATATTAAGATTAATACTTTCTGAACTGCGAGAATGGCAAAAAAAGATAGCAATTGTTTTATCTTGCCTCTCTCTCGCATTTCCCCTCTGCGTACAAAGTTGACAGCACTACATATCTCGAAAACTGACCGAATCACAGTTGGCACGCATGGAAAATTGCTCGTGTGCCTGTAATACGATTCAGAAATCAATTAATACGAACAGTAATATCTTACTCAGAGTGTACTCTTTCTAACACACCTGATATTCCATTTGAAATTGTGCATATATATACCTCTCTCTCCGGCTTTTCTTAATATTAAATTAATCTTATATGTGACACCACGGTGAGATATCGCCATTTGAAAATTCAATTGTTGACCCCTTCTAGCTCGGGTCAGGGAGGTCGGAAAGTGGCGGAAGGGGGGGTGGGGGGTGGGTCTGACATCATCAACTTCTAGCCGCCCATCGACATTTAACCTTTGCCGAAAAACGCTTGTCGATATCTCTTTCCGTTCTCTCTCCAGAAGTGGTTATACGACGGACGGACGGACGGACGGACGAACGGACGGGACGGGACGTCCACGAAAGTCGATTTTTGGCGCATATGATATTCGTGATCTATGAGTGTCAAAACGTGTAAATGTAAATCAAAAATTTGGGCCCGATCTGACGAGGTCGGATTTCAACTAGGACCACAAAAGCTGAGATTGTAAAGAATCTCAGCTAACTGTTCTTAGGTTTTATGAAATTATTTTAGACAATAGAACTGGATATAACGGTGTTTTCCCGGTCCAAACCAGGTGTTTTTAAACTTACGAAATTAGTTTTAAACTTACGAACTTACTTAACATCTCTCAGTCGCCCTCCCCCCCCCCCCCAACTTCTATTCCAAATCGAAATTGCGTGCAATCCGAGTTTGCTCACGTTAAAAATCTCACCTAGACCAGTTCTAGATTTGTTTGTCCATTATTTTAGACACTTAAAAAAAAATCGTATAACAATATAGCGCCACAGCTCAAAGTAGCCCCACATCCCCCTAGTACGCTTTTAGTATAATAAATTTTCTCTTATTCGCCCAATTTTACTTGTTAATAAATTTTTGGCTTTTATCAATAGAATAAAATTAATTTTTAATTCAAAATATTTTCAAATTCTGTTAAATAAAGTTTTTACCGAAAAAATACTTTTAAAAATCTAGAAGGATGAATTTTGAACATTTGTGGAGAACTGCAGGTTTATGTGTGCTAAATTTATCTGCAAAGCATGTTTGCGGATTGAATTGAATGCGTGGTCCTATGCGAATCATTAACTAGTAGAAATATAATTAGAACCAATAAAAAAGTTTTAGACTGTTTTATAATAATTTTTTGGTACGTTTTGTCTTGGATTCTTTCGGTTCTGCCTAATTTTACGACATTTTTTTCATATTTAAAGCCATTTTATTTACCAAATGATGTAATAAAAACATTGGGAGTGACTGAACAAATTGCAAAGTCCAATATACCTTCTTAATTTCCTGCCTTCGCTTTTCATCGCTCATGAAGATTTCATAAAGCACTCTTTCATATTAAATAGGAATTTTTAATGAACTCACACTGCAAATCTTGATCTCTTCACCAGACTGATCATTTCTAAACTGATTTGTATTCAATTGGATCATGGCATTTGCATTTTATAATATTTGCAGCAAGAGAATGGAAAAAATGCTAGGAAGATGACCTCCTCCTGTCCATATTTGGGTTATCCAAGTGCAGAAAAAGAGAACAATGAAGAAAAAAATTGTTACTTACATTTGACACTCTTTATCTCTCCATCCTGGGATACAGAGATGGTGATATTGCCCCTTTTCTCCGTCACGAGTTCCCCTGCCGCGTTGGGGGATGCCTTCGGAGGAGCATTTGTGGGGCGCTGTTGCGGTGATCCCTTCCATTTGGCATCTCCGCTGGATTTCTGCCTCTCAAATGGATATCGCTGTTCCCGGGGTTTTCCTCTGTTCTGTCGAAAACTCCCGCCAGCTGTACCATTTCGATTCCTGTAGCCACTGGATTGCTTCCAGGCGGCCCCTTTTCCTGCACCATCCTGATTCCCAGACCTCGGCGGTGTTGTCTGCTGTGGTGTTCCATCGCGTTCGGCATCTGCTAGGAAATTGTAAACGGGATCAGGTGGAGGACCCTGACCATCGGCAAACTTCTTATGCTCCTTCCCTGGCCTCAAGGCCTGTGTCACTTGTCCGGGACGCATTTTGTCCACATTCTGGGGCTCAGTGGCATCATATGTGAAATCTAGTGTGTCGTACTTGTGCTTCCTGGGCCAGTCATCATCACTAGGTGGTTTTATTGCCACCATTGCATTATTCTTCACTGCCGCCAGTCTGTCTTCCATTGCTTCTCTGTGCTTCTTCTCAATCTCCTCATTCTTCAGTCGAATTCGCTCCATGCGCTCCGTCAAATTTTCCGTCTTGAGGTTCGCCATCCTCAACCACTTGCACTGCAACAAATCACAAAATTTAATCCCAGGAAACCGCAAGAATTTTGCACAGCACAGAAGAAAAAGAAGGTGTGTTAAATGTCGGAGGAGGAAATTTGGTGTGCTGGCCCACTTTCTCAAAACCACATGTATTTCCTGGCTTTGTCTGCAGTTTTTCTCTTCAGCACACAAATAACCAATCTTCTCCAATCACTTTCTCACCGAAAATACTCAAATTTACCTCTTTTCCACTCGATTCTTGGCGAGAATTGAGGAAAATACTGCAAAAACCCTAAATTTTGCAAATTTTATTTTGACGTTTTCGCGTGGAAAACGTCAAATATTCCAATGGAAGCATTCCAATTTCCAAGCATTCCAGTCCCTTCCATTCTCCTTCCAACATTTCCAGTCTACCATCCATTGCGTGTTTTTTCAAGATCATGGCACTTCTTGTTTTTCTTGTGCAATAGTCATTCACGTTTGCTAGGGCAGAGTTTTCTTCATGAAATTACCAATTGGCAATTCTGCGGAAAAGCCACTGTGGGTGTTGATAATGTGAGATGTGGTGAAAAGTGGGTTAGAAAGTGGATAAATTGTGTGTGTAAAAATGGGTTACACAAAGTCAGCTGTTTTGTTTTTAATCCTTATCATTATCTGCTCGGTGTTTGTGGCCAATGTCTCTAATTTGATCAGTGTTGGTGGTAATGCAGCCTGGAGAACCACTAGCAAGGAAGAACAACTTAAAGCTGCCCCTCAGGATGGCGCAAGGTTGGGAAATAGCACGGATCACTTGATGTGGTTTTTGCAGGTAAAGCTGACACATCATTTTCTATTATCACTCCCACCCTCAGAGATGTATCCTAACATGTTGATTGTCTACCTTCATTGTCTACATTGCAAGAGATATTGTAGTTGGGTAGCTACTTACCACTTCTATTGCCATCCGCAGGCTTATCAGTATTAATGATAAAATAGCTTCAATTTATTGTTGTTTTTCTTTTTTGTTATTCATCAGCCATTAACATCTAAATTGGGGCAAAACAACTGCGTTTAATTCAGTGATAAAAGCTTAATGATAAGTTTATAGTTGCTGTGATTTTCTATAAAAAATATTTAATAAATTGATCAAGTTTAAAAGAAATTCAAGGTTTCTGAATCTGAAACAACGTTACTTTTGCGAATAATAGAGCTAAGAGTGCAATGTACGAGATAAAAATACAGTCAATGAAATAAATTAAAGAATTAAAAATAAATAAATTTTAATTCTTTAATAATTCTAACTTTCTAACCTATGGAAAATATTCCGATTTATCATTCTTACCTTTAATTTTTTTCTAAATTCATTTACTCATTGTTGATTGACTTCCTGTTATCAGATCAATTGAAGTATTGTGCTTATCATTGAGATATTATCATTGAGTTAAATTGTTGAGAACTCGTATTATGACATTATAGATTCCCGAATTGCAAGAATAATCCCACAAGATTCAGTATTGAGAGTCCCATCCTTGCATAGAAGCCATTCATGAATTGCAACATCGCTTACGTAAGAGCCTAGTTCACCACAAGAATTCCGAAAAAGTTAAAATACCATTCCGGAAATGTTTATATTACCCTGCAGTATTGATCCGAAATCGGTGTAAATATTACCCTTTATAGGTGTATAGAAGAATCTCCACATTTATATATGTATATTTCACATAAGTTTTAAAAGATATTTTCTCAGAAATCTTTAGGAAATTTGCTCTAAAATAAGTATACTTCATATTTTTGGAAAATGACAAAAACCAACAAATGAGGCATTTAGAGTGATCGGTGCGGGATGTCTTAGATGAGCAAAATTGTAGTCTTAAGTGTTACCTATCGCCTGGTATTAATGAATTTTTAATATTTTGTTTAGTTTATTTTATACAAATTTTTAAAATATCATTTTAAGACCATTTTTTTTGTAATTCTTAGAGAAACTCCAATTTTACACCCTGAAGGAGTGGTTTTACAAAGTCTTTTGTTATTATCAAAATTGAAGTTCAACTAATGAGCTTTCCAACGCACCCACACTTTTCAAGTTCCGTTCACTAGAACCTGAGATATAACGGATAACGTAAGGCAAAGCAGAAAAGATATAAAAGTATTAATAAAAAAAATGTTACGTGTTGGAGCAAAACCAAGACTAGATTCTTAATCAGGGGACTTGACTATCAAAAGTACCATGTGAGATCTCCGTTAGCAAAACCGTGTTTCATAGTGGTAGTTAAGAAATAAAAATTAGTGTTTGGTGCTACCCCGTGTTTGGAGGTGCCCCAGTTTCCCCTAGTCACTTTTGTCAATTAGATATTTAAAGTATTTTCTTCAAATTTGTCATCCTTACTCTGAAAAAAAAAACGTCTTGTTAAACGAACAAATGGATTTTGTTCAAATTTTGTCATAAGGATGTTATTTACCAATTTGATTTTTCTCGCATTCGTATGGAAAAACACCCTTTTGACAAACTTGTAACAAAAGGAGAATGGTCAAATCCGGTCCCGGAATCGCCACGAACGGGACCTATGTCATTGGATAGACATTAGTATAGGTAACAACTTTTGTTCTGAGATCAATGTTCTAAACCATGGAGGAACAGTTCTAGAGCATAAAAACTATTTTATACAATGATGAAGAATGATCAAAAGTATATGGGCGCTGGTTCATCTTCATACAAAGATTAGAGTAGATGCATTTTGAAGATATTGATATAAGGTTGAGAAAAATGCCGGGACCTAGGACGATAAACGCTGGAAGTTCTTGTAAAAAAGGCCTTTATCCTTTCGAAAAATCGTTGTTTTGACTACGAATTATACAAGAACTGCTAAAGCGATCTTGATAAAATTCGGTATAGGGTCAGTGTATGTTTTAAACTTTTTATTTATGCACACCACCCCCTCCCTCCACCCTCCGTTCTGGTAGCCCTCATAAAAAATGGGGGCACTTTACCTTATAACTCCTTTCTAAGACGATGTAGAAAGCTGATATTCAACAAGGGAACAAAACTTATGGAAGACTTTTCAATTATGCATGTTAACCCGCTCCTCCACCAACCCTTATAGTAATTCCATACAAAATGAGAACATTTTGACCTCCTTTCTGAGAAGAAGTAGTTGGTTTATAAAAGATGAAAAAAAAATGAATAACTAATAACGTTAACAATAATTTTCTAGAGTTTATATGCATTTATAGACATCTAGTCGAATTACAGCTTTCTGCCTCCTCTTAGAAAGGAGTTATAAGGTAAAATAGTCTTATTTTGTATGGGGGCTACCAGAAGGGGTGATGGACGAAGAGTTTGGTCAGTATGGTTAAAAAGTCTTCATTAAGCCTTGTTCCCATGCTGTATTTCAACTTTCTATCTTTTCTCAGAAAGGAGTTATAAGGTGAAATGCTCTCATTTTGTATGAGGGCTACCAGAAAGGGGGACAGAGGAGGGAGATATTATACATGGTTTAAAAGTCTTCTCTAAGCTTTGTTCCCTTGTCGAATTTCAGCTTTCTACCTCCTCTTAGAAAGGAGTTATAAGGTAAAGTGCCCCCATTTTGTATGGGGGCTATCAGAATGGAGGGTGGGGGGAGGGGGTGATATGCATGGATAAAAACTTTAAGTCATACAGTGACTCTATACCGAATTTCATCAAGATCACTTTAGCCGTTCTTGCGTAATTCGTTGTCAAAACAGCGATTTTTCGAAAGGATAAAGGCATTTTTACAAGGACTCCCAGCGTTTTGTCGTCTTGGGTCCCGGCAATTTTTCAATCTTATATCAGTACCTACAAAATGCGCCTACTCTCGTTTGTGGCGATTCCGGGACCAGCGCCCATATAGTTTTGACCATTCTCCTTTAGTTGGCCACCGATTTGACAAAACTTTTCCATATTCTGTATGGAAGAACATCATTTTTACAAACATGTTTTGTTAATTTGACAATACCTTTTTTCCGAGTACAGTAGACTCTCGCTCAATCGGGCGAAAAATTTTGTTGAAAATTTTCACATTTAATTATGAAGCTAATTCGCTCAAATTCGCTGTAGTTCTTCCTATTTTATCGTGATTCTTTATAATTGAGCGCTTTTTGTGGAATTTACAATGACTTTCACGTCCAAATCTATCGATAAACCGGATGATATTTTGCCCCAAATGCCCAATTGAGAGAGAGTCTACTGTAGCTTTCTTTGCTACTTTATTCTAAATATTGGAATAATCATTATCAAATTCCTCAGGTGCGTAGATTCTTTTGACACTTTTAGTTTTGAACTCATTTGCGGATTCAAAATTGGGACAAATGCGGAGGAAAAATTAGACATCAAAAATATACTGTTTTTATCAATTAAAAAAAAACTGTTTATTGAATTTTAACAATAAAACTGAGGATATTCATTCTTTTAGTTAAGATACATCTTCATGTAGCCTACGATGGAGTAAAGTGATTAAATCCCATTTATTTCAATAATTAATGAAAAAATCGCTTCGTCCCACACTATCCCTGCCCACACCGCCCCGGTCTCCCCTACATTGAAATAGCGCATCTTCTTAAAAACAATTATATAAATCTTATCCACAAAAAAAAATGCATGTTCTATTCCTGGCCGACTCTGGAAATATATTAACAACAATACTTTCTTAATGTCTGGAAAACCCTGAAAATCGTGTGAAAATATTTGGCGGGAAAGTCTTAAACACCTTAAGCACAATTTTCAATTAAACGCTACTTCCTACATATAAAGTGAAGTATTTATTGAAGACTTTTGTCAAGGGCATATAATGGCATAAATTTAATTTCCTAAACACAACCTAAATGTTCTGGATTTGCTGATAAAACGACGTAATATTGAATTGTTAAGAAAAACAGTTCACGCACCTCAACCACCTCAACATTTTTTCATGTTACTTTTGTAAATGAAATGTACACAGCATTCATGGTGTCCAATTAATAATTTACCTGAATATTGACTGATTAACTAGTAAAGAAAATTCCTAAACTTTATGATATAAACTAAAATATTTTCTAGCCAAGAATGCATTAATCTAGTTCTAGGTCACCGTCCCCAAAATTTTAGTTTTGCTTTTCTTAGATAAAGTACGTAATTGTCTTCTCATAGAACTACATAAATTTATCTAGATTGTATAGGAAAAAAAAGAACGTTTGAATCATTTAGAATCTATAAATTTCGTAGGGGAGACCAGGGCAGATTTAGCCACGTATAGTATTAGATAGTGGTATCTTATAGTTTGCCTTCGAAGGAATATTGAGGAAACCACTCTTTATCCTAAATATATACTTCCCTTATAATTCATTGAAATATTTATCAGCCTCATATAAATTTTTTTTATACAAATTATACGCAATCAAAAATTTCATTTGGTGGCTAATTCTACCCCGGTCTCCGCTAATTTTTTGCAAAGTTTTGAGTTCAAGATATTTGCGCCCTTTATGGGGTTTACACATTAGAGAAATTTACAGTAAACTTTCTCTTAATCCGGCATGTGGGGCAAAATGTCATCCAAATTATCGAGAAATTTGGATGTCAAAGTCATTGTAAATTCCAGAAAAAGAGCTCAATTATAAAGAATCACGATAAAACATGAGGCAATAAAGTGAATTTGAGCAAATTTGCTTCAAAATCGAACGTGAAAATTGTCAATAAAATTTTCCGCACGATTGAAAAAAAACCGATTTAGCGAGAGTCTACTGTATATCCACATTGAAGTACATTCCTTACGGTTATGGTCTTTACACACTAGAGAAATATATGTCCATATTGAAATGAGCAAATTCTCTATGCTTGTTTAGGAAAAACTCTTCAATATGGACATAAATTGTTATAGAGGCCACAAGGAATGTAATGTCACATAATATTGCAAAAATCCTTTTAAGGAACATTTTTTTTCTAATTAAATTGCTATTTGGAATATTTATTCTTGTATTTAACCTTTGGAATTAGAAAGCTTTGAAATTAGGAGTACTAGGAAGATCTATCTTTAAAGCGTGTATACGATAAATTTTGGTCATTGAAAAATGGCTCTCACATGTTAATCACAATAATGAAAATAGCAAACGTATTTTCTGAAATAAGATTGTTTTTATAGGATTTTTTTTTTAATCCAATTGCTTCTCGTCGAATTCTCGCACCTTCTTCTTAATACCGTTCCAGGGTCTCGGGCGACTTTCTTTCACTTCCACTCGAAAATCGGCAAGTTTTCGGCTGTCTGTGCTTGAATTCTGATCCTTTGTCCTGAGATTTATTTTCAAAATTCCCCAATATTTCTCAATCTTCTGGAGTGAAAGACGGGTTGAATATCTTTCGCATAGCTATAGAATTCTTTGAAAAGATGATCATTGGTTTCCTCGACTTTGTTTTTAGCTCTTTGACGTTGTTTGTCCAATTAAGCTCCAAGGTATTCACATCTTTTTACCAAAATTACACACCTGAATCCCAGGCTTTCCTCTACTTCCTCCTGACTTCCGAGCAACCGTCTTGAGTTCTTTGAACCGAATTATAATCTTCCGGTCGGTGGGGCGGCTCACTTCCAGGTCAATTTCGCGATCTCCGCATAATTCGCATTTGCATTCTTAAGATATTTGTCAACTTTAAATCTTTGCATGCTCTCAATGTTTTTGCAATTAATCAGTCAAAAATAAATATTTTTTAACAAGAATTTCACCAAAAGAAAGCTTATTAAATTATCTTCAAACGACACTGAAGAAAAAAAGGAAATTCCAAAGCCCACTGCGATTGACTTCGTATCAAGCGTACGCGAAAATTTTTCGTATACACGCTTTCTGTACTAAATCCATATAGATTTAATTTCAGAAAAATAATATAGAATTGTCGTAAAATTTTATATATCCTTTTGTAATAAGAAAAACTATAGGGGAAAGTACGCTACCTTCGGATGTTTCAAGCTTCGGACTACTCAATTTTTTTCTATGTTTTTAATTGATTTGATCCATGACCCTTTTTAGAAAATTTGAGGCCATAGCCATTAGACTAGCTATTAAAATATAATATTATATTGGGTCAAATAGGTCAAATTCATTAAAAGCACATTGAAAAAAAAATTGTTCAAAGTTTGAGTTGTCCGAAGGTAGCACGCTTTCCCTTACATTTGTTTTGGTTCCTTTTATTTCAAATTGATTGTGCAATAAACCATATACAGGGAGTTCCGCTTAGAAAGAATTTCTCGGGATCAGCCCGCGAATTAACTTCAGTGACACAGTAAAATTGCATATCTGCAGGAGATATCTTTGGGATAAGTTATAGAAACACCATGATATGTAGGGGAAAGCGCGCTACCTTCGGAAGATTTATGCTTCGCACGAATCATTTTTTTTTCAATGTGTTATAAATGGATTTGGCCCATTATAATATTATATTTTAATAGCTAGTCCAATGCCTTGAATTTTCAGAAAAGAGCTATGGATGAATTCCACAAGGAACATAGAGAAAAAAATGAATTGTCCGAAGGTAGCGCGCTTTGTCCTAAACAAGACATTTTCGGCAACCAATTTTTCAGGCTATTTTCAGTGCCTTTCATTAACGGTTCATTAACAATGTATTTTAAATATACCGCGTGAAAAAAATTTGCATACATTTAAGGGCATTTCAAAAATTATTTTATAAATGAGATATCAATAGTAGACTATTCATATCAAATTCTTTCAGTCCGTTTTCTCTCAAACCAGAACTCCCTACCTAAAGATATAAACGTAATAAAGTTAAATTAAAAACGTCGAAAAAAGGGATTGAGTTCGAAGGACCAAAAATACGTACACTGAGAAAAAAGAGGGTGCGATTAACTTTTTTTCCTCATAACTTTAACACTTTTTAGGTGTAAAAATATATAAACATTTTTTAATGTTAATTTTACACCTTATTAAGGGTAAAATTAACATGAAAAAGAGTAACTTTAACCCCCAATACTCCTAAAAAGGGTAATATTTACACCGATTTTGGATCAATACTGCAGGGTAAAATTAACATTTCCGGAATGTTATTTTAACTTTTTCGGATTTCTCTCAGTGTAGCAGATCATTAATTGGAAAAAGAGTAATTGCCTTTCAATAGGTGGACTCTCGTCAATAGTAGATTTTCTCAAGTATTAAGGCAGGTATTGAGGGCACAAAACCTAATTTACTTGACAAAGATATTCAATAACAAAGTGACGTTCTATTTTGTGATATCCATTGATACATCATGGATTGTAAGAAAGATTGCAATATCTGTACAATATGAAGAATCACACCTCTAGAGGCACAATTTGCGATTTTCTCATGTTGATTCATATTTCGCATATTTCTGGGTTGTATTTATAGATATCTGACCTTCACGTCAGCATGTTCAGAGATGAGAATCGCGTGAAGAATTTGGGAGACTTTATGCACAGGACAATCTCAGTCATCAGGCCAACGGTGGTTGTGGTCAGTGGGGATCTTACTGATGCCCGGAGTCTCAATCATATTGGCTCGGAGCAGTTTGAGGGTGAATGGGAGATCTATAGAAATCTCCTGGTACAGTACAATGTCACGAAGAAGACAGTGTGGTTGGATTTGAGGGGGAATCATGATAACTTCAATGTAGCTGGTTGGAATTCGTCCAGTAACTACTTTCATAAGTATTCCGTGCAGGGGGCAAAGCATTCCAGGTCGTACATGCATCAGGTGACACGTGGTGGGGATAAGTATACTTTTATTGCGGTGGACGCATGTTTGGAACCGGGACCGAAGCGTCCGTACAATTTTATTGGGATGATTACGGCAGATGAGATGGTGAATATTGAGAAGATGATGGCGGAAGCAAAGGAGTCTGGAAGTAGGTATACCATTTGGTTCGGACACTATCCCACTTCATGCATTTTGGCGCCTGGAGGGGGGATTAGGGAGGTGATTGGGAGGCATGAGGAGGGTTTGGTGTATTTGTGTGGGCATCTGCATACGATGGGAGGCATGGTAAAAAAAATGTACACTCTGCAGAACGCGGGATTTCTCGAGCTGGAATTGGGAGATTGGAAGGACAATCGGATGTTTAGGCTGGCAGCTGTTGATCATGGAATGTTCTCCTTTGTGGATGTCCATCACAATGAATGGCCAATTGTCCTAGTGACAAATCCCAAGGATGCTCTCTTCAATAATCCCCACAGGGAGAATATCAGGCTCCAGGCAGAATCTACTCACATTCGACTCTTGGCATTTAGCTTGGCGCCAATTGTAGAATGCCGGGTTAGGGTTGATTTAGAGCCATTTGGGGTATGTGAGAGAATTTCTGAAGGAGTATTTGTGGCCAAGTGGGATCCAATGAGGTACAAACAGGGTTTGCATCACATTGAAGTGCTAGTGCAGGATGAAGATGGACGAGAGAAGAGTGTGAGGCAAGCCTTTTCCCTCGATGGAACTCCAATGGTTTTCAATGTGAAAGGTCGGTTTGTCCTCATGACAGATGCCTGTCAGATATTTCAAGCATTCTTTGGGACGACTCTGATCATCTGTATTCTGCCCTTGATCATCTTCCGCATTTGGCATATGGCAGTTGTTCGTGGAAGGGCCAAAAGACCAAAGATTCAATGGAGTTTTCTGAGATGCTGGATCAGACGACTCTGGCTCCTTGCATCAGTCAATCGACTATTCTTTCCACTTCTCGTGTTTTACATGTACCTCCTGGTGGGGCCATGGTCAGTGGCAGATGTCATCGATGGACACTTTGGAGTAGTGTTTATGTGGGGCATTCTAGTGGATGGAATTTTCCTTCCCGGTTCCCTTACTTACCTCTATGGATTCTTTCAACTGGCTCTGTGTCAGCTGCCGCTCATCTATGTCTATGCTAGCATCCTGGACAGACGCTACAGACATACCATAAGCCCACCGACACGACCCAAAGGTCGTCTTAGGAAGTTCCTGCAGCACCTGCCCTTCCTCACCATCATCACAGTGGAATTCATCCTGGTGTACATTCACTGGGCTTCATATGGCTTCTTAGCTGTCATCCTGGGTCCGCTGAGGACGTGGTCTCTAGTCATGAACTTTGTTCTTTGGTACCAAGCTCAATATATGCCCGATAAGTGTCTCCATTCCGGCCAAGCTGTCTGGTCCACTCAACCAAAGCTGGTCAAGGATGACAATTAAAATTATGGGTTTTCCTTAGCACAACACAAAATGTAGTTCTTTTCCTTTCAATGTGATATACCACATTTGAGGAACTTCCGGAATGCTGTACATTACTTTTAAGTCCATATTTTGCAAGTAGGTAGCAATAAACTTTATAAATAAAACCTTTTTTTTTCAGTCAAAAATTAAATTTTAATTAAAATAAAGGAATTTCCATTTCACCTATAATTATAATTTTATTTTTTTTACTCAATAGGGGGACGTGGGGCTACTTTGAGCTGTGGGGCTAGATTGTTATACGACTTTTTCGTCAATTTCTAAATGAAACTGATCCTTCACTGAGAGAAATCCCAAAAGTTAAAATAACATTCCGGAAATGTTAATTTTACCCTGCAGTATTGATCCAAAATCGGTGTAAATATTACCCTTTATAGGTGTATTAGGGGTTAAAGTTACCCTTATTCATCTTAAATTTACCCTTACAAAGGTGTAAAATTAACATTAAAAAATGTTGATATATTTTTACACGTTTTACACCTAAAAAGTGTTAAATTTCTGAGGAAAAAATGTTAATCGCACCCACGTTTTTATTCTCAGTGTTACAATTATTTGTGTATAAAAAATTCAATCAACTTAAAACAGAGTTTCCATGTGAAACCAGTGATAAGCCTAGATCAGCTTATAGAGGTGCGATTCCTTCATTGCAAATTTGGATTGTGGCAAAGCCCCGAACGATATTTATACAAATAATGCAAATTTCGTTTAATAATTCTTAAAGTGTATGAAGCATATTACCGTTATTAATGAGGAAAATTGGATGAGAAATGCATAAAAGTAACTGAAAATATTTAAAGTCGATTATCTCGGAAGGTATGAGAGATAGAGGCCTCAAACTTTACTTCCATTGAGAGCCTCTTTCAGGCTTCACATATGCAAAGTTTCCCTTGAATGTAAGGAAAATTGGAAGAAAAATGCATAAAATTGCCGCGGAAAAATTTCGCGTCCCCTGAAAATCGCGAAAAATTTCGCGACCCGCGAAAATCTGCGAAAAATTTCGCGACCCGCAAAAATCTGCGAAATTTTTCTCGACCTGCGAAAATCCGCGAAAAATTTCGCTTCCCGCATACATTCGCGAAAAATTACCCTGTGTTTTAGAAAATCGGAGTATCACAATAGGTGTGATTATGATGGAATCACACCTAAAAATCGTATAACAATGTAGCCCCACAGCTCAAAATAGCCCCACCTGCCCCTAAGTATACATACAGATCCTTTTTTACTTATCAAAAATACATTTTCTCAAGTAGTCATATCATAAATTATTTTAGGCCACGCCCCCTTTAGGAGTTATAAGTTACATGGTATAGGAATATTCATATTTCCATGTATGAATATGAATAATCATATTCATTTTATATCTGGGCCACGATCCAAACCTCATAGTCAATAGGTGCTACACTTACTTTTTAATTAAAAACATCATTAAATTTCGTTATTTTTTTCGGTTAATCTTAAGGCGTCTACACATTGGGAGCAATTTTCGTCAAAAATTGCGTTTTTGACAGAAATTTGACGTTTCCCCCTACAACGCTGCAGGGAATTTCCTTCAAAAAAGAAATTTTTGACAAAAATTGCTCCCAATGTGTAGAGGCCATAAAAGTGAAAATTTGGGCTTACAGATAAACGAAATGTGGAAAGGAAAAATAGACTCTACACAATTTTATTTTGTCTTCAAACTTTGATTCAAACAATTAGAAAAACAGGAAGAATTTAATTTAACAATAATAATATATTTATTCATATATTATTCATATATTTATTTTGCATTGCTTCATTTTAGAAACGACGCCCACCAAGGACGTAGCCAATATTTTAGTAACAGGAGAGCCAAATATGAAATTATAATTAGTTGGTAATTTGAGGAGAATATTTTCAGTCTTTTGACCTATTTATAATTTAAACCCATATAAAATTTAAACGGTAAGAGATATCAACTTCCTGTCTTTGATGACCCTTCCTCAAATGACCTTATCTCGAACCCAACCTCTTTATTTTTCCCCTCCTCCCTTTTTGAAATATTATTCCTCAAAAATCGATTTTCGAACGGAAAGAACAAGTTTTCTCGAAAAATCGCTTAGAACAACAATTTTAATCCAATCCTTTACTGGGATTTTAAATCTTTGTATAAGGTAAAGTGCCCTCAAGTCGACCGGATCCTCAATTCGGCCGGTTGAGTTATTTATTCAATTTATTTATATTTGCAATTATATTTGGCGTATGATCTAACATTAATAGGTCAATTATTCCATAAATAAATACGAATCAGTGACAATTTTATAGAAATTCGCCATCTTTATTCAAATATTGAACCGGTCGACTCGAGGGTACTTTACCTTATTTTGAAAAAAAAACATCTTAGCAACTGTTTTACGCGGATTTTCTGTTCTTTGATCTTTTTTGCGCTGACTTTACAGATTTTAAGGTGGAAAAACGCTCCCAGAACTTTTGCAGAAGGAGCTGCTTAATTAACTTCCGTCAATTTCTGAAGGAAAATCACAGGAAATGTTCCTTCAAAGGCTGGGTTGGATTCCACCAGGAACGACATCTCCAGAAAAACACCATTCCCTTGCATATTTAGAAGATTTTCTTCAGATAATTCACTAAATACTATCCTAAGGAACTTCACCAAACGTTTTTCTCACTTTTTCCAGCAGAAAATAACAAATTTTCGTGAAAAACAATCTTGAATCGTGATGGTTTCCTTCAAGAATTCTGTCAAGAATGACTTTGATGAATTTTATTCCAATATGTGTAGCGGGTAATTTCTTTCAAAAATTTTTGATGGAAATTACCTTCAATTGGATATGATTTTTGAAGAAATTTGTCTACACATTAGTGTAGAGATGTATTTTGAGATGAATAAATTGAGATGAAATAGTAGACAAATTTTCTTTAAAAATCCATCTTTTTGTCAAAAATTCATACCTATGTGTATAGGCAAATTTTTTAATATACACTTCTTGAAGCTCATTTTTCACAGAAATTTCTAATAAAATGTGTAGACACCTTTATGGCCTCTACACATTGGGAGCAATTTTTGTCAAAAATTGCTTTTTTTCCCTGGAAATTCCCTGCAGCGTTGTAGGGGGAAACGTCAAATTTCTGTCAAAAACGCAATTTTTGACGAAAATTGCTCCCAATGTGTAGACGCCTTTACATAAAAAAAAGTTAATCAAAACCTTCCTCAAATTCCATCCAAAAATCCATTTGCAGTTTTTAATATTAGATTTTGGGCTTTTTGAAAAGCTCTGGATTCAACCAAAGACCTCTCCAAGCCAGTAAAACCCCTTTTATTGAGTGAAAATGCCGAAAATGCTCTAAAAATTAAGCATGGATGTGCATTGTCTCAGCCCTAATCCTAATTTTCATTCCACATCGCCCACATCCAATATAATCTTAAAAAATCTAGGAAAAGGAATTATTTTTCTTATATTTTATTATACAAGTCTTATTATGGAGGCATGGCCTACTAACTCGTAAAGGGGCGTGATGAAAAAATATTTTAAGATAACTTGCAAAATATGTGATCTAAGAGAAGTTACAGTTTTCCCCAAGCTCAATATTTTATCCCAGATAATTTTCGAGTGACCTATAAAATTTCTTAGAAGTAATTAAAAAAAAAATGAACACGATTTTTGGGAAGTCGATAAGCAACAAGAAGAGTCTGAGATGGCCTTATAAATATTTTTTTTTCTAAAACTAAAAAAGAAACTGTCTTGTCTTATTCTACTGAAAGGGAATGTAATTAAATAGAGAAAATTATAGAATTCCAAGTTAACAGTCTTTTAACAAAAAATTATTTTATATTAGCTTAACAGGAAAGATTTTTATTGAACTATTTCCTTTAGGTTTTAGGATGTTATACTTTTTGAATTGTTGTACAATGAAATTTTCTGCTAATTTCTCAATGTTTGTACAGATGAATGGGTCTTTATTGTGACTTTGGGGAAAGAGCAATTATTGTGAAGACTGTAGTTGCATCTTGTAGTGCATTAAAAGTATATTTATTGGATTTTAATAAAATTAATAAAACCACTGTCCTTCACAAAAAATGCGTTATTTTTTTACCTATTTGAATCCAATTTGAAGAAATCTATTGGAAATACTGGAAGAGAATGGTTTGTGTCTTCGATACTTTCCAGAAATATTTTCGTTCAAATTGTCGAATATAAAAAATGCGAATAATTTTAATTAGCTCAATAAAATCAATAAAAAAGGAAGCGTATTCGGTAGCGTGATACTTTCTCTATGCATTAGTGCTGTCCCAGTGATTGATCCTTCTAATTCCACTGATTTCTCAGTAATTCTCGCAAACACTGTGGGAATCACTTCAAGGAAATCTCCCAAAACAAAGGCAGCTGATTTTGACATTTCACTCAGTGGTCGCTTTGTTTATGTTTTAGCTGTTTTCCAAATATTTTGTGTGATTTTGCAAAATCTTTTTGCCAAAATTCCATGTAAATTATCTCGCAAAAGTCTCGTAAAACCACTTTTTAAAGAGTGTATAGTGCAAATAAAACAACGAGTTTAAAAGATAGTGAAATTCTGAAGGTGTTTCGAGGTCTCGCAGAAAATTGCGTAAGTAGAAAAAAGTTTATTCTTTTTGTTCGAGAAAAATCTAGAAAATAAGCAAAAACAAGAATAAATTGAGGAAATGGACATACAGACTTGCACTGGAGATAAAGAGCGAATCTCGGGATTCTCTTGAACTTGCTCCAGCCTAAAATGGTCATCTCAATGACTTTTCTTTGTTCAGGTGAATTTGATTTACGTGAGCAACTCATTGCGTCCCTCTTTTATGGAAACTTTCCATACAACATTGATCGACTCGGAGGCAGATTGTCTCTTTGGAGTTGTTTAAAACGCAATTTGGGTGACAAAACCAAATAGAATTTACATAGGTAGGAATTGAAGGGGAGGAAGTCATGTCAAATTTGTCGTCTTTACATTTTTTTTGTTTACAAAACCTATCAATTAAAATAAACAAATCAAAAATCCAATTGTAAAAAACTAGAAAAAAAACTAAATTGTGATAATCCTAAAGATTTAGATGTTAGGTGTTTATATGCAGATTTGAAAAAGTGGCAAAAGCACTACCGCCTCGCTGATTGCTCGAACTGACAGACAGTAGAACCCAAATATAATTTAGCATTACGTATTTCTATTAACAAACTTCTTTATCGATCCAAAAATCTTATAGGAAAATCATTGTACAGTAGACTCTCTCAAATTAGGGCATATGGGACCGAAATGTCAGCCGAATTAGACAGAAATTCGGGCGACAAAGTTTTTGAAATGCAACGATTTTTTTTTCATGTATGCATATAGATCAGAGGTGTGCAAGAAACCGTTGAAACCGAATTAACGTCAAATGAAACATGTACGTCAATGGTCAAAACGCTACTATAACAAACTTATTTTGACGTTAATTCGGTTTCAACGGTTTCTTGAACACCTCTGATATAGATATTGAGTTTACACACTCTTATATAACGTAAATTGCATGAAAATCCCTCAATAATGCAAAATCACATCAAAACTAAGACAAACCATACCAAATTTGAGCATATTTGATTCATTTGATAATCATAATCAAACTTGAAAAATGACAACACACTTTTTTCAAATGCAACCGCTGCCCGAATTAAAAAGTAGCCCGATCTTAAAAGAGCCGAATTTGCGAGAGTCTACTGTACTTGCATTTCATAGTTTTCTTGTCACTAGAAATATTTTTCATTTTTACCGATTCATAACCGATTTATGAATCACTCAGAAAATCGCGAAGTCTTTGGAGTCAAGGGGTAGATAATTGTGCCGCTCACGGTTCAATAAACTGCCGATCTGTCATTTTTCCAAAAATGATGCCGATCTGATGATCTCATATCAATTTTTGCCGATTTTTGGCCAAATTGTGCCGGTTACCGCTCACGGTTCACTCTGAGAGCCACTTATTCACCCCTTGTTTAGAGTAACAACTGAATTTCCGGTAAAATTCTAATTATCGACCAATTACTTGTTTGTGGCCCCTTGGAATAGACCGAGCAGACACAGATTTATCCGGATTTCAAGCCTTCCCAAAACCTTCCCAATAATTAATTTGAATGTAAGCTTGCGCCAATGGGTAGAAAATCTCTCTTTCTAGAATTGTTTATCCTTTGATCTAGAGATACCGATTACGAATCGGTGAAAATATACGTTAAAATATATCCTAAATTCAAAAAAATCGAATTACAGTAGACTCTCGCCCAATCGGCTCTTTTTCAATCGGGCGAAAAATTTTGTTGACAATTTTCACATTTAATTATGAAGCTAATTCAATCAAATTCGCTGTAGTTCTTCCTATTTTATCGTGATTCTTTATAATTGAGCGCTTTTTGTAGAATTTACAATGACTTTGATGCCCACATCTATCGATAAACCGGATGACATTTTGCCCCAAATGCCCAATTGAGAGAGATAGTCTACTGTAGTTTTTTTCAAGATTATATTAGACTAGAGCCCAAACGGTTAAAGATAATGATTTGGATCCTTTCGGGGACCCCACCTCACAAAAAGTCGACTCAAGGATCATTAACGTGTCCCTCATTTGTCTCCCACCTCTCCCCTTCCCCCAAAAACCGTGTTTTTTGGCATTGCTCGAAAAGGCGCCGTGCAATTTTTTTTCAGTTTTGGATGTTTTAGAGATTACTTAGGCGGACATTTCGTCCTTATACAAAAATACCATTGAATCATTCCTAATAACTATTTCTCAAGGTCAAAGGTTAAAAAGGCTCTCGAAAGCGCATTCATTAGTCGAATGGGGCCATGTATAGACTAATTGGAAAGGTCTGGGAATTTCCGATAAGACTGAATCAGTTCCATTTATATAAGAACCGGTAATAAATAGATTCATAACATTTAATTATTTTTTTGCAGAAAAATGTACTATACTCCTATGATGTTATCTTAGTCGATCTTTTAGGTGAATCAATCTGTTCAATAAATCACTTGTGTTGTGAACCGGTAAATGATAAATTATCTGGAAGTATACTTTTGACCCTTTTGACCTACACGAGATCCCGGGATTATGCATATTTTTGGGACCAAAGAAAACAGCGCAAAATGGCATTTTGCGCCCAGATAATTTGCATACACGCAGGAGATTTCTATCGAATATACAACAGGAACGCCGCGATACAAAACTTTTTTGGCGCCAATTTTTCGCCCTCTATTTTCAGCGCTACCAGTTCATAAGAAGTCAATTTCAATTTTACTGCATAAAAATATTTATTTTAGGAGTATTTCAAACATTTTTTCACAAATTAGCTAACCTACGGCAAGTAAACATTCCCGTCATATACATAATCCTGGGACCCCATGTATAGCGTTTAAGTCACGATTTCGCGCATTTCGCAAAATATAAATTAGGGGAGACCGGGGCAGAATTAGCCAGAAAATGATATTTTTGTTTGGCTTAAATTTGTGAAAAACATGTTTTCACTTAGACTGATAAACATGTAAATGAATAAGAAGGACGTTAATTACTCTGAATGAATAGTAGTTTGCTTAATATTCTTTCTAGGGCTCATTCACATGATGAAAAAGTGCATAAGAAAAAATACATAAACCAAAATGGAGCAATCTGATTGGCTGAGACTTATGCACTTTTGCATAGAACTTTTTCATAAGCATGATTTTATTTCTCAATTTAATTTCCAACTGTTCCCAATTTCAAATCAAATGCGCGCGCGACAAAAATCAGCTGTCAAATGAAGTGTGCAGTGAGTGAAACAATTTCTGCCTGAAAATCCACAAAAGTGCGAAAATTATAGAATATGGGCCAGAGGAAGTATTCTCAGTGCGCCCCCGGTGCCCCCGTGTGTGATATTTTGGTGAAAATTGCGTGCATAGTGCAGAAAGACTCGTGTTTTGAGAGTGTCAAGGTTTGACCATCAGTGGTTCTGGATGATGTTAAAGCATTCCGGAGGCATCAGGAACAGTAACAAAATACATAGGAGAACCACTCCAGCAACAGAAATATGCTACATGTCCTCAACAAGTCGACAATGAAGCATCCACAGTAGATCTTCAAGGGAACTTATTACCTCAAGCCGCATCCGGAAGAGAGTACCTGCGCCGCTGGCTGAACCTTAGGAGGACCACTTCCCAATTGTGGCAACAGGTAAGAAATGACGATCAATGTTTAGATAATCACGAATGTTGGAAATAACAGTTCAAGAGTAGTGTGGTAAAATCAACATTTTGAGCTTTCAAAAGTTAAGGGGCTACTCAATCAGAAAAAATAGTGCCCTTTTTCTGTAAAAAAATCAATTACATTAGAAAAATCGGAAAAAATCAGTTCTGAATTTAGAAGAATTACCTGAATGAATTTTGTGGTGGTGGGGCGGGGGGGGGGTGGGTTATAACTAATAAAAATATCATATACATAAAAGATGAACGTGTTAAGTAGAAATATTATAAATCAATGAGTTCTCTCAAACGATTTCTATTTATTAGACAATAATGAATTATTTGGTATTATCAGCATATTTTCGATGTATAATATTTCCTAATTCGACATTTAATCAGATTCCTCTATGCTAAACAGTCTCTAAAAACAAACCTATTATAAGATTACTTTTTTCTTTCTTTTTTATTGCAGAATAGCGGACTCACCAGGAATACGTGGAATACACAAAACAGATTTTTGGAGACCTTCTGACAAACAAACTTATTTTTCGGTGGACTACTCAAAGGAAATTCATCTGACATCAATACACTTCTTATTACCAGAAGAGTTCAATTTGTACTTGAACGATGGATTTTTAAACAAAAAAATAAAATAAATTTGTATTTTTTTATTTATATTTTTTTATGTATTATTTTTTTGTGAATTGTCTTAATAAAAATATATGTCATTGTGCAAAAAATACGATTTTTCTATTCTCTTCTCTATTTTACTACCCAGCGAACACAATATACTGAATACGCTGTCTTTTTACCTACCTGTGTTCACTAGTTAGTTAAGATAAAGTAGTTGAACTTTGAATTAATAATCGCTCCAGAATTCAACTTTCAGTTGAAAAGAAACCAATTAAATAGCGTAATTTGTAATATGCAACCCTTGGTTATGGCTCAAGTGCAATAAATAATCTAAATAATAGTAAGAAATTATTTTAAATTGTCATAAAGTCAACCAAAATTATGGTTTAGTACTAATAAAAGACAAATTCCTTCAACTTAGGGTAAGATGGGGAATTTCAAATCATGTTTGATTCAGTACTTCGAGATTTCCTAACAGTTATAGACTAAAGTACTACCGAATAGAAAGTACTACCGAATGTTAAATCATGTACTTCCTCGTGGTTTTATTTTTCTTTGATCATGTGAAATAGTGAGAAAATCTTAAAATTCCAAAATAGACACGATTCAGGATTACGCCATCTTACCCCACTGCTTGAATATTGCAACGAGTGTCGTGCAGAGCGTATATAATAGAATTCATACGATTACTCTTATTCTTCATTTGCTGCGATAAACACAATTCACAAACATTTACGAACCATTTTACGAAATATTTTTTCTGTGTTACCAGAAACATTCCCTTGTTCTAATAAACAAAACTGATAATTTCCCAGAATACTAAAAAAAATCCTGTATTTCAATAAGTAAAATTAATAATTTATCAAATTTTGGCTTTTCAGGATTTTGGTCCATTCAGGGTTTCTAATTTTGGCTTCCAGAAATTTAGTGCTTTTCGGGTTTTAGCATTCAGGATTTTGGCTTTCTGGATTTTAGCACACATGACTTTGGCGCTTTCTGGATTTTACATTCGGAATTTTGGCTTCACAGAATTTCGAATTATTCGGGTTTACGAAACATTTCAAATTTTGGCTTCCAGGATTTTGACGCTTTCTGTATTTTAGCATACAGGGCTTAGGCTTTCGAGATTTTGGTCAATTCAGGAATTTAAATCAGAATCACCCCTGACATACCAACTTTTTCACATTTGTGATTTTTTCCCAAAATCATAGAAGTGAAAAATCACATGTTTTAAAACCAATGTTTTAAAATATTTATATTCGGTGTAAAAAATGTTCACAAAGGTTACATATTGGGTGAAAATTGGAACTTGAAATATTCTTCTTTCACTCTTCACTTTCCTTCCACATTTTTGAAGACGCCATTTTCATTATCTCAATGGTTCAACCCCTATAGTATGGAATGGATCGGGATCAAATTTTAGTATGTTATAGATGGGACTTAGAGCTTGAGGGATTACGTGGGTCACGCAGAGCAAAAATAAACAGCATACATTAACTTTGTTTTTTTTTTCATCATAATAACAAATTTATTTATTCCAGGCCTTTAAGAATATAAAAGTACATTTAAGCTACAATACATTACTGATTTTTTATTTAAAAAATTATGAAATTCATCCATAGATACTTGTTTTTGGAGACCGTTGTGAAAAAATTACTTTGCAGTGGACAAGATTGCTCAGAATATATTAAACTGATATTTAAAAAAAAATATTTTTTTTTGTTAGCTGATGAGTTAGAGTAGAAGTTGAACAGTAAATTCTTCGTAGCATTAATACCGAAAATGGTATTTTTTATATAAATTATCCCAAAATTAAAAATTTGACTTTTTTTAATCTACCGGAGAAATACAAATTTAATTACGGATAACCCTACTAAGAAGTAGGTAGAAATTTCCATGTCTCATAGTAGTGCAAACAAAGATAATACATGTGCATCGAAGATGCTCAGAAAGTAATTGCAATATTTCGGGATTCAATAGTATCAAGAAGGAGCAATGAGGTGTCTTTGGGATGTTTAGGAAAATTGTCTGCGAGGGTAGCCTCTAAAACAAAGGGTGAAAGGAATAAACGATTTTAGTTTTTTCCCAGGCCCTTCCTTTTCCTGAAAAACTTGCTCTTAACAAATTTCTCAAATACAGAACTACGTAAATCTTTAAATCTTACATATGTTTTAAGGTCTATCATAGCAAGTAATTCTCCTATACACCCCAAAGACGCCCCATTGCTCCTCCTCGATAATATTGAGTACGAAAGCTTCACAAAAAGCGCATTTAATTTTTGAACATGAAATCTCATTATTCCTGAGCGTACTTTTATTTTATTTGTTTGAACTACTATAAGATATCAAAATTTCTAAAATGTGTAGTAACATAGTAGAGTTGTCTGTGGTTCAACTCATCATTTAATAAGACATATTTGGTTGCATGATGTCAGATGAATTTCCTTTGAGTAGTCTACCGAAAAATAAGTTTGTTTGTCAGAAGATCTCCAAAAATCTGTTTTGTGTATTCCACGTATTCCTGGTGAGTCCGCTATTCTGCAATAAAAAAGAAAGAAAAAAGTAATCTTATAATAGGTTTGTTTTTAGAGACTGTTTAGCGTAGAAGAATCTGATTAAATCTCGAATTAGGAAATATTATACATCGAAAATATGCTGATAATACCAAATAATTCATTATTGTCTAATAAATAGAAATCGTTTGAGAGAACTCATTGATTTATAATATTTCTACTTAACACGTTCATCTTTTATGTATATGATATTTTTATTAGTTATAACCCACCCCCCCGCCCCACCACCACAAAATTCATTCAGGTAATTCTTCTAAATTCAGAACTGATTTTTTTCGATTTTTCTAATGTAATTGATTTTTTTACAGAAAAAGGGCACTATTTTTTCTGATTGAGTAGCCCCTTAACTTTTGAAAGCTCAAAATGTTGATTTTACCACACTACTCTTGAACTGTTATTTCCAACATTCGTGATTATCTAAACATTGATCGTCATTTCTTACCTGTTGCCACAATTGGGAAGTGGTCCTCCTAAGGTTCAGCCAGCGGCGCAGGTACTCTCTTCCGGATGCGGCTTGAGGTAATAAGTTCCCTTGAAGATCTACTGTGGATGCTTCATTGTCGACTTGTTGAGGACATGTAGCATATTTCTGTTGCTGGAGTGGTTCTCCTATGTATTTTGTTACTGTTCCTGATGCCTCCGGAATGCTTTAACATCATCCAGAACCACTGATGGTCAAACCTTGACACTCTCAAAACACGAGTCTTTCTGCACTATGCACGCAATTTTCACCAAAATATCACACACGGGGGCACCGGGGGCGCACTGAGAATACTTCCTCTGGCCCATATTCTATAATTTTCGCACTTTTGTGGATTTTCAGGCAGAAATTGTTTCACTCACTGCACACTTCATTTGACAGCTGATTTTTGTCGCGCGCGCATTTGATTTGAAATTGGGAACAGTTGGGAATTAAATTGAGAACTACCAAGTAAAATTTTTTATGCAACTTTTCATCATGTGAATCCAGCTTAAGGAAAATTGTAACACCCACTATCGATATACTATACATGGCTAAACTGCCCCGGTGTCCCCTATACTTTGGAAAGAGTTTAAATAGGTTAGAGTTAGACCTTATATAACCATAATTTCCAATATCCTCTTTGCCGGAAATAAAAGAATCTTTCCTATATTTCGTAATTTTGACATGACTGTTCTCAACGTCTCTCAAATGAAACAAAGTTGTTAAAAATTCATCTAGTAAGTAGATTTTTATTGGAAATCTAAAAATTCTCTAGATCAAATCAAGCTTAAAAATTAGGTTAGGGGAGACTGGGGCAAAACTTGTCAAAATGTTTTATAATGAGCAAATGAGGATATTTACTGCTCTACAACATTGCAGAAGACTATTTATCTCTTTTTCGAAAGAAATGTGATTTTCGAATCATTTTCTAAAAGTTGATTTTGTGGAGATTCTCAAAATTGCTGGGGCAAATTTTGTTAGTCTTCGGATAATTTGTGACGTTTTACACTCGTAAACGTTAAAAATATCAAATAGACATATTTTTATAGGAAATTTATTCCTCTACAACTTTGTCGAAGATAATTTTTCTCTATCTTAACGAGAAATGTGCTTAAATTGAGCTAATCAGTATTGATATTTTCTGTAAGCCAAATATTCCAAAAATAGGGCTCAAAATTTCATTATTTTTTATTTTACAAAATCCTTCCTCGAATCCGTTGAAACTTTGTAAGTTTAAGAAGGTTCATGAAGGCTATCTATAATAAAAATTTCAAGTCTGAGTCTTTTTTATTTTAGAAAATAGTGAATATTGAAATTTTCGTTTTGACAAATTTTGCCCTAGTCTCCCCTACTTGATGAATTGTTTTTAGAGTAAAAATTTAATTTCTGTCGATGAACAAAAATGGAATCGACAAAAGAAGCATTCAAACTATATTTTTTATATTTAAATCTTTAAATGAATAGTTATATAATTACATCCTGTTATTTTTTTTAATCGAATAAATTCTTAAAAATATGCTATGCAATATTATAAAGATTATCAAGACTATACCAAAGTTCCAATACAAAAATTTTAATATTAAAATTGGAATGAGTCATGAAAACTTCGAGAACTTTCAGTGTCAGTGATCTTTAGTGTTTTATTCTTTCATCTAAAGTTGATTATTTCAATTAGTAATTTGATTTTCCGTCTTTAAACTAGAAGATAGTTCAACTCTGAGATGAGAGATAATTTTCTTGGCAGACACAATAGAAGCGAATAATTTTCCTAATTAAATGAGCTCTTATTGAGAGAAGATGATCGTTTAGAAAAGTCGGGAGAGAAAGAAAGAAATCTTCAATGGATTTCTTCCAATGACGAGTTTTTGTGCGTTTCAAGAACTCTTCTTTGTTCTAGGAGGCAGTTATACTTAGTCACGACCGCGTCTGGAGGCACTGTATTGTGAAATATTGCAAAATATTGAAAAAAAAATTAGTAATTTCTCGAGACTATTGATGGCTCTCGTTATAAAGCTTTTCGTGAAATAAAGTCCCGCGAGACTGCCCCTCCACATCGAATGACCCTGTGAGTTATATCATTATGGTGAATAGTTTATACCACAGAGAGCTCTTTTTCCGCTCTCAAGTCTGCAAAAAATGTTAGTTGCTTCGGAAACGCAGGAGAAGGCGGATTGATATTCTCCATCTACCAGAGATTTAATCTTGCAAATTAGTGTTTTTTATACTTTGGTTTACTCTGTGATCTAAGTTACTTTTTTTCATTTTATTTATACACAAGACATTTATATATTTCTTCTCAAAAGTTGTTATTAATGAGTCTCTTTAAGGAGAGGAAGATAATGTGAAAGAGAAAGTAAACATAAAATTTCCAGTGAAACAAACAATTGGAAAAATATTACAAAATAGACAATAAAGTGATCGTGGGGAAAATCATCATACTTTCACAACTAAATGTGGCATGGTGCCAAATTAAATAACTCACGAGACTCGTAATACTCTAATTTTTTTTTCTTGTTTGCTTGTGAGAATAACCCAAATTCAGAAATAGACAACTGTCCTACCGCATTTCACTGAGGATAGAATTGCAGCGGAAAAGTGGATAAAATTAGAAGAAATGCCAGCTGATTCTATCTCCAGGTGATTGTTGTTTTCTTTTGAAAATCAATTAAATCCTCACTAAAAAATCTAATTTCCTGTTTAGTTTGGAATAAGAACAATAATAACAATAGACAGGCGTTGTAAATAAAATTTACAGACAAAGAGAATAACTCGTAATAAATCAATTGAAAATGTTAGTAACGTAAACTAACAATAATGTTTATTTAAACATTTTTTTCTTTATGCTAAATTCTATTTTTCTTTTTGTAATAATTAAATTAGTAAATTACGTCTCGAAGACACTAAAGTTATAGAATATATTGAGGCAGTTCACATATTACACAGCAATTGTTAAATTAATGTACGAATAATTTAGAAATTTTACTAATTTTAGAATGTTTACACTTCACAGTGAAATAAACAGGACATACCTCTCTATTCTAAGGCTGAGAGAGTTTAATAGGGTGAAAGGAACACCTATTGACACTTTAAGAACTCTTGTCAGGACCTACTGACACACTACTCTGTACCGCCATTTGGAATACGAAATTTGAACACTTATCCTTATTGAAAAACGTAAATTAATTTAAAAAACGCTATATTAGATACATTTAATAAATTTCAACATTTTGACAAAAGTGTCAATAAGGGTTCCCTGTCAAAGAGGTGCTCATTCGACCCAGTAATATCTCAGTAAAATTTCATGAAATCAAAATTCGAGTCCCTTTCTTTCTCAAGAGATTCGCACGTCTATTCCACTCTTTCGGACATAAAATTAGATTGAACTAAATTTAATTTGTTTTGATGTTTAAAAGAAGAAGAAGAGTGCAAAAAATATGAAACTTTTTAAATTTTTTTATGGTTAAAGGCTTGACGTTATCTGTTTCAATCTTACCTGAAAATTTTTAGAAATTAAAGTTTTACACATATCCTGAACAACTTTAAAATTAAAAAAAAAGTTTAAATGTGTTTGACATTTCCAATTGAGGTTCCTTATTGTGAAGTTTGATGCATTTTATTTCAAAAGCTTAAAGAAATTTGACACTTTAAAAAGGATTCGGAAGTATGTGAATCAACCTTTAAAAGCCGATCGAAATACAGTAGAGCCTCGCTATAGGCCATATTTGGTTCCAGATTTGACACTTGGGTCGCACTAGTCCACGTAATTTTTTAAAATTGCTTAGCTTATTTAAAGTTGCTTAGCTTAAAAAATCTTTGGAGCTTAATAGCTCCTAAACTAAAAGAGATATCGACTTGCGGTTTTCGGCAAAGGTTATATATCGTATGAAAATTGCAACTTGGTGCACTGACCCCCTAACCCCCACCCCTCCTTCCGCCATTTTGAATACCCCCCTTTTTTGTTTTCTCAATAGCTCAGACCCTATGGCATCGATCGGGCTCAAATTTTAGTATGTTATAGCTGGGCCTTAGGGCTTTAGATTAATACCAAACTTAAGGTCCTCTGACACCCCTGACCCGTGCTATAAGGGTCCAAAAAAACTCTTAAAATGGCCATAATTCCGGTTGTAATTGTCAGAATTTAATAAGCGAGAGCATTTTGGAAAGCCCTCTCGAAATGCCACTTTCCCTTCTAACATCGCAAGTTCATAAAACTACCGCTAGGGGCGCTATTATTAAAATTAAAATTTTTAAATTTTTTAAGTTAAATAACTCAAAAATTCCTTTGTGCATCAGGCTGAAATTTTAGTATGTTGTAGCCGCTGATTATACCTATCAAACAAAAAATACCTAAGTCGATCCATAACCCCTGATCCGAGCTATAAGAGGTCAAAGTTCGAATATTGACCGGCCTCTATCTCCGGTTCTAATTAACATTTTGAGCCAAATTTTGGGTTTTTGGTTTCGTTTGGATGAGCACTTTCAAAGAGTTACCACAAGTGGCGCTGCGATAGCGTCAAATTTAATCAAAATTTAAACTCATTTTTCTCAAAAATTCCTTTTTACAAGTTAGTCAAATTTAAGACTGTTTTAGACTAGGCTATAAAGTTTACAAAAAGTGGCGTCGGTTCGCTGTGGTTATAATAGAACCGGAGATATAAGGGGTCAAAGTTCACGAAATTCAAAAAATCATATCTCCGATTCTATTTGACCGATCTTGATGAGTGAAAGCCTAAACGAAAGATCTCACCAAGTGCTACAACTTTCTAGAACATTTGAACTTCGTAGGAGCAACACCAGGGGCGCCACAGTCGCAAAACCAATTTCAATATCACATAACATCAATTATCTCGACACGTGCTTAACCGATTTTGATGATTGCTTCGACATAATTGTAGAGGACATTTGTGTCTACATTTCGTCCATACGTAATTTTCTGCTCAGTCTACGCTATCTCTCCCATTTTTCCGTTGAAGCGTGAAAAAAATTGACTTTTCCCATAATAACGCTTTGAAACCACTCAGATGCCAATTTGACTACTTCTTCCCGACCAAGACACTTAAAATAGGGTTTTAAATGGAAAGTCTCACGAATTACAACAATTCCTTGATATAGTTGAAGTTCATCAAATGAACACTTGTGGCGCACTGAGTGAAAAAACGAGTTCAGAAACAACCTCAATTATCTCGGCTTCTGAGTAATAGATGAGATCAAGTTCTATGGCGAAATTATAGAGAACATTCTGGTCTACATTTCACCCATATAACACTTTTCTGTCAGTCCATCCAAATTCTTGATATTTTGGTTTAAATACAAAATTTGTATAATTTCACGAATTTGATTCAAGATAACTGAATGGCGTCCCCCAACTTCAGCTCTAAATCGAATTTACATACATTCCGAGTTAGCTCACGTTAAGAATCTCACTTACATAAGCCGGTTAGGATCATATGTCATTTTTTATTGTGTCCCTTAATTTTTTTTTACTCTAAATTTACTAACGCTTTTATCTAAAGGATGGATTCCTCAGGATCCGATGGGAACTGTAGTGACAACTTCAGCACATCGCCCGGAGCATCATCGACTATGTCAAGGGAGAGGACAGATAGTGAAAGTTCCGACAAGTAATGAAATCACGCAAACTCTTAAGCTTTGGGAAAAAAACTATCAATGTGATTGTCTTTATCTTCCTCTTTGCAGACAAGCACGCTTTGTGTTTGCAGGAATACCAGGAAGTGCTCCAAAGGTACTGACAATGAACGAAGTGATGGATTGCATGAAGAACATTCAGAATATGACGTTAGCACATGAAATTGCCATCAATCCAGAGTTCAAATTGGAGCCATTTGAGCCTCCGCAGAACAGCCTGGAACGTCGTGTTAAGGATATGGTGCATAAGGCTTTCTGGAATCTTCTGCGAGAGCAATTGTCAAGTGATCCTCCCTGCTATGATCATGCTATTCAGCTCTTGACAGACATCAAGGACTATTTTGATCACATTTTCATTCACAACAACAAGCGCATCCTACAGCGAATTGCCGAGGTGCTGGACGCCAATTTGATTAGGCAGCAGGCTGAGCAGGGTGTTCTGGATTTTAGGGCTTATGCCAATTTTGTGATTGACATCATGGCAAAGTCTTGTGCACCTGTTCGAGATGAACAGATTGCCAAGTTGAGGGAAATTGAGGATGTGGTGGAAGTATTCCGGGGCATAATGGAAGCTCTGACAGTGATGCGTTTGGATGTGGCTAATTGCTTCCTGGAGTCAGCTCGTGCCGAGGTCATTGCCAACAGTGTGGAATATGAGAAGCACAAATTCAAGGAATATCTCAAACACTACACTGGTAAGTGTGACACTTTCACAAAGGATTTTTTTCTCACATTTCACTTTTATGCACTTTTCCGCTTTGTTTTTTTTTTCTCTTCTTCTTCTTTTTCAAAGAAAAATTGCTCTGTCGATTTTCTCTTTTAATTATACTCCCAATTGAGATGTTTGTGTTACGCATTGATTATTTTCTAATTGTGAGAAGTGTTCGAGGGGAAAATGCACATTTTCTTTTTAAATTGATGATTTGTCTATGCTTCGGCTTACTCAATTCATAAATCAATGTTTAAAAATGTTCGTGGATGCAAAAAGATTTTAGAACACTTAAAAAAAATAATCCCGATAAGTGAAAAGTAATTTGTAAAACAATGTTTTTTTTCTTCTTCAAAATGGAGCATTTTGACGTGACTTACGTCCATATTGAAACAAATTCCCTAGGAAACTCTTCAATATGGACATAAATTTCTCTAGTGTGTAGAGGCTATAAGATCTCTACGTATTTATAAAAATTTTACGTCAAATTGGATCCATTTGAAGTGAATTCTAATTGCACAATAATCCACTTTGACGACAATTTCTAACAAATTGTAGAGCATATTATGGCTTCTGCACACTAGTCTGGAAAAAGTTTTGTCAAAATAACAAGAAAAGTTTGTCAAAAGAATGTTTTTTTGGGAGAATTTTACGAACTTTATTTCAATGTTAATTGTACAGTAGAGTCTCGCTATAGTCCATATTTGGTTTCAAATTTGACACTTGGGTCGCACTATAGTCCATGGAGTCCATGTAATTTTTTAAAATTATCAACGATTTTTAGTATTGAAATTGCTCGACGGCTTCCACTTTCTTTGCGATTTTGGTACTTGTCTTTGCTCTCTTCATTGTGGATCACAATTATCACAACTACTTAATAAAGTTTGCCAAAAATATTAAAATAAATATGCATGTCGCATACTAAAAAACATAACCTAACTTAAAATCAGTGTTTTGAAATCAACGGTCGATAAATTGTGGACTATAGAGCGATGGCCTATAGCGAGACTCTACTGTATTTATGTACAGAGAAATCGTCAATCAAAGCAAGTGACGACTGTCAAATCATCCAGTTTTTCTATGTGGAGATAGGAAAAATTCCTGCCTCCACCCAGAATCGAACTGGAGACCTCTCGTTAACTAGACGAGTGCTCTACCAACTGAGCTATTAGAGGCCACATGCTTTGTTCATAAATGTTTTTTTTTTCATAAAAATTGGAAGAAAAAGTTTTGTCAAATTGGTAAACAACATCCTTTTGACAAAATTTCAACAAATTTCAATTGTCTATACTTAACAGATTTTTTTTTCATATTATGTTTATTAGAAATATCTTTTTAAAATATACCTCGTTAAAATTTTGTCAAAAGGATGTTGGTTACTAATTTGACGAAACATTTTCTTACGTTTTATATGGAAAAATATCCTTTTGACAAACTTTCAACAAAATACAGTCGTTCGCTGAGTTGACAAGAACAATACTAAAGAAATTTATGTCCATATTGAAGGAAATTGCCTACATTTGTATTGGAAAAACTATTAAATATGGACATAGATTTCTCTGGTGTGTAGAGGCCATTAAGAATTCTATATATTGAGACAACTTCTCGTTAAAATCGACAAAATGAAATAATTTGGTGATTTATTTTAAGCTCTCTACACATTGTAAGGAATTTACGTCAAAATGATTCTTTTTGACATAAATCACATATATCATCACATTAAAATACTCAATTTCAACAAAATTTGCTATATTTGCTTCAAAGTGCTCTTTTTTGACGAAAATTTACCACCATAGGCAGAAGGCATTATTTAGAATTGAAAGAAATCATGAAAATTTACGGAAAATTTTATGTCAAAACCACAATCGTTAAATTGACGTTACGCATGATATTTGTCAAGTTTACGTTTTGTAAATTGAAGTGTTTTGATTTTTAACAACGAAGAAACTCATTCAAAATAAGATGAAAACCAAAAAATGAGCCTTTGGAATTTAGGCATTTCGAATGGGTTTTACTACATATCGTAAAACAAGGTAACATTTTTTGGGTTTTGTCACTAAAAAATTCATGCTAAAAGTAACTCTTTTGCCAGCTTTTTATTGTGATTTGATACATTTTCCCCACCTTGTTCGAAAATTTAGTATGAAAATTCGAAATTGAATTTGAATTCTTCGAATTTCAACGACTTTTTTGCAAATAGTTCCATTTACCTTTTATCCAAGACACTATTGGAGAATCAAAATCTACTTCTGTTTGGGCTCATTGTGGTTGAAGCACTTCCTGTTCGAATTTCCAAGTGTCTCGACTGTTAGTTACTCATTTTATTGGGAAGCAAATTTTCCCAGAACCCCATGCGAAAATTTAGTTGGAAAACTCGAAATTGAGTTTGATTCTATCGAGGATTTCCGAAATATTGTACCAATAGAAATCCATTATTGCTTCATTCACAGCTGGAGTTTATAGTATTCGTTGATCGGTTTCGAAAGCCATGAGGAAGATACATTTTTATTTCTCGTTTCGTCCACACGCGATAGTCGAAGACCGTCCTGTTCAAATATCGAAATGTCTGAGCAATCAGTATCATAATCACTGAGAACAACTTCTTATTAGAATAATATTTCATAAATTTCCCTGTCTTGTGAAAAATTAATTTGAAATTTCGAACTGAGTTTGAATTCCTTGAACACCAACGTCTTTTTGTGCCAATAGAATTCCATTTAACTTTTATCCAAGACACTTTTGGTGAATTAAATTCCGGCTGTGAATGGGACGAATGTCTTCTTTGGCTTTTAAAATTGATCTTCGAAGTTTATAAACTTCGGCTGTGCACTTTTACTTTACAATTTTCTTTAAGAAGTTAATGTTTTCCAAGAAGATGATGCATTTTATGCTATTTCAGCTGGATTCCCGGCTACTGAGAGTTGGCTGAAGAGGCACTTTGCTGCCGCTGCACCATCTGATGGTGAGACAGTAACATCTCCAGTGAAAAGTACAGTTATGAACGCGTATTTAGAGCTAACTGACTGGAACATTGAGAATGAATTTCCAGAAATGCTAGCAATGGACAAGGATCGCATAGAGACATTGCAGAAACGCATAAATCGACTAAATGCTTGCACAACGGTTTTAGCTCTGGCCTCAGGAGTTCCATTATTTGCCCAGAATCCCAATATGAAGAGTGCATTTGCGCGGGAAGTGGAGATTCTGCTGCAGGAGGTGCAGAATGAAGCTCATCTGAATGATTTAATGGAGAATGTTTGGGTGCACATGAAGGGGGTGATTGAGAAGCAGCAAAAGGTTCAATTTGACAAAGACAATGAAGATGCTCTCAAAAATCAAATTCTCCAGGCAGCCAAGAAGGATTCTCTTGTGCGTAAATTGATCTGGAAGCGACTGACAACGTACTTGAGGATGTGTCTGTACAGTAAAAGCCTCCCACCAACCCCACCGGGCTTCGAAGAGTTCGCAACAGAACTGGAAGCCATCAGTAATTCCTTTAAATCTCTCATAGCATACAACTACGCCGTTTACGGGGAGTTCTACCAGGAGATGATAGCAAAATTCACTGTATAACTTCTTTAGATGACTTCTATCAATGGCGCCTTTTGCGCCAAGTGAAATAAAATGTGTATTTGTGTTTTATTTTCTCGTGTGAATTTATGTATTAAAAATATACCAATAAATTTAATGGAAATTATTCTTCTACAAACGACTCAGTAAATTCTCAAAGGTATCCCTGTGAGGCTGTTTTGTGAAGCGCTTCATGCCACGCAAAATGTAGTGATTTCTGGGTGTTCCAAAGAGGGAATGGAGGGTCGCATAGAATTTTTCTACATTACCTTGCAGATTGTAGTCATTCACACAAAGCACGAACTTTTTGTAGTCTGGAGTGCTGAGTTTGGTCTTAATCTGAAATTTAAAAATTCAACATCTTAGAACAAGGGCGTAGCAAAGGGGGGAGGGTGGTAAAAAAATGATATCAGCTAATAGTTAAAAAAGTAGGGGAGACTGGGGCAAAAAGTCACAAATCGAAAAATTCAATATCTTCCAAGGTAAAAAAGATAGCAGCTCAAATTTTTTTTTCTATAGATAGCCTCCATAGACCTTCTTCAATGTCGTTAGTTTCTTAGAATTCGAACAAGAAATTTAGAAAATAAAAAATATCGAAATTTTTAGCCCTATTTTTGAAATATTTTCCTTGCAGAAGATAACAATTATTACCTATACTTATTTTCCAAAATTGATGCACCGGTGAATATTTTCTAAATAATTTGGATTCTTTGAATACGAATCCGCTATCTATTTTAGAATTTCACAAAAGTTCTTTTCTCCACAAATCCTTTTATTAAAAATGGCCACTTGGGGTAAAAAGTAACAAAAGGTATAGAGCAAAAAGTAACAAAAAAGCGAAGCAATTTCTGATGTCTCACGGAGAAAAGAAACGTCATTATCATGTCTCGCCGCTTGTTGTTTGCATTGGTCAAACGATTTGCAGTCTTTTGTGTGTTTTTTTTTCTAAAATAGCTTGAAAAGCGCTTTTCTCATTTTCTCACTTTTCTCGCAGAGAAAACGGTGTTTTACAAAGCTGTAGGGTAAATTAAGCTAATTCAAAACCTGCTCCAATTGGAAATTTGTCGCTATTCCAAATGGAAACATCACTGTTTTCATGATAAATACAGTACTAAATTATTATATTTATATATTTTCTATACCACAGTTTCATTATTTAGTTAATTTCGCTTCAAATAAAGCGAAAATCCATTCATATTCACAAATTTTAATTTGTTAATTTCGGAGAAAAATTAAAAGTGTATCTATTCACCATTGAATTTTTCATCGATCGACCATGTTTTCCAAAGAAAAACACAATAAATTGACTGTTGTTTATTCGTTTTGTTTAACATTTATGTCATATTTCTGGATAATTTTAGTTAAATTAAGTGGTAATCTTTATTGTTAACGGTACGTGAAGTTTTCAAATGCAATAATTACCTATTTAGTGAACAAAAAAGATATTTCTGAAGTGTCTGCAAATGCTTCAATAGGAAACACCGGAAATATGATTTTTTGGAGAGATTTTCTTATTGTTTTAGACGAGAAAGGAAAAAAGACCAGGAATAAGAACAAATCCTGCACTCAGTAGCAACTCAACAGGGTTTTGGAAGCCTATAGTCGCGGTTTCACTTACACTCTTTGTCTCCAATTAGAAAAATTCCCTTGTCTCCATTTGGATTAATATGTTTTCAATAGCAGCATTTTACGCTCGCGTATTTTTCTTGTATTTAAGAAGTTTTCAAATTGTATCTAAAGAATTTTCACGAAACAGTTGCATTCTAGAAGAGTCAAGGAGCAAATTTATGTAATTTTCTTCAGAAATAATATGAATTTAATGAGTTGAATCTTCTGTCAAAGTTAAGGCGTCTGGAAATGGTTTTGAATTAGGACATTTACCCTAGATGAATAAATTTTCTATGAAAATATGTTCTCTTGGTATTTTTTCAAATTTACGGAAGCCCGTAGTGAAGCGAATCAAAATATGATAATAACCAATGCCTGGTACTATTTGCCCCAGCATTTTTAAGAATAGTCACAAAATTACCTTTTACAAATTGGCTCGATAAATGTATTTCCTTACAAAATAGAGGAAAATTACTTTCACAAAGTTGCAGAGCGGTAAATTTTCTATAAAACTGCGCTAATTAGAAATTTTTGAAGCGATCGAGTAGCTTGTAATAAAATAAAATATCCGTTTTGTGACTTTTTGCCCCAGTCTCCCTTATATTTTTGAAGGATTGTATTATACCATAAAGAAAAGTTTTTCAAACACAAAAAAACAAGAGTTTTCTCGTAGAATCACAAAAAAAATTTAGATCTAAAGGGAACTGGGGCATCACCGAATATGGGGTAGCACCGAACACTGCGATCTTTCAATTAGATATTATACTTTAGAGAACGATACCTGCTTGTTCGCTGAAGAAATAATCGTCTAAATTCAAGTACTTTAGACACAAAAATCAGTGTTCGGTGCTACCCCATGAACAGTGGTACCCCAAGTTTCCTTAATCCCTATGAATTTAAGCTTATTGAAAATGGAATTAAATAAATCCTTTACTAGAAAAAAATCCCTTAGGAACTGTTCTTTGAGGGAATTCTGTTTTTTTGGTCTAGAGTGGAATCACCACTTTTCGCCTGTGCCCCACTTTTCGTCACTTATATTGAAATCGCTATTTTTCGCGATTTGTGAAATAAATGAGCCGCAAAGTTCTTTGTATTTTTACTGCTGCTACGTATAGAGTCGAAACATATTAATTATTCGTTTTGAATTTACGATTTTAAGCATTTTTAAGAGCAATATTTTAAGCAAGTGCATCAAATCCAATATTTCTTACCAAATATACTAAATGTCATCAAATTTTCGTCAAGCAAAATATACCTTTTTGAATAAAACATTTGTCTATTGAATATTTAATTACACTTGTGGAATACATAAAATTTGTATTTAGTTAATTAATATTTCATTTTACATTATTTTTATATAACAATGAGGCATGGCGAAAAGTGGTAATATTGTGCAGTTGATGTTACCACCTGTCGCCATGTCTTTTTAATAGGCGACGCTAACTTCACTTCGTTGATTCTCAGTTGTCAAATCTGCATTGTTTACTTTTTACAATAGACCTATAATTTGATTTCTCAAATAAAAGTGAAGAAAAATCATTTAAAGTGGGTAATAATAAGCTGTTCATGAGGAAAAAGAAATGCTGAATGCATTCTTTTTATAACATTGCCTAAAATTTTCGAGTTTGGATGTTTCCAAGAGGGTGGCGAGAAGTGGTTACAAAACTGGCGAAAAGTGGTAAAAAGTGGCGACGAAGTAGTTATTTTTGCATTGTTAATAAAAATCAGTCTTTTAAGTAGTTCAGCGCTAAATTGTAAATAGAACTATTATTTTTACGTATCTAGAGCTAATACATCTAAGTAACTTTATGTTTAATTTGAGTTATCTTGTAATAAGGGTTCAAAAGTTGTAATAAAATAAATCCCTCTTTTTCCTAAACATGGCGATAAGTGGTTACTCCACCCTATATCTGTAACGAGTTTGACGGATTTCGGCAAAGATACAAAAACGTTCTCTGGTCTAACATATTTGAACCCCATTCATAAATTGCTCACAAAGTCAGCGAGCTATTTAAAGATATCCCTTTGCAATAATTTGATTAAAATATGAGAGATCCTGAAGGCCACAACGAAAGCTTAAGCAAAGAAATTTGTGATTGATCTCTGAAAGAATGAACACCCCAGATGCATCTGGAAGGAAGTTATCTCTCTGTTACATCCTAAATATTTTAACATCAATTCTTCTATCGTATTCTAAGAAACGTGTTTCTAGAAGAACAGGAGGTAAAATAAGATCAAATCTTTGTTCTCAGGGTCAACTTATGAAGGGTCCGAAAGGATTCGGTTGGACTACCTTTGAAACATTTCCAAAAATAAACGAAATTGCCAGGGCCAATTTTGAGAAAAGTTAAAAAAAAACTTATTTTTGACGTATTTTAGGACGATAGGGAAAAACAAAGAGATTAGATTCGAGATAATGTAATTTGAGGAGGGGTCATCGAAGACCGGAAGTTGATATCTCTTACCGTTTGAATTTTATATGGGTCAAAAGACTGAAAAAACGCGAAAAACAGTGTTTTCAATATAGAGCTATTGCCGTAACTTTCCTGATCCATCACCGATTGTGACCGATGCAGTCGGGTTCAGAATTAAAAGATATTTAGAAAATGTCTAAATTTGTCCAAATCCGTTGATAATTAGGCCCTCCAGAATGATTGATCGCGATTTTTCCGGTGATAAGTGTCTAAGGACGAAATGTTCAGCTGAACTACCTCCCAAACATTTCCAAAAATGCACAAAATCGCCAAGGCCAATTTTAAAATAAGTCGAAAATCATGTTTTTGGAGGGGATGGAAGGGGTGGAGGGTGATTTGGATAAGTTGGTTCGCATGTTGACTTGTGGGGGTCATCGAAGACCAGAAGTTGATATCTCTTATCGTTTGGTAGCCAGGATGATGAGAAATTAAAAAAAAAGTGGATTGTGAAAATTGCTCTCTCGTGGAGTTCGAGCAGTTAAAATATTTCGTAAAATTGTTCGTTAATGTTTGTGAATTCCCACTGAGAACTTACGAATTACGAATGCTCGTAAATCGTATAAATCACTTAAAAATTAATAAAAGTTTTGTACTTTTTTCACAAAGAATGTTCATGGCATGATCACTTGACACGCATTTTTTCTTCTTTTACAAACATTTGTACGAACAGTTTTATTTGCCCTGCAAACTTTACACACAAATGACAAAATTTTACAAACACTATTGTGTGTGTTTACGAACAAATGCTTGTAAAAGAACAAAAAATGCTCGCTAAGTGATCATGTTACGAAAAATGTTTGTGAAAAAAAAAAACAAATTTTAACGAAGTTTTAAGTGCACATTTCGTAAATCCTTAATGGGAATTCACAAAGATTTACGAATAATTTTATGAAATATTTTTACTGCTCCAATTTATACAAAGTTTCATAAGAAAATTCTATTTCCAGCTGAAGGACTTTTCTCATGAGTAACTTTTCTTATAAAGGAAATTGCGTTTAAGCTTGTGAATATTCTCCCAAATTTATTTTTTTTTAGACCAAAAGGACTTTACACTTTGTTTGTGACAACGGCATAAATCCTATTTTAATTCGATTATAATGATTATTGATACTTTGGATATCTAATAAATTTTTTTCTTGAGTTTCCCAGAGTTTTTTTTTTAAGGAAAAGACATTAGGGAAATTTTCACTTGCCCTTTAAAACTTTCTTTGGAGAGTTTTCTTTAAATTTTCAATTAAAAATTCTCCATAAACCCATTTCCATCTCAAATTGTTTGTAAATGAGTTTTTCTATGTGAATTTTGGCAGAAAATAAAAGTTATAAAATCTTGATTAACCTGATGGATTTTAAAAGATGAAAAGCTTTCTAAAGACATCAAGAAGACTTTTTCTTGGATAAAATTCCGGGAACTTAATAAAAGAAATGTATGGAAAATATCGTGAAAAGGCTCAAATGTTCTGAAATAAAAAATGTTCTTAAAAAGCTATAAAATATTCTACAAAAATTTAATGCTAAACCAATTTTGATTATTTTAGGCAGATGTGGAAAGCTTGGGAAGCTCCTTAAAAGTCGACAATCTAAGACGACAAACTAAGACGACATTCTAGCTTTTTTGAGAAAAGTTGATTAAAGGCTTCCCCAAGCACTCCAAAGAAATTCATTTGAAGTTTTTAAGTTTTGTGTAGTGTTCTTTAAAAAAATGTGCTATAAATCCATTTTTTAAATTGAATAATTTTGGGTTTTTTTTCTCATAAGATTCAGCAAAAGAATTTTCAATCAAGCCAGTAGGGTAAATGCCCTTATTCAAAACCATTTCCAGACGCTTTAACTTTAACAGAAGATTCAACACATTAAGTTCATATTTTTTCTGAAGAGAATTACATAAATTTGTTCCTTGACTCTTCTAGAATGTTACTGTTTAGTGAAAATTCTTTAGATATATATACAAGAAAAATACGCGAGTGTAAAATGCTTCCATTGGAAACATATTAATTCAAATAGAGACAAGGGAAAGTTTCTAATTGGAGACAAACAGTGTAAGTGAAACGGTGACGAAAGGCTTCCAAAACCTTGTTGAGTTGCTCTTGAGTGCAGGATTTGTTCTTATTCCTGGTCTTTTCTCCTTTCCCATCTGAAACAATAAGAAAATCTCTCCGAAAAATCATATTTCCGGGGTTTCCTATTGAAGCATTTGCAGACACTTCAGAAAAACCCTTTTGTTCACGAAATAAGTAATTATTTCATTTGAAAACTTCACGTACCGTTAACAAAAAAAAATAGCACTTAATTTAACTAAAATTAGCCAGAAATATGACATAAATGTTAAACAAAACGAATAAACAACAGTCAATTTATTGTGGTTTTCATTGGAAAACATGGTCGATCTATGAAAAATTCAATGGTGAAAAGGTACACTTTTAATTTTTCTGAGAAATTAAGAAATTAAAATTTGTGAATATGAATGGATTTTCGCTTTATTTGGAGCAAAATTAACTAAATAATGAAACTGTGGTATAGAAAATATATAAATATAATAATTTAGTACTGTATTTATCGTGAAAACAATGACGTTTCCATTTAGAGTAGCGAAAAATTTCCAATTGGAGCAAGTTTTGAATTACCTTAATTTACCCTAAAAGATCTTTTCTTGGATAAAAATGTCTTTAAGTGATCCAAATCAGTGTCCTTCAATTATTTTCAATTTTATGATTTCTTAATTACTGAGTATTAAATATTGTCTTGGGATTGGGCCAAGGGTCTTGCAGTGCCTCTCCCTTCCTACACCCTTGTTTGATTGAATTATTTCATAGTAATTTAGGTTGAATATGAGTTGAAAATCTTTATAAAGTTTTTGGGAATATGATCAAAAATAAATTTGAACTTACGTATTTAAGGCAGTCCACACGTTTCTCAGGTAATTCCTGTTCGATCTCCCTTTCCGGCCCAAGTTCCGGTAGTAGATCCTCCCTCTTGTCATTCTCCACCAGTCTATACTTTCTCTTGCGAGCTCCTGTTGAGTTTGACTCCAACTGACCACTTGAACTCGCCGCTTCGTAGGAAGTGACATCATTGAAGTCTATCGATTGTACTCCTCCATCCAGATTGGAGAGAAAGTCCTGATTCTGCAATTTACTCGTTTCAGGAACATCTTTGTACGTATCAATCACAGACTGAGAACTTGAAGAGTTTTTCTTTTCTTCCATAGCCTTTATGAATTTCCCCCATCCACCATCCTGAAGAAAATTATCTGCCTTCCTTGAAGACGTTGATGACGTCGATGGCAATGTTCCATAGTCAAATCTTTTAATCTGATGTTCTGGATTGCCAAATTTCTTCTCTGCATTCCTGAAGAAGCGTGAAACTTCTCCAATGAGTGGTCCAAAAGTTATTCCATTGCTTCCCGGACTATTTAGGTGTCCCTGCACCCACTTGGACAGCTGATTCTTCTGCTGCGGTTGCCGGAAGCGGGAATCGCACAAAAGAATGGCACCGTAGTCATTTTTGTGCCGAATCACACGACCTATGGCCTGATTCACAGCCCTCGAAGCCTCCAGGCAGTACCAATCATTGCCTGAGATCATTTCGCTGTTGTTGCGACGATTCTCGTCCAAATATTGCTTCTTAAGCACAACACGAGAATCGAAAAGGGGAGGAAACGGCAGGCCAGGAATAAATACTGCTCGTCCATTCAAATCAGCAAAATCCAACCCCTCAGACACTTTTCCTCGACACACAGCCATAAAAATTGCCCCGCGACTTGTAGGATCGCGGATTCGCGCATAATATTCAGTCATTGTGTCCTAGAAAGGTAAATTAATTCTTTGCATTTGGGCCTTCTCGACGAATAGGACATACAATTAAAAATGTTTGAAATTAAATTACTTGTTTAGTTGCGGCAGGGATTTTTTACATGATTGTCCATAATAAAATGGGCAAGTCCGTTCGTGCACGATTTTAAATAAATTAATTAATATATTAATTTATTTAGAAATCGTATTATAAAAGCCCCCGATTTCAATAATTCAATAATTAAGATGCGGATAATTTTGAAAAGAAAAATTTTAATCACGAATAGGGGAGAGTTAGGCAGTTCAAATAGCTTCAGCTAGTTTCTCTTGGATATTGGCTATTTCAAAATGCGAAGAATGTTTTCGAATATTTTTTTTTTATCAGAAAGAGATGACAAAGCGTCCCAGCTTTGCGGAATGCTCGAACTCACGAGATAGAGCTTTCCGTGAAATAGTTTTCCGCATGATCTTATGGCGCTTACGGTGCTTATTGATCTACTAGAGGTAAAATTGATTCAAACATAACAAAAGCATTTCAAAATCACGAATTGGTAAATAACTGACCATTTTAGAATGTTCTGGCATGAGTTACAAGTCTACGGTCAAACAAAAAATTTAAACAAGATAAAGATAAGTCATTCTCGGGTATTAAACCGATTTAACTTATTTCAAAACCAGTTAAAATTTGACTTACGATAATTTAAGATGGAGATTTTTTTAAGTCATGTCATAGGTATGTTTGAACGAAATGTTCACCTGGACCACTTCCAAAACATATCTAAAAATAAAAGAAATCGTAGGAGACGTTTTCAAGAAAAAAAAACATGGTTTTGGAGGGGATAGAGCGAGATGGGGGGAATGCTCCTTGGATCGACTTATGGGGTCGGAAAATGGAAAATAACAATGGTCCTCCGCAGATCCGAAGATCGTATCTCTTACCGTTTCGTCTCTAGATGGGTAACAAGTTTACGGACAGAAAAAAAATTTAAAAGATTGGTCATTTATGGGTACTTAATCGATTGATTACCGATTGTGACCCATGCCGTGCGGTTCGAAATTTCAAGACCTTTCAGCTGTTTGCCCGTCTGCCGTCCAGCTGTCGCCAGCTCTAGAGACCAAACGATAAAAGATAGCGACTTGGGACCTTCGGGGGACCCCCCATAAATTGACCCAAGGATCGTTAACATGCCCCTTATTTTCACCTCACCCCTCCCCTTAACCTCCAAAACCATGTTTGTTGGGATTGCTCGAAAACGCCTCATGCGATTTTTTTCATTTTGGATATGTTTTTTTTTAGAAATTACCCAGGCGGACATTTCGTCCTTAGACGAAAATACCGTTGAATCATTCCTAATAACGATTTTCAAGGTCAAAGTTTTAAAAGACATTAGAGAGCGCATTTATCAAGAGAATGGGGTCCTGTTTGGGCTCGTTGGAAAGGTCTTGAAATTTCCTATAAAACTGAACCAGTTCCAATCGGTTTTTAATCGGTTATGAACCGGTTCATAACCGATAAATAATTTTTAACGAATTTCAATTAAATTACTCCTGAGGTGTATTTTGAGAAATATTTGGATTAATTTATAAATCAGTTCAAATCGGTTGTGAACAGATAATGAACCGGTCATTTACCGATAGGGGAAATGCTTCTAATTTTGTCCAGTTTCTTATTTTGGACACTTTGAGGATAACATTGGACACTAAAAATAAATTGATTAAAATGATGGATTTTTATTCCAATATTTGATGAATAATGAATTCTATCTAAATATTTGTTCTTTTTGGAAGATTTTAACACTAAATACGTTAAAATTTGAATATGATTTGAGTTGAAATTGCTTTGTTGAAAATTCAGTGTGAGCAATTGCTTACGAGAAATATGACAGAACTTCGTGGCTTACTTCAGTCTTATTTAGTTTTGGTGAAGTACTAACAAAGTTTGTTCGCTGTTTTTGAGTGATATTATTGAATATTCATTGAATATTGTGTTGATTCACGTTACCGATGATTTGTACATTTGACCTGAAGTGAGATTTGCCTTGTGAATTATATTTTTCGTGTGAAAAATGGGAAATTTTTTAAGACATTCACCAGTGAGGTGATGATTCTTATTTTGGACAGCTGTTTTTCTCACGAAATTTCGTGAAGTTTTAGCTTTTGTGATGACTAGGTTGGACAAATGCCTGGAGAAATGAAGGAGCATCATCTCTACGAAAGAGATGCAGTGAGAAATGCCTTGAAAGGCTCCCGGAAAGGCCAGGGAATGAGCGAATCCGCACGTACTTGGAGTACCGAAGTCAACTCACTTTAATGAATGATATGGAAAGTTTCTGGGCTTCTTGTGACATTCCACGTTTCCCTTACATGACCAGGAAGAGGACTTGGTAAGATTGGTTCATCAAATGAAGAACAATGGGCATCCTATTGAGGCGGATTATCTGTCCAAATTTACAGACAAGTTGTAAAAATTAATAACCAAGTTGTCCAAAATAAGAGTCAAATTCACCTCTACATATCAATTCATTTTTAAACGTATTAAAACTAATTTTAGTAAAAATGAGATGATAAATAGCTTGCCAAGTTTCTAAACAATCCTTCTGAAAAGAGAGTAACAAGAAAAGTCAATTAGTATTGAAAATATGGCACTTCAAACTTAGGATATCGATGCTTATATGCAGACTGTCCAAAATTATAAGCACTTCCCCTAAGTAATTTTTGTTCGAATATAATTTTTATTACTTTTTAAACTATTTTGTGGAATCTATGATTTATCTGTGATTTATGAATCGGTTCAGATCGGTTAAGTACCGGTAAAGGGTAAATGATGCGAAAGTACTTTTGAGGTATAGCATCTACGTCACAAGTTCGAGCATTTCGCAGAGCCTGGGACACTTTGCCACCCCTTTTTTATTGGGAGGTCACCGAAGACTGGAAGCTGATATCTCTTATCGGTTAAGCTCTAGGACGCTGACAAATTGAAAAAAGAAGTCGATTATATAACTGCTCTCTGGATTCGATCAGTAAAAAAAGGGAAAAAATAAATGGCCAGTAAAAAGTCAAGTGATCAGCAAAAAAATTAAATTTGATCAGCAAATAATTCGAAATAATCAGTAAAAATTTTCATTTTTGTCAGTAAAAAGTAAAATTTTGTCAGTAACAAGTTAAATTTGGTCAGTAAAAAGTTAAATTTGGTCAGTAAAATCTTCGAATTGATCAGTAGATGTATTCAAGTTGATCAGTAAAAAATTAAAAATGAGACTGATCGTGTTTAATTTTTTGCTGACCACTTTTCGTTTTTAATTGACCGCTTTTAGTAAAGAACTGCTCCTTTTTAATTTTTTACTGCCCTTTTTTAACTTTTTACTGCCCTTTTTATTTTTTACTGGCCATTTTTTTATTTTTTACTGATCTTTTCGAATTTTTTGCTGACCAAATTTGACTTTTTACTGCTCGTTTATTCAATGCCACTGCCCTTCACTCCCCTACGCAACAGCTTTGTATGATTAATTTTTCCATGTTGCTTTTGAATTCTAAAAGACAACTCTGGAATAACTTACCTGGAAGTCAATCTTGTTCCTGGCTTCCACGAAGATTGTCTTGATATTGGAAATCTGTGTCCACAGCCCAGATTCCTGCCAAGCGCTCTGGCACTTGCTCATGAGCCCGTACGAGGGGAAGAAAATGAGCACTCCTCCCGGAATCACTGGAGCAAAAGACAGAATCGTCCTTCCCAGTGAAGTTATGTACTTGGGATTATCTCTGTTGTTGTAATTGGAAATTAGGGGCTCTTTGTCTGATCCCTGACTCACCACCTTCACACAAACTTGCTCCGTGGACACGATATGTGGATTCTCGAGCTGGATGGGCATGTCGATGCCCATCTCACTGATCAGAGGCTTCATGGGAGCCAAAGTGCCACTGGTGATTATAACATTGCGCACGCCCCTGAGGAAATCCATCCCGAAGGCCGGACTGAAGCACCAGAAATTGAACTGTTTGGCTAGTGTTGAGGATGGTTTTGTGGACTTCCAGCCATCTCTGCTTCCGTAAGTGTTTTGTTCTTCTGTATCTACGTGAACTCTGTAGCACTTGGTGACCTTTTCTCTGTACTCATCGGTATTGTGGGCAAAGACAATGACCAGAAGATCAGCTAGTTTTTGCAAGCCACCCCCTTTGGTGCCACTGGTCTTACTGACGGCGATCACAGCAAAATACTGAAGGATATTATCGATGAGACTGAGGATAGCCTTGAAATTTTGAAAGTTGATGCTGGCCTGCGACAGAAAGTCATAGATATATTCCCCACCGAAGGTAGCTCCTTTCTTGAAGTCCAACTGAATGACATCGATGGTCTTTTCCAAGGCCAGGAGGAGCTCTTTGAGCGTTGCTAAGTCATCGAGAGAAATGTCTTTGCGCTCCTCATACCCTTCCGGATCGGAAGTTTCCTGCTGTTGAGCCAATTTCTCCATTGCAAAACCCACATCCGTGATGGCTGAAGCCACATCCGTGGACGTCAGCTGAAGGGACATGGAATCCTCGCACATCTTCTCTACATTGTGACCTTCATCGAGGATCACAATGGTATTTGTGAGATCGATCTGATTGGCCCGTCGAGCCTTTGGGTCGAGGATGTAGTTATAGGGCATAAAAACCATATCAGCTTCCTTATACAGCTCCTTGGCTACATAATACGGGCATGTGTGGAGTTTCTTGCCCTTTGTCACCAAATCCTCAATGTCAATAACTCCAGCCTCCCTGAACTCCTCGTGATCCTTCCTGTGTTCCACTGAAACATGATAAGAGCACTGCTTCTTCTTCACAGCGTACTTACAGAGATTTATCTGATTGGAATTGTTGGTTTCTTTTGAGATTTCCGGATGGATACACATTTGATTGCGAGATCCAATGACAACAGCTTTAACATTGGCATAGCCGGATCTCTTCATCTCTTGCATTGCCTGGGAGAGCTGTGTGTGCGTCCTAGAGGCATAAATTATCTTTGGAGTGCTTGGTTTCAAGTTCAAAAAATCCTGGAGAGACTCCAGGTTATCGATATCCTTCAAGTCTGGCACCATGGGTTTTGTAGCTTGATACTGCAAGGCAAAACCAACAAATTACAGCCCATGTTTCGATAAATACACTGGAAATATGATCTGCAGCTAATGAAAAATACCTACCTCAGCTTTTTTGACCAGCAACCACGCTAGCGATGAACAAAGCAGACTCAAAGTTTTGCCAGTTCCTGTCGGACTCTCCAGCATTGCATTTTGATTGCTTTCCAGGCTCTCTATCACTTTTTCCATATATGCCTTCTGAACATCGTATGGTTCAAAGGGGAAATCCACAGAATACCCCGAAATGGGAAACTTTGGCATGATTGTTTCAGGAAATTCTAAAACTTTTTGCACTATTTCACCACAATAAGAAATTGAGGTTAGAAAAAAAGGCGCAATTTTTGACAACGAAGACTGTCACAAATTGTCCCAAAATCCAATTTCGTGCTGTTTGTGTGCAGAAAAAGTGCAAAATGCTAGGCGTAAAATCTCTGGAATTGGTCAAAGATCTCAGCAGAAACCCAGACAGTATTCCCACTTTTAGAGATGATACCATCAGGGAGGTCTTGGTGGAAACACAGGAGATTTTCAATGCCAATTCCCGAGATGCGTAAGACTTCTTTTTGTTTACAATAAAAAAAAATACAGAATAACTAATTTTTCCTGACCTTCCAGTCGGATCTGTTCCTCTACCAATAACCAGCAGCTTCTGCCCATCTTGAGTTTCCGGCACGCTGCTCTTGAACGCAACAAACGATGTATGCTGGCTTATCTCTACAACAGACTGGAGAGGATAAGGAACATTCGCTGGGACACCGGTCCAACAATTCCAGAGCATATTAAGACAAATCTCTGTGAACCGGAGATACAGTGGTTCAATGGTTACAACAAACTCCTGGCCAAGTACATGAAATCCGTAGGAGATGGACAAGGAATTGATTTGACTTGTGACATGGAGCCTCCTAAATCTCTCTACATTGAAGTTCGCTGCCTCGAGGATTACGGAAAGTTTGAGCTGGAGGATGGAGAAGTAATATTTCTGAAACGAAACAGTCAGCACTATCTTCCCAGGGTACAGATCGAGCCATTGTTAAAACAAGGAATACTCCAGCAAATAAATTAAATTTGTTTTTCAATGACGGTATTTTCAGTTGGGTTTTTTTGTTTTGTTCATAGATTTCACAGATATTGCAATTGAGTGGGTAATTTTTTACAATTTTCTTTTTGGATAATTAATAAATACTAATTAGTAAATATACTTTTCAAAGGTTTTGTATTATTTTCTAAAAAAAAATACTGAAAAAATAAGCTTTATTAATTATTAATAATATTTTAAGTGGTGATACAATTGTCCATAATCATTATCAACAATATTATCTCTATCAGTCCTATTACTAATTTCGCTTAATTTTGTACAAAAATTTATTTGTTAGCAAAACCAAATATACATAACGAGCAATATCTTCATTGATCAATATTAGGTGAGATTCTTAGAGCTTTCCATCAATACCAAACTTAAGGTCCCCCGACCCCCCTGACCCGAGCTATAAGGGTCCAAAAAAAATTTCTTAAAATGGCCATAACTCCGGTTCTAATTGTCAGAATTTAAAAAGTGAGGGCTTTTTGGAAAGCTCTCGTGAAATGCCACTTCCCCTTCTAACATCGCAAGTTCATAAAACCACCGCTAGGGGCGCTTTTTTTAAAAAGAAAATTTTTAAATCTTAAAAGTTAAATAACTCAAAAATTCCATTGTGCATCGAGCTGAAAATTTAGTATGTTGTAGCCGTTGATTATACCTATCAAACAAAAAAAACCTTAAGTCGATCTAAAACCCCTGACCCGAGCTATAAGGGGTCAAAGTTCGAACATTGACCGGCCTCTATCTCCGGTTCTAATTAACATAGCGACATAAATTTTACCTTTTTGGTTTCGTCTCGATGAGCACTTTCAGATGGAAGTTCAAAAAGTCACCACAGGTGGCGCTGTGATAGCGTCAAAATTCATCGAAATTCAAAGTCACTTTTCTCAAAAACGGCATTGTGCAAGTTAATGAAATTTTAGAATGTTGTAGTCCAGTCTAGGACGTTTCCAAAATGGTGCGTATGCGCGCTGTGGTTTCAATAGAACCGGAGATATGAGGGGTCAAAGTTCACGAAATTCAAAAAATCATATCTCCGGTTCTATGTGACCGATTTTGATGAATGAGGGCTTAAACGAAAGATCTCACCAAATGCTACAACTTTCTAGAATATTTGAACTTCGTGGGACCAACACCAGGGGCGCCACAGTCGAAAAACCAATTTCAATATCACATAACCTCAATTATCTCAACTGTCGCTGAACCGATTTTGATGATTACTTCAACATAATTGTAGAGCACATTTGTCTCTACATTTCGTCCATACATCATTTTCCGCTCAGACTACGCTATCACTCCGATTTTGCCGTTTAAGTGTGAAAAAATTGATTTTTCCCATAATAACGCTTTGAAATCACTCAGATGCCAATTTGACTGCCTCTACTCCACAAAGACACTTAAAATATGGTTTTAAATGGAAAGTCCCGCAAAATACAACAATTCTTTGATATAGTTGAAGTTCAACAAATGACTACTTGGGGAACTCTGGATGAAAAAACGAGTTAAGAAACAAAAAACCTCGCTTATCTTGGCTTCTGAGTAATCGATGAGTTCAAGTTCTACGGCAAAATTATAGAGAACATTCTGGTCTACATTTCACCCATATAACACTTTTCTATCAGTTCATCCAAATCCTTGATATTTTGGTTTAAATACAAAATTTGTATAATTTCACGAATTTGATTCAAGATAACTGAATGGCGTCTCCCAACTTCAGCTCCAAATCGAATTTGCATGCACTCCGAGTTAGATCACGTTAAGAATCTCACCTACATAAGCCGGTTAGGATTATCTGTCCCTTTTATCTGTTTTTGTTTTTACCGTAATAGTCGCATTTTTTTATATTTTTCTTATAGACTCGAAAAATATATGTAGAGCTCAGAGGCAAAATGACACATATCCTATGCTTTAGCCATAGGATATGTGTCATTTTGCCTCTGAGCTCCACATATAAAATGTTGGTAAAAATATATTTTCTAGATATTTACTTCCACTATGCTAATTAATCGACTAAGATTAAGTAAATCTTGAAATTCCTTCCTTCTTCATATTAACAAATATTGTATTTTAACTATTTTTACTAAAGAAATTTAATAAAAGAAAATGTTTTTCACACAAAATGTCACTTTTTATAAGACAATGTCTTATGTGAAGATTTTGTAGTAAAACAGTAAAACCCAACTTTTAGTCAATAGTGTATAGAAGTTTCACAATTTACGATTAGATTAATAGTGACTCAAAAACAAAATTTTTCTACTTTCATTTAAGTTATGTTTCACTCTAATGGTGTAAGATTTTGTAGTAAAACAGTAAAACCCAACTTTTAGTCAATAGTGTATAGAAGTTTCACAATTTACGATTAGATTAATAGTGACTCAAAAACAAAATTTTTCTACTTTCATTTAAGTTATGTTTCACTCTAATGGTGTAAGATTTTGTAGTAAAACAATAAACCCAACTTTTAGTCAATAGTGTATAGAAGTTTCACAATTTACGATTAGATTGATAGTGACTCAAAAACAAAATTTTTCAATATTTTATTGTGTAGACACAATAAAATAGAAGCAATGCCTAGATCTTGAAAAAAATTGCCTACGCTTGTGTGTAGTAAAAACTGACAATATATGAACATAAAAAATTATCTACTGGAACTAGTGTGTAGAAGCCATAATTCTATTGTAGGCTAAAAGATTTTAAATTCCAATAGGAGTAGTTATTTTTCTTTCTTGTTGAATGATTTTGAAATGTAATAGGATTAATGGGATCATATTGGTTCTTGTTTTGATTAAATAGTCAGTAAGTAAATAAATTATTTGACAAGAAAATTAACAATTAAAAGCTCGATTGATTCATGAAGCTTTGTTTTGATTTTTACTGAGTATTAATTAACGTTAATCCACATTCTTGTACCTAGAAATCTTACCCTCACACGAAGAAATACCATTCCAGTACCAATTCCAATAATTAAAAGAATTTTTAATGGATGGATTCTAACTCTAATAGGCTAAGTGATTTCGATCCCAATAGGGATCCCAATTTAACAAAAAAAATCCTGAAGTACTTGCTACCGCCAATTTCGTTAATGAATTAAAGTGTGAAAATGGAAAGGAAATTATTCAACACGTAGAAAGAGTCCGTTGTTCCTGATAAAGGGAAAATAAAATGTGTATGAATCAAAATTTGCAACTCACGTGAAATTTGATGACGGTGATCTGAAATTATTTTCATTTTACAATTTTAAAAGAAAAACTTGTCCAACATGAATATCATTTAAAAATATCGCGAAAGATCAGTAAGATTTAAAACTAGAGAAGGTTGATTTTTAGATTAGACTTCATGAAAATTAATTTTTTTTTAACTTATTTTTAGAATAATAAATTAATTTTCACTGTGCCAAGTTATTATAAATTATTAAAAAAAAATTTGTTTTCAAATGTTTTTAATCTGTCAATTAAATGTAGGAGATCTCAGTGGCACAATAGGCAAGACCGTTGGCTCTTATGGTGTCTATAGAGCAATGATTTGACGGGACACACTGGAAGCAATTTTTGTCAAAAATTGCCTTAAAAAAAATCTGACGTTTCTGCCTACAAGGATAGGGGAGGGAAATTTTCTTTAAAAAGACATTTTTTAAAGAATGCTGGGTACCAGTGTGTAGAGGCCTTTAGGCGGTGAGATGTCTCTGACTCGACTCTTACAGCTGTGAGTTCGAGTCTTGCCCGGTGCAAGGTGCAAGCAACTCAATGGCAAGAAAAAGGCATTTTTCACTGTGATAAAACTTAATAAAATGCAACACCTCTGCCCAAAAACCTTCAGGAACACGGAAGAAGCATTCACTACTGGGAAGGCTTTGGGCGATCTACGATCAGCAGATTCTTCCATCACGAGGCACATTGTAATGATTAGATTGTAATACCAAATAAAGTGTCTCGATACGATCAATTCAATGTAATGCCCTAGACTTAGTGGAAAATGATGGAAATGTAGTTTGACCATTATTTCTAATATAATTACGCTAAGCCGCCTCTCGGCTAATCCTCAGGTCTGTGAGGAAGTGTTAATTCCTTATTGCTGGTTTTTATTTATGTATTTTATTTAGGTGGAAAAATCCACTTAAATTCCACGAACATTCCATGGATAGGGTAAAGGCTCATAATTTAATCCAGTCTGCTTATAAGCATCGATGTTCCAAGTTTGAAGTGCGATATTTTCAATACTAATTTGCTTCTTTGTTACTTTCTTTTCAGAAGGATTGTTTAGAAACTTGGCAAGCTATTTATTATCTTATTTTTTACTAAAATTAGTCTTAATACGTTTAAAAATGAATTGATATGTAGAGGTGAATTTGACTCTTATTTTGAACAACTTGGTTATTAATTTGTCCAACTTGGCTGTAAATTTGGACAGCTAATCCGCCTCAACATGATGCCCATTGTTCTTCATTTTATGAGCCAATCTTACCGAGTCCTCTTCCTGTTCATATAAGGGAAACGTAGAATGTCACAAGCCCGGAACCTTTCCATATCATTCATTAAAGTGAGTTGACTTCGTGCGGATTCGATCATTCCTAGCCTTTCCGGGAGCCTTTCAAGGCATTTCTCGCTACATCTCTTTCGTAGAGATGATGCTTCTTTGTTTCTCCAGGTATTTGTCCAACCTAGTCATCACAGAAGCTAAAACTTCACGAAATTTTGAGAAAAAAAACACCTGTCCAAAATAAGAACCATCACCTCACTGGTATATCTTCCAATAAGAACAAATATTTAGATAGAATTCATTATTCATCAAATATTGGAATAAAAATCCATCATTTTAATCTATTTATTTTTAATGTCCAATTTTATCCTCAAAGTGTCCAAAATAAGAAACTGGACAAAATTATGAGCCTTTCCCCTCTATCCCACAGAAAAAATCCAGCATAAATCCATCAAATTTTCCTTGGAACCCATTCTAGAAAATTTCTATGGATTTTTTGAAGGAAAAATACTGTAAAATTGCGAGGAATTTTTCGCTTGTTATTCCTATTCCGCTTTCTTTTGCTACGGGGTAAGTTTTTACAAGTATTGCTGATGCAAATTGCATTCTTCTTCTCCAATGGTTATTCTTAAAATCATTGCATTGCAAAGTCCTTCGGATTAACTACCAAATTCAAATTTTCTAACAGTCTAATCAGGTAACCCCTATGGACTTATCGCCATCTACCACTGAAATCACTTCGGATTGCCTCGCTTGGTGTAGCCGAAGTGCCCGAAGACCAAACCGATGTCTCGCTCGCCACAACATTGTCAAATCAAACGCGATCCAGATTTTGACTTGAAAGGACGTGTATTGTTGTTTGCTCCGTGTGAGGAATTTCTGGGCTTGAATAGCCATTTTCTGTATTGAATCGCAGTCAGGCTGGTGCACTAAATATCCCCAGAACGGTAATTTGCCTTTATCACTTTGTCTTATTTACCTTTTTTCCCAACTACCAATTGACGTTTCACACATTTTTCGCCCATTCCCCATCTCTTTTTTTCTTTTTCTCCCCGCAATTGTGTGTGTGTTAAATTTTAGTGGTGTGTGTCTCGGGTGAGGGAACATTCAGTGGAGACACAAAAATGAGAAATTGACAAGGGGCGTTTTGGGTATTTTGTATTTTGTTTGTGCAAAAAAAAAAAAGGGTCCTCTTTGGGGCGCTATCTTCGGTGTCTTGGAGTGTTTAGGGTTGCAGGTGGTATTTTTTGAGAAAATGTTGATAATGTGTGTGGTTTTGGGGGATAGAAGAAGATTTGGAGGATATTTTGCTAATGTTTGGGGATTTCTGGGTATCTTTCCAGGTTCAGAGGAAGAGAGAGAGTGGAGTGTGGTGGCGGAGATTGTAGAGAGGATTTTCAGGGAGCTGTTTTTGGTGATAAGGAGAGAGGAAAGGGAGGTTTTTTTTGGTGGTTTGTTGGTGTCTCTCTGCTTCTTTCCTTTTTCCCTTTGCGGTTTCCTCTTCCCCCTCTCTTCTTCAGCTCGAAAATGTCCAGCTTAGAGATTGATGGTCAAACTGTGGGTGAGCTATGACAATAATCCTCTTCCTCATTGACACATCCGCCTCCATGTGCCAGCGTGCGCATGTGAATGGTGTGCAAAAATCCTACTTGGACATCGCCAAGGGGGCCGTGGAGACATTCCTCAAGTACCGTCAGCGTAGTCAGGATTGTATGGGTGATCGGTATATGTTGCTGAGTTTTGAGGATCCCCCGTCCAATGTCAAAGCTGGCTGGAAGGAGAATCATGCCACGTTTATGAATGAACTGAAGAATCTTCAGAGTACGGGGCTAACGTCAATGGGTGAGGCACTGAAGAATGCCTTTGATCTGCTCAATCTCAATAGGATGCAATCGGGCATTGATACCTATGGTCAGGGAAGGTGTCCATTCTACCTGGAGACATCAGTTATCATTGTGATAACTGATGGGGGAAAGTATTCATCGCGGAATGGGGTTCATAATGAGATTGTTCTGCCACTTCATGCCCAAATTCCGGGCACAAAGTTGACCAAGGAGCCATTTCGATGGGATCAGAGATTATTTTCGCTGGTACTGAGGATGGCTGGGAATAAAGTGGATGAGAGGGTTGATGGGAAAGTGCCTCATGATGATAGTCCCATTGAGAAAATGTGTGAAGTGACTGGAGGGAGATCGTACAGGGTTAAATCCCACTATGTCCTCAATCAGTGCATAGAGAGTCTGGTGCAGAAGGTGCAACCGGGTGTTGTGGTGCATTTTGATCAGTTGGCCCCGAAGGATCTCAAGGATGGCGAAGTGCAGGATATTGCATTTCAGACCACCAAAAAGATGATCTATGTGCAGAAGCATCCATCACAGAAGACCTATCCGGTTGGCTATTGGCCAATACCTGAACCCTACTGGCCAGATCCAAAAGCCCTCTCCCTGCCACCCAGGGATGCTCATCCGAAAATCCGTATTGTAACACCGTGCATTGATGAGCCGCAGATGGTGAGAAATTTCCCAATAGATAAATATGAGCTGGAAGCAAGTCCACTGACCCTGCAGATTCTGTCAAAGAGGGAAACGACAAAATGTTGGTCGGTAATTGTTTCCGGAATGCACAGTTCTGATGCTCCATTTGGGTATCTGAAAGCCAATGCGACATTTACCCAAGTCTACCTTATGGTACTGCCATATAACTATCCGGTTCTCCTGCCCCTACTCGGGGATCTGTTCCACAAGTACAATTCCAATCCGCCCAATGATTGGATCTACAAATTTTCCAACTATGTCCGGAACATCCCACAGTACTATTGTCCATTTTTGCGTAGAGCTCTGGGCAGTGCTAGTGTTCCCTATCAATTGCTGCAGTACATCATTCCGGAGAATTTGGACAGCTACCTGAGTCCGGCTGTGGCTAATTATTTGAAAAATCTCAAGAATACGGCCAAGCAGGATCAGGAGAATCTCTGTGTTAGGGTATTTAAGCAGCTGAAGCAGCCAAAGCCGGCGTATCATCAGATGGAGACGGTTAAATTGAATTGTGGACAGCAACTTAGGCGGGACTTGGTGTCCCATCCAATGCTCAGGGATACCTTCAGCAAGATCCACAGTGACATCAGTATCTATGAAAATTACACAATAGTCATCCCAACGGCCTATGCTCCCAATTCACCCAAGAACTACCGGAATCCCTTTGATATTCCGCGAAAGGAGTTAATTGATGAGATAGCTAGGATGCGAGAGAATTTCTTCAAGCTACCCACCACAGGAATCAGTGTCTACACCAAAGATGCTGGACATTGTTTGCCCATCTCCGAGATGGGTAACTATCAGGAGTATCTGAAGAACAAGGAGACGCCGCTGAGGGAAATTGAGCCGACAAATGTGCGACAGCATATGTTTGGGAATCCCTACAAGAAGGATAAGCACATGGTGATGGTGGATGAGGCGGATTTGGGTGATGTGGCACCCATGAAGCCAAATACTCCAATGACAAAAAAAGTGGATGGGAAGATGACGAGGAAGCGAAAGGCAGGACCTATATCAAAAGATTACAAATTCCGCCGAATGTCAACGGGATCAAGGCATTCGGCACCAGCTGCTCTCGGTGGGATGATGTCAGATTCCGAAGATGAGACTCTGAGTGAAGTTAGCTCAGTGGTTGATGATCCAGATGAGCAGAGACTTATTGTGGACTTTGAATTCAATGAGCCACCCACCGATGATTTTCCCATCAATGGCCATGTGCAGAGTTTCATTAATGGTGAAATTGAAGATCCAGAAGACATTGGAATGCCCCTAATGGCTCTTCCACCGGCAAATGGTCCACCAGCAACTGCCCCAGTTCCACCTCAATCACCTGCAACACCAGCCGTCGCTCCTCCATCAATAATTGTCCATCACAATGACATCAATGATGCCCAGGAGATTTCCAAGATTCTCCAGCAGTGTCACAATGGCAATGACTCCAGATCCATCTTCCATGATCGCATCAGCAATGTGGAAGTTGAACAAACACCCAGGCCCCTTGATATCTTCACCAATCACAAAATCGCAGAAGTTGCAGAAATCCCAGAAGCCACCATTACCACCATCCCGGAAATCACAATAAAACCCGAACCGCCAGAGCTGGACGAAGAACAAAAAGAGAACATCCGACAGGCAAATCTAGAAACCCGCACAATGATCTTCAGGGATATACGACGTCCAGGCAGAGACTATAGTCTCCTCCTTGAGCATCTCAATCTGGTCAAAGGGAATTTTGAGACAAAATTCAACTTTGTCCAAATGTGCATCAATGAATCAATGCGTTTTCGGCGGAAACGCATGGCAGACAGCATTCAAGAATGGTGGGAAAGACAAATTGACAAATTAGAATCCAATCCACACTTGAATTGCTAAAAAAAATAAAAAAGTGCGCGAGATAGTGACGATAAAAGGAGAAGAAAAAAAAACTTATCACTCTCTACAGTGAATGTGCGGGATTTTTTTTGTGAGCAGCAAATGGCCAGAAGATGAGAAAAAAAGACCCACAAAAGGCATGATTTTTATTTTAGCCAAACACCTTCAATTCTTTTACCACAGATTTTTAACTCCCCCAAGAAATGCTACCCCCCTTTTATTTTTTTCTTCATTCCATGCCAACCACAGACTTGAATTGCAGATATATTCTCAAGAAAGAAAACAAATCATTTGTAAATCTAATTGTCGATTGAAAAGTAATAAAAGGTCTACAGTGTCTTCATTCATGGGCTTCTTGGAAGGATTTTTCTCAGTCTTCTGTTGATTTTTCTCCAAATTGCAAAAAAAAATATAGGTTGACCTCAGTTTACGTGATTTTAAAAACACGAGGATTAGGATAAAAAGGGGTGGCAAAGCGTCCCAGGCTTTGCGAAATGCTCGAACTCGTGACTTAGATACTAGAGGAGACCGGGGAGGTTTGGGACACTTTTATTTTTGACTTTGAGACACTATTCCAAAAAATCACGATAGCGTATCATAATTTTATGCGGTCTTAGGATACTTATGGGTATTGACTTTATAAAAAGTACTCGATAGAACTTGGAAAACAAATGAGTTTTCTTGGAGAAGATAAAACATTTAACTTGACGCTTTGTCCCAAACCTCCCCAATTTGGGGTAGTATGTGACGCATTTTTTCTAGCATAATTTGCATTATTGGAGCACGTTAATTAATTTTAAATACTAGATTAAAAATATTTCTGATAGAAATAAAAATGTTTCATCTTTTATTTCATACTTAGAAATTTATATCAATTTTATTAGTACAATAGAGTCATTTATTGTCAATCAAATTTAAAGTATTTTCTTCGTATTTTCTATCTACCTTTCAATCTTGTCGAAAATCAACGTCAAATTCATCCCCATTCAGTCAAATTCAGTCCCAAACATCCCCGTGTGTAGTTTTGGTATTTAAAAACTTTAAGTAAAAAAACAAGAGCGTATAATCTCTAAAACTTTTTTTTAAAATATGTTCCCAGTTTACACTGCTAGCTAATGAGATAAAAAAGTTTTGATTATATATCGCTGATATAAAATACAAAGAGGAAAACTGAGAAATCAAAAAATACAATTTTTATCAATTTTTAAGAAAGTGTTCATAGAATTAAAACAATAAAACTGAGGATATCCATTCTTTTAGTCAGGATATATCTTAATATTGCCTACGATTGAGTAGTGGATAAATCCCATTTATTTAAAAAAAATAATGAAAAAATCGCCTTGTCCCACACTACCCCTGTCCCAAACCTCTCCGGTCTCCCCTATACCGCAAAAGTACTTTCACATCATTTACCGTTTACCGGTTCTCAACCGATTCATAAATCTCTCAAAAGATCCCCCAAAATAGTTTTAAAAGCAATACGATTAATTTTCAGATAAAATTTTTTATCAGTTATGAACCGATTCATTACCGATTCAAAACCGATTGGAACCGGTTCAAACTTATCAGAAATTCCAAGACTATAACTATAACTATTCCAAGACTAAATTCCAAGGGCATTGTTGCAATGATTTTTTAAGGATTTGATAGATTAATTGTTATTAATATTAAAAGGGGTGGCAAAGCGTCCCAGACTTTGCGAAATGCTCGAACTCGTGACTTAAATGCTATACCGCAAAAGTACTTTCGCATCATTTACCGATTTGAACCGGTTCATACATTCATTCATTCTCGACCGATTTGAACCGATTCATAAATCTCTCAAAAGATCCCCAAAACAGTTTTAAAAGCAATAGGATTGATTTTCAGATAAATTTTTTTTATCGGTTATGAACCGGTTCATTACCGATTCAAAACCGATTGGAACCGGTTTAGTTTTGTCGGAGATTCCAAGACCTTTCCAACGACCCCAAACATGACCCCATTTGGGTGATAAAAGCGCACTCTAGTGTCTTTATTAACCTTTGACCTTGAAAAACCGTTATTAGGAATGATTCAACGGTATTTTCGTATATGGACGAAATGTTCGCCTGGATAATCTCTAAAACATATCGAAAAATGAAAAAAATTGCACGACGCGTTTTCGAGCAATCCCTAAAAAACATAGTTTTGGAAGGGAAGGGGAGGAGTAGGGGGAAAATGAGGGGAATGTTAACGATCCTTGGGTCGTCTTATGGGGGGTCCCCCGAAGGTCCCAAATCTCTAACCATTTGGCCTATAGAGCTGATGACAGCCGGACGGACAGACGGACAAACAGCGTAACATTTCTCAGAAGTCGTCTGAAAGGTGAAGATTTGTTGACAAAAGTGGTCTCCGGTGGGTGGAAGGTGGAAATTTTGGGGGGGGGGGTGAAAAAATCGAGGGATTATATACTGCTCTCTCCGTAGAGTTCGAGCAGTAAAATTGGAATTGGACAAAGAGTGCTGACCACTCTTCTGAAACTTGATAATAAAACTCTAAAATTGATGAATTAATAAAATTATTAGAGGTAGGTGGGGCTAAGTTCAAAATACTATTTTAACTAAGCTAGGGAATGCGTGAAACTGGGCTTCAACGCAATGTTAATTTAGGCCGACAAAACAATTGCGATTCTAAATTAAATTATGGCTAGGTCTAGTTTCCTGTAGAAATATGCGAAAATAGCGTTTTCAATGTGGCCCACCTTTCTCTACTTTCTGTTTGCACGGTTAGGTTATCAAAGGGTTCAAAGCTTCTAAATTGGTTTTACTGGAATTCTAATTCTAAATTTTACAAATAAATTAAAAAGAAATAATCGACGTGTTACGAAGAACACGTACAACTTGTTTTTAACAACGGTTCCTGACGTGATGAAAAATATGAATTGCATTAGGGGAGTCCTGGGCAGTTAGCCAGCAAAATATTTTTGCCTAAAATTTAAGTAAAACATATTTGAATCAGACTAATATTTCAATGAATAGAAAATGACTTAATTACTCTGAGTAAATAAAATATTCCCCAGAAAATCTATGCAAGCCATTGTGAGGAGGCGTCGACCTCGATGCAGACCTAAGACAAGGTGGCTGAATCAAATTCAGAATCTTGCCTTGAAGCGCCTTGGGATCGAACCTGAACATCTTCCTGGAGTGGCGGAGGATCGATAAGCGTGGGCTGCTAAATTAGATGTCATGGGCCCGCAACCCCATTAGTTCAAGCGCTTGAAAATTATGATTATGATGACTCTGAATAAATAGTATTTTGCTCAAAATTCTTTCTAAGGAAAAGCATAACACCCCTTTGTCTACAGTCTTGATTCAAGACTTGAATTGAATTGAATTGAATTTATTGATAATACAGTAGTTAAAAAAGGAGCGAATTAAGTTAATAATTCTTCATGAATTGGTCTTAAATATGTCAAAAACTTATTCCTGCCATTAAGATTAAGGAATCAAGTTCTAATTATTATAATCATTCTCATTGATAAGATTTTCTTCACTTTTAATTAAAAAATCGGCATCGTCCCTATTTGAATTTCCCTCAAAAATCACCCAAAAATTTGATATTTGGCTGGCATGTACGCACGAACACAAATACACGTGGGTCACCACCACAAAAAGTGTTGTTGGATAGGCCTATATTGTAGAAAAAAATATTAGGTCAATCAGACTTACACACCACCCACTTGTAGGTCCGTCCCTATTTGGATTTCGCCCCTATTTTCGTCCCTATTTGAATTTTTTTATTTATTTTAAATTCTTTTAAAAATAATTTTACAGAAAGCAAATACGATAAACTATCTACAAGGTTCCGAGTAACACTTCTTAAAAAGAAGTAACAAAAAAATCACGTTTTATTAAAAATTTTAGCTACATTTCAAACTTAAGACTTTGGCGCTTGCATGCAACCAACAACCAACTATGCCAAAATTTGGTACACTTACCCTATCTAGCCTTAAATTTTTCATCTTTTTTGGGACTCTGATTACCCAAAGGACAATATGGCCGTTCTGGGAAAATAATTTTTTTTTTTAATTTATTTGAAAACCGATAGAAATCTAATTATTGTCGATGATTACAAAGTATAAGGACGTTCTAAACTAGGATATTTTTTTCATTAATCCGATTAATTTCTGGATTAAGATATTTTTTTATCAAAAAATGATGAAATTGGCTTGCAGCATTATGCTGTGGTTCCGGAAGATTTATGTATGTCAAATTTTCCCCATTAATCTTGCCTGATAAAGAATTAGAAGCAGCTATATAGCTAATCCTTAGTTTCGAGACCCATGTAATAGTTTACTTTTAAGTCAAACCCAGCATTTAACCATATCGTTTAACTTTTCTAATTTTGTATCAGTTGAAATTTTTGGGAAAATTTTTACAGGGAGTTCCGCTTTCAAAGAAATTCTCGGGACACAGTGACATAGAAAAATTGCATACCCACAGGAGAAGTCTTTCACATTTACCACGTGAAAATATTTGCCTATATTTAGGGGCGTTTCAAAAATTATTTTATAAATGAGCTCCCAGTAGTAGGCAATCCATATCAAATTCTTTCAATCTATTTTCAATTAAGCCGGAATTCTCTATATACTAAAGGCATTAAAGGTAATTGATTAATCACTCTTCGAAAAATCAATGCGATTGCTTATAGTTTATATAAGTTCTAGGCCTTTAACTCTTTCCGGACCACAACATATCCAGCGAACGAATTACAGTCAAACTCACTTTATTGTAAGTCTTAGAGGTCAAATATGATACTTTTGTAGAGAAAGAATTTTCTCCGCCTCTGGAAAATTGGAAAATTCATGGGAACTCTCGTCCCCAAAAGAACGAAAAGGAGACAAACTTGGACAAATTTCAATTTTCCAAAAGCCAATAATATCAATTTTGTGGATTATTTTTGCGTGTCAAATGACTCCTTTACAATGTTGATCACTAAAACAAGAAGAATTATTGACCAGTATCTTGTGGGATGTCCAGGAAGTGGTCAAGAACACACCAAATTCCTGCTTGCCAACAGATTCCTCAAAATATTTCACACAAAAACTCTTTAGAACACATTTCTCTCAACACGATGTTATTGCAGACACATTAAGCTTTCTCAAGAGCCAAAAAAACACTTCCTGGACAATCACAATTCACCAAAATCAGGAAGAATAGGAAAAACTTCCCTGAAAACAATCTCCCGCGCTGACAAATGTCAAAAAATTCGGCCATATTGGCAAAAATGTCGCTCCCGCTTGGAATTTTCTTACAAGTTTGGTGTCAAAAAGCAAATGGCGGGCATTGGCGGGATAACCTTACATTTGACCTCTAGATTTTTGGGGACAAGAGTACCCATAAAGTTTGAACAAGTTTTTTGAAAATTTAAGACAAAATTGTTTTTCGAATTCATGTAATCTGTAATTGTTAGTTATCATATCATACTTATTGGCCCCGAGAGGTTTTTCCTTATTCTGGTCTAGAAATATCAGAAAAATCACAATATCTGCAAGGAAGCAGAGAATCGAAAACTAACGATTTTTGACCAAAAATATCTAATCTCAGGAGTTAATTAAGATCGTGCAAAAAATATCCTAGATTTGGACATCCTTATAGTTTGTAATTATCTAGAAGAATCGGATTTTTATTGATTCTAGATAGTCTAAAAAAAATTGTTTTTTCCATGGGTACCCAGGCAGGAGTCCCAAAGGAGACGAAAGAGATAAGGTTCAGTTCCATTTAACCCTTTAAGGACGATTGGAACACTGGTGTCCCATAAAGAAAATAATTTTTTTCTGACTACCTAGTTATTTTTTTCTTTATGTTTGTACGTAATTGCAAAGTAGAAGGTTGAAGGAATCTGGGATATTTTTTGTAAGTCTCTAGCTATTGGCTGTATAGTAAATTTTTAAACTCAAAAAATGACGAATTTTTAAATTCCTACATTGAAAATTGATTTTAATTATTTTTTATACAGTAGACTCTCTCTCAATTGGGCATTTGGGGCAAAATGTCATCCGGTTTATCGATAGATTTGGACGTCAAAGCTTTTGTAAATTCCACAAAAAGCACTCAATTATAAAGAATCACTATAAAATAGGAAGAACTGCAGCGAATTTGAGTGAATTAGCTTCATAATTAAACGTGAAAATTGTCAACAAAGTTTTTCGCCCGATTGAAAAAGAGCCGATTGAGTGAGAGTCTACTGTACTTCCAATTTTTTTTTGAACAAAACCATTTTGGAACAAGAAACTACAATACTCAAACTAGACTGAAAATTATCGGTCATTGGTATCGTCAGAAAAATTACTTAAAATTTTTAGCTATTTTTGTCCCTATCGTTCATAGTCAAAAAAATACACCAAATTAGATTCTGTTGGCTTTTCGAAGGTTAGATATCGTCGGTTGCCTCAGCAACTGTGCTAACTGCATTTGCTTTGTGTCAGCATTCGTTGTAAGCAACGCATCGTTGTGCGGCGTTTGCACTGAATGCAGACGCAAAGCAGATGCAGTTAGCACAGTTGCTGAGGCAACCGACGATATAGGTAAGACGTTTGATAAGTTTTGTTTATCAGTATCATTTTTATTGGTGATTTTCGGTCAGCGAAAACTGTCTCGTCGTTAAGGGGTTAAAAATAGGAGAAAAAATTTTATTTTAAAGGTGCCCCAAGTCAAAGGTGCCTTACTCCTCTCTATTTAGAAAATTTTAATTAACCACCTAAAATTTTAACTCATGGTAAATTTCATTGAAGTCACGTAAACTGAGGTTTTACTGTATTTTTTTCCTTTTTTAAATAACAAAATGGACCATTTTTATCGTTACGGTTTATAATACGTTATTCGAAAACCTTATTTCATTGAAAAAAGAGAAGTTTATAAATGAATTTAAAGCCCATTGAGAGCCAAGTATAGATGACTTTACAAAAAAACCCCGTTTGAACGGCTTCCGAAACGTGCTAATTCTGCAATTTGGTGCCATCACCGTGATTTTAAGTTAAATGAACAGAAATAGCATCGCATTCACTGTGGAGTTGCCCAACTTCCCCCTTCTCTCAACTTCTTTTTTTTTGCCCTCGTTCTTAAGCTCCGCTCAGAATCCCAAGTTGTGTAAAAAAAAATTGTGATGAAAAATCTAAATATATAACTATTATTAATTTTAAAAGACATCTCCCTCAATTCTATGATTTTTCTTTTATTTTTCTTCTCCGTTTTCTACATTGGACACTTTCGCAAAAAGGATTTTCGGTTTCGAAATTTCTCGATACAGTAAGGTTGTTCTTTTTTTTCTTTCTCTTAATTTTCATTTATTCAAATTGTAATTCTAAATGCTAAATATTTACACAAAAAAATGAAATTTAGTATGTCTTTTCTGTGGGCATAAACATACTTCTTAAATAATTTTTCTTTCATTTTTTTTTTGTTCAAATAAAATAATTCCAATATGAGATTGTATATTAGAATTAGAATCCCCATTTCTTTTTTTTTCTCTCGAAAATAGAAATAATAATGAATAACTTGCATTGTATGAAATAATTTATGTACAACTAGGATTAAAAAAATGATGTATTTCCATGAAAATTGATACTTTTATGCTTTTTTTTTTTGATGGTTTTACATTTAGTAATATTTTTGTTTTTTATAGTAATTAATAGAGAACATCTAATGCTTAAATAGAGGTACGCGCGTTTTTTTTCTTTTACCGTGGAAATTGTAACTGAGAAAGGAATTTTCTTTTTGTGTTTAATGGTCAGAGAAAACTCACATGATTATCCTCTTTTCCTTTCTCAGGCGTGTGCCCCTTTTTGTGTGTTCGAGGAGATGCCAATCTGCCTCTTCTCCCTTTTTTTTAGATGGTGACATTGGCTGTAATTGATTTGGCACCTGATGTTGCCGCCAGTCTGATAAGTGGTGGCATTATTCTACCCGTGACCACAGTTCTCTGACCATCTCTTCTATCCCCCACAGCCGATGACGTCCTACTGCTGGGATATGGCGCAAAATGGCACGAAGCCTTCGATGAGGTATGCCAGAAATTCCGTGATATTATATTTTCCTGATTCTGATGAATCTTCGTGGGCAGTCGATAAATCTGAGCACTGTGCAATTGCTCAATTGAGGTGGTGGTATTGTTAGAAAAGAGAAAAACCGACGGTTTGAGCGGTTCAGCTGACAATCCCATTGGCATTGAGATAAAATTCCCATCATACTTTGGACTAACTTCCACTTCCTCCTGCTCCTCCTCCTCAACCATCAACTTTTCCATCTCTATCAATCCCTTTGCCTCTTGATCCATCTCCTCTTCCACTTCCTTCACAATTCCATCCTCCCCCTCAATCCCATTAATCTCCTCCTCCTCATCCCCACCACTCTCATCCGACGAACAGAGATCAATGATCTCCACCACTTTAGGATGTCCACCTCTTTTTCTACTCCTATGCTTCATCAATTTCTTATTCATCACCTTGAGATTGGCATCCAAAAGAAATGCCTCAATCTTCTCCCTCGTCAACTTTTCCACCTTGACAACACACGGCTTACACTGTTTCAGTATCACCGCATTGTACCTCTCTAAATTCTGCCGACGATGCTCCATGGAAAATTGACGTCTGGGAAATTTGTACGAATGCCATTCACTAGAAACCTGATGATCAGATAACTTTCGATACGTCACCGGAAAACTCAATTGCAAACTCCTCCGACTATCCAACCAACGTCTCCGCGAATACATCTCCCCACCCAATGGTTGAGCCCCACAAAATCTCTCCTGACGATCCAATCGCTCCTCCAAATATTCCGAACTCATGGCAGTCTTTGACGTATTGAGCAACAATTGCCCAGCTGGTGAAGAAATTGGTATTGATTGACATTTATTGTATGCCAATCTCCCACGTGTCCTTCGATGTACACTCCTATGCTTATCCGGTGATGAAAATACAGAAGAAGAGGAATATGACAAAACTGCATCCCTACCATTTCCACCACCACCAAATCCACGTGCCACTCCCGTCTGACCAACATTCTCTGCACTCTGCAATCCCAGTGACAGGAGAAATGCCGACATCTGCTGTTGATCCTCATCCACTGGCTCCTCAGCCTCGGATTCACAGAATATCACATCATCATCCCCCTCTTCGTCATTTGGTTGACAAATTTTCTCGTGGTCCTGCAGAGACAACACACCAAAACATGCCTTTTTTCAATTTTTAGGCCCACACATAAATAATATGCATTAATATTTTTTGTACACTATTCCCCCTCCCCCTCTCTCTTTCTCTCTCTCTCTCAAAAAGAAATGCAACGTGGCACTTAAATTGCATTATATTTGACTTTTAGTACCATCCATATCTTCATATTAACATTTTTTTTATCGCTCATCCCATTCAAAACTCACACACTCATTCTCTTCCTCTTCTCTCTACATCAATCTACAAAAAAGGGGTGGCAAAGTGTCCCAGGCTTTGCGAAATGCTCAAACTCGTGACTTAGATACTATACCGCAAAAGAACTTTCGCATCATTTACCTCAAAAGATCCCCCAAAATAGTTTTAAAAGTAAATAGGATTGATTTTCAGATAAAAAATTTTTATCGGTTATGAACCGGTTCATTACCGATTCAAAACCGATTGAAACCGGTTTAGTTTTGTCGGAAATTCCAAGACCTTTTCAACGACCCCAAATATGACCCCATTCGCTTGATAAATGCGCTTTCTAGTGTCTTTTTAACCTTTGACCTTGAAAAACCGCTATTAGAAATGATTCAATGGTATTTTCGTCTAAGGACGAAATGTCCGCCTGGGTAATCTCTAAAACATTTATAGGGGAAAGTGACCATGCTTGATACGATCCAAGCTTGATAATAACTATTTTTTTCCTATGTTAATCAATAGTTATGACTCATCGCAATATATTTCAATAGCTGGTGCTAAGCCTCACATTTCCTAAAAAAAAATTAGGATCCTAGCTCTTTTTTCCTAGTTTCAGGAAGCAAAAATCAAAAATAGGCCCAAAACTGTAATTTCGATACATGATATTTCATAAGTATTTCTTAATTAATGTCGCTGTTCACGAAAACTACTATCATAGGCACATAGAGGGGTCATCAGTACTAATATTTATGTAAAAATATTTTTACTTGGTGGACACTGTTTTTGTGGGTGGTAACAAATTCATAAATTCTACTTGTGTCCATCCTATATTTTAAGAAGGGTCCATGAATGATAATTTTAATGTGGCAACTATATCATTAGATGTGATTATTTCATAATTACACATATTGCAATCCGCCAATTTTATCGACAATTGACATAATCTTCAACCCTGTTGCCTGAATTTTAAGGTTGCAGAATGACATTTTCATGGACTCAAAGTGAAAAAATGGTTTTCGCTAGCGCCCTAATGTCATAAAAACATGGCTTAGAAAAATTACATAAAAGTGATTTTAAAACTAATAACTAGTCGTACAAACGATTTAAGCAGATAGATTAGAGTTTCGTCTAAATATTGATGTGCAATTTTTTGTATCCGGTGAATTTTTTGCAGTGAAAATGGGCCTCCGAATTGTCGAATCAACTATTATACAGGAAGACCCCGGACCCAACTTGTATAAAAATCGCTACTGAATTTCCATTTTCTTCTTGAGGAAAATCTAAGGATTTCCAGGAACTATTTGAGGTTGGATTATGAACCTAATAAGTGAGACATTTTTTTGTCATAGTGCAAGAATCGCTTCGGTTTGTGTGTTAATCAGAAAATAATCACAAACCTTGGACATCATTTTACAGTATCAAGCATGGTCACTTTCCCCTAATAATAATAATAATAATATACTCTACTCACAAAAATAGGATCATCCCTTTTACAATTGTGAAAGAAAAAAAAAAGAAAAAAAGGAAATATTGAAAATAAAAATGTACAGAAGAATGAATTAAAAATGAAAAGAAAAAAATTAAGTGAAAAAAAAGAAAAAGAGGATAAGTGTCTCCATCCTAAGCTTCTCAGGCCTCTATTTGAAAAAAAAATGAGGAATGGCGGCAGCCGAACTGCGCCTGTCATTCGGTATGCTATTGTAAGCAGTAACGCCCTTAACAAACAGGATTCTGTAAAGGCAGTCACTGCCCACTTTAGGCACCAAGAGTCCCCGAACCCTGGCCGAACCCCCCTAACCAGAAGACTCGACAGGTACTCGGGACTTCCAGAAATCAACAGGTCAAACAGAAAAAGAACAGCCCTCATCTCCAAAAGGGATCTTAGATCACAACCAATGAAAATGTTTCTGTATGGAGTGATGTGATCCCGGCGGTTTATGCCGCAAATATACCTGACACAATCATTAAATGAAACCGTCAGGCGACGAATTGTGTCACTATCTGTCGCAAAAAATAGTTCTGCTCCATAATTAAAAGAAATGGAAGAAGAAGCGCTCGCGCGAGGATCAAACGAGTGTCATAGGGCGTGATGTTCCGGAAGCGTCTAAGAGTATAGAGAGAATAGCTGACCTTTCGGCAAATAGAAGTAGTATGATCAGACCAAGAGAGAGTTGTATTGAAGATTATACCTAGGTTTTTGACCTGATCAGAAAAAGGTATAGTTTCACCGTAAAGGTGCAATGGATAGAAGTCAATGGCAATTCCTCTTTTAGAAATCACGATAGCTTGTGACTTTTTAGGATTCAGAATTAATCCGTTTGATAACACCCAGTGTTCAATTTTAGAAAGATTAGCGTTCATGACTTGAAAAGCTTGAAGAGGATCAGATTTATTTCTTTATTTTGATGTACCGGGCTTTTTTGCTATTTTGTACATTTTTCAGTTTACAAATTTTTATTCAGATTACATTGTGTATGAGAAATATGTCCATTCAGACGCTTCAGTCGTTTCCACCGGGCGGGACTCGAACTCACAACTGTGAGAGTCGAGCCGGGGATCACACCGCCCGAACGCTCTTACCAATTGCACCACGGACCCCCTAATCTCTAAAACATATCCAAAAAATGAAGAAAAAAAATCGCACGACGCGTTATCGGGCAATTCCAAAAAACATAGTTTTGGAGGGGAAGGGGAGGAGTAGGGGGAAATGAGGGGCATTTTAACGATCCTTGGATCGACTTATGGGGGGTTCCCCCAAAGGTCCCAAGTCTCTATCTCTAACCGTTTGGCCTCTAGAGCTGGCGACAGTCGGATGGACAGACGGACAAACAACGTGACGACATTTTTGCAAAAATCGTCTGAAACGTGAAGATTTGTTAAGAAAAGTGGTCTCCAGGGGGTGGAAGGTGTAAATTTGGGGGGGGGGGGGTAAAAATCGAGAGATTATATACTACTCTCTCCGAAGAGTTCGAGCAGTAAGAAAAAGTTTATTTTAGCAGTTTATGTTTGTAAATGTAGCTTTGAAATTAGGAGGGTTGATGAAAATCAGGTTAATTTTATTTACTTATTCATTCAAAGTTTTGAGAGAGTAGGGCAGAGTGCGTAGGTGTTAGAAAAGCACCTGCAACTATTTTCCACATCCTCTATTTTTTTTTTCAAAGAGACATACTCTAACTCTAAACCCTCTAAACCGAACTAGACTATATTTAACTTGATAAGCTTGTTTATTGATTATTTATATCACAAAAGTTAAAACTTCACCCGGCAGGAGTTGAACACACAACTATGAGTGACGAGGCCAGGGATCACATTAGCAGAGAGTTAATGGTGCCTATTTCAATGAAAAATGCATTTGTTTTATTTTAGCGGCTTACTGTTCTCAAATGGTTCTGCTTTATCGGCTTTTCACTGTGTTCTAAAACCACCAAATAGTCGTGGCCAGAACCAATATGAAATGTCGATTGTATAGCAGCATTTGAAAACAATAAAGTGCTAAAAAAAACATGTTCATTTTAGGCGTGATTCTTTCATAATCACACCTATTATAATCACCAAGTTTGGTGACCATCTCCGATCGGTTTCATATTTGCATTGTATAATCTCTAGAGCAGAGGTGTGCAAGAACCGTTGAAACCGAATAAACGTCAAAATAAGTTTGTTCAGGTAGTGTTTTGACTATCGACGTACAAGTTTCATTTGACGTGTGTTCGGTTTCAAACTGTTCTTGCACACATCTGATTTAGAGCATCCCTGATGCCCAAAAAGAGCAGCTACATTTTCAGAAATCAGCGGTTCCTGAGATATTTTATCAATGGGGGTCCGAAAATAGTCGGAAGTGGTAAATCATTCAAGGAAAATGCATCAACTTTTTCCAGAGCTTTCGGCTTAATCTCCAAGCCTAGTGGTCAAGTCTTTAAGGTTTTCTCTTGACCACTGATGAAGGCTTGGAGGCTGAGTCGAAAGCTCTGGAAAAAGTTGATGCATTTTCCCTGAGTGATTTTTCACTTCCGACGATATCCGGACCACCTCCTGAGATATTTAAAAAAAAAAGTGTAAAAACATGGTTTTTCTGAACTAATCTCGAAATCCTATCCAATTATACTTTTTCGGTCCTTTTTTTGGTTCATTTTGTAGAGCTTTTTGTGTAGATGAATTTAAAAAAAACGTATAAATGACAATGTATTAGTTTTTGAGATATGTTGTTCCTGAGACCGAGATCTACAACTGGTAAAAATTTGGTGATCATCTGATCTCCGGGTAACGAGATATTTGAGACTTTAGAAAAAAATTTACACGCGCAGCATAAGAAATCGTCAACTTCAAATGGCTCACCTGAAAAGTTGTCATTCTGAGATAGCATAGTATGGAATGGAACCGTCGATATGGAGGAATTCTTTGCGGAAATTTTCTCGGATCGCGGAATCATTCACGGATTTTCGCGGACCAATGAATTTTTCGCGAATTTTCGCAGACAGCGAAATTTTTCGAGGATTTTTGCAGACCGCAGATTTTTTGCGGATTTTCGCGAACCGCGGATTTTTTCGCGGATTTTTGCAGACCGCGGAACTTTTCACAGATTTTTGCAGACTGCGGAATTTTTCAGGGATTTTTGCGAATTCGAGATATTAGGCTTTGCAGTTTTTCAGATATAGTTATTTGTTCCTTTCTCTTATAATTTTCTTCATTTTCAAATGAAACTTGGCATATTTCAAGCCTTATACGGGTTTCAGACCTAAGGCTTAGCCATATGGCCAGTCAAGATTTTTTGGAAAATTTTGATTTGGGATTAGATTAAGGGCAAATGACCTATTACATTTTGAAAAATCAATAAAAGCGATTGCTGTTTAAGGTTTTAGACCATCGAGAATTGGCCTAAACCTCTAGTCTGAAGAAGGCGGTCTAAAGAAGGTAAAGAAGGCTCTAAATGGATTGCAAGTTTTGAAGTCTCTATCTATTATAGTTTCCGAGATAGTCGGCTTTAAAGGTTTTCAGATATTTTTGTTCATTTCACTCACAATTTTCTTCGTTTTCGAATGAAACTTGGCATATTTCAAGCCTAAAGAAGGCTCTAAAGTCTAAATGGATGTCAAGTTTAAGGTCTCTATCTCACATAGTTTCCGAGTCATTCGGCTTTAAAGATTTACAAGTATTTTTGTGCATTTCTGACAATCGAATTTGCACACTTTCAAATTTGCAATAACCTCCGGAGTTGCACGCATTTCGAGGTTGCCTGTAATGTATCTCAGTTACCATAAGCTTATCTGAACTTCGAATTTGCCCTCAAAACGAATTTGCAATGAAAGAATATCACCTACCATAAGCCCATTTGAGTCCAATTTCATTTCAATAGCAAAGCATCATTATTCCAGGTTAGGAATTCTCTAAATATTATTAATGGATCACCATGTTGATACAAATACGATGATATAAGATGTAATTAATTAACTTAAAAAAATGTTAGAATAGCTCCGAAAATGCGTTAAAAATCAATATTTTTTTATTTATTTTTAACAGTCTCGCAATAAGTAAGGTTCAGTAAGCGAACCAATTACTTCACTTACAGAATCTCTACTTAGGTCTCTTTCCTTGTTATTTCCAGACATGTGCTAATAATAATTTCTTTTTAAAAATACTCCATTTTGACGAAAACTTTCACTGAATTTGTAGAGCCCATAATAATCTAAATACCGTTTCTCTATTCAACATTAACTAACATTTTTCATGTTGTACCGTACTCTCTACAATCGGTACTCAAACTATTTTAAACAGATGATATAATACTGATAAACGCAGATAAGCTTATGGTAGCTGAGATTCTTTTCCAGCAGCTTATTGAGTGTTGGCAACTCACAATCACTTTTGCAAATATTGCAAATGTGTTGCAAGTACTAACGTAATTCGTGAAATCATAGCTACTTTAATCTTAATGTAATCAATTTCCACACAGAATTAACACAAGAGTAACATGTACCGTTTTCATCCTGATTACAATTCTGCTACGTGCATTTTTAGTTACGGTATTTTACGATGTTGTATTTAGTAGAGCTCAGTGATATTCTTTTTGTCACGAAAAAAAAACAAACTGTTTTGCGTTGCTTACTTTTAATATCGATCAAAAAATCCTAGTTTAGAAGTTCAAGGATCTGAGCTCTGCAGAATGATCGAACTCGTGATTTATATGATATAGGTGAAAATGTCGTTTCGTATCTACTTCATCGCGTACTAACTTCGCCCAAAACTGACCAACGTCTAAAGTCAAAGAGGCTATTTACACCGCCGCATTGGATTGAATTGTTCCAAAATCGGTTTTTGGGACAATTCAGTCAGAATCTTATACGACAGTCTAAATGACCTCAATGAAATCGTTTGGATTGCAGCCTTAGATTAAGACTTAATTATCGTAAATCCGGTTTTGGAACAGCTCAATCCCAATCCAATGCGGCGGTGTAAATAGCCTCACAGAATTGTCGGGTCGTTTCCAATTAAATAGTAATTGTATTGTATACAATTCGGAGTACAGTAGACTCTCACTCAATTGGCTCTTTCTCAATCGGGCGCAAAATTTTGTTGACAATTTTCACGTTTAATTATGAAGCTAATTCGCTCAAATTCGCTGTAGTTCTTCCTATTTTATCGTGATTCTTTATAATTGAGCGGTTTTTGTGGAATTTACAAAGATTTTGACGCTCAATTCTATCGCTAAACCGGATGACATTTTGCCCCATATTCCCGATTGAGAGAGAGTCTACTGTACATAAGGAACAGTGAACTTCAGCCGACTTTTGAGAGGGGTTCTCAAAAACCCCAATCCTCTATCTTAAACCGTATGGTCTATTCTCTATCTCTATTCTCAATCAGACAGATGCACAAAATGGTTCCTTCATTTTTCAAAAATCATCTAGTTTACAAAGTTATATCAAAGATATATTCATAGACTGTGAAAGGTGAACTTTTAAAGGTTTTATAAATTCTTCGAAGTAACAATTTTACTCCTATTGCATTCGCATTAATTCTAATTTGATAAGAGGGATAAGAGTAACTCCTATATAGGATAATATTTCTTTTTGTTACTTGTAATCCATTACCTATACAGAGAATATAAAAATCCTCTATCTGTAGCCAATCCCACTTCTGATTTTGTAAGACTAATGCCTTACAAGGGTGTGAGAGGGACAAGATGGCAGCTGGATGTATATGTGACGAAGAGGTGCACACAGTTCGACAATTTCACTAAATATTGGCCTTATAAAATCCTTTGCAAGACATTAGTCTTACATACTGTACAATTTTCCACATTAACTTGATATTAGATTAAAATACATTAAGTAAATAAAATCAGAAGATGCAGGAAGTTGACTTATCATACATTTGAATGGAAGAGACGTTTTTTTTTTCTATACCGCTTTAAACCAGCCAGACAACACTTCTGAAAAACGTGCTTTGGTATCAAAAAAAAATTATATATTATTTATTTATTTTCACTTGATATCGCGCTATTTTTAACAAAATATTTCCATACCCTGAACATTTAATGACAATGAAATATATTAGATACAATTCAGTTCCTCTTTGATAATATGCTGATTTAAAATGAAGTATGATTCCTTTAGCAAATTTTATTGAGAAACTAAATCTCTAAACTGGATGAAAGGATGGTATGTATTGATTTTTGTCTAGCACATTGAAACTTTTCTGAAGAATTTGAAAGAAAATTGAAAAAAAAATGTTTGACAGATTTAAATTTTAACATGAGACAGAAATCTTTTTCAAGCTGTGGATACGGTGAATTATTATTCAATACATTTGCAATCAGTCGTTTTCATTTGATATTCTTGAATATCTACTTGGTGTTGATAGGAATAAAAACCTCAGGTTCAAATTTTCTTGTGTCAGCAAGAGAAATATTTATCGAATATTTCACCTCTTGATTATCTATGGAATATTTCAAGAAATAGATTGAAAAGTTCAATTAATATATTCATTTTCAATATTCATTTTCTTTAATTGCCTTTAAAAAAGTCACTAGGTATATATTATTTTAATGAGTGTTTGTTTTTAATTCCTTGAAACCCGAAACTTTTAAGATTCAAATACCTAAGGAAAAACAAAGGAATGAATATCAGAAAATACTGTGAATTGTTAAATAAGTCCTAGGTATCAAGAAGAAAGGGATTGAAGCAAAAATGTTTGATTTTCAAGCATACTCAGAAAAGGTCATTCTCCCTCGTGAACTACCCATTACACTTTAAGGTATACATCATGAATCGGTATGCAGTAGAAAATGCTGTATAAGTTTTACCTCGCATGATCTCTAATACTCTGTGGAAATTTTTACACTCTCTAATGAAAATTGAAATAAAGCGCGCATATTTACCCTGAGCTCTACTAAAGTTTGCAGCATGAATTCCTTGAATGTTTTTTTTTTTTACTCAAGGCAAAGTGCAATTCGTTTTTAGTGCTAAGCTAATAAGATATCTTTTCTATTTTTTTTTCAACAAAAAAAAAGCCATGAAAAATAATTTTGCTGAAACCATCAGCTTTTTATAGAAGACATGCCTAAAAGAACAAAATTATCCAACAAAAATCTTTTAAGTAAATGTCACCTTGACAGTTGTCACTTTTATCCAAAAAATAACGCATACAAAATCTTTTATGCTGAAATGTCAGTGAAAAATAACAGATGCTCTCTTGCAGACAGCCAACAAACAATTTTTTCTATACTCAGCGTGGCGTCTCCCTGTTTTACTCCACTACACATGAAAGTTGAATGTTGGTGTATATATGACATTGCGTGGCAGTGGATGGCGCATGCTGGTCAAAAGCACCACATTATATACACACAAAGGAGCTCACTTTATTATACTGCCTGGCCTTTTTCACCGTTTGCTGTAACTTTTCATTTTTGTTCCCCACGAGCTTTTCGATTTTACAAAAACACAATACCAAGTCGCGTAAAATTTTTATGTGAAAAATAACCATCTCTTATTTTAAGAGATTTCATGTAATACTGTTAACAGTATGGATAATTAGCTGAAATTCGGCAGCTAATTCGTCAGATCGCTCACAAACTTTTTATAAACACGTTTTGATACTTCTGATGTGTGCTAAAAACCCATTTTTCGATTTCGAGAATCGAGAATCGCGTAGAGCAAACTGTTCGCCGTAGCATAAACGGATAGCATTGGCACGAGGCTATTCTTTACCCACAAAATTCAAAGTCGAATTTTTAAGTATTTCGAGTTGTAAGGACCCTAATTTGCACGCATTTTGAGGTCGCCTGTAAAGATTCTCAGCTACCATAATTTTATCTGGGCTTATCACTGGTTTTTCTTATAAAATTCAAGGTCGGTTTATTTAAAATTCTTTTGATAAATTTTGATTTGCTTTACAATCGTATAACTCAAATTTGCATGTAAGATTTGCCGTTTGTTCTGACTTATTTTTTTTTTTTTTGTTATTTGTGTCATTTGTATACTACAAGAGATTCTAAATAATATTACGTATAATATAAACCACATGTGAAGTTTAATGGCATAAGATTGATCTCTAACTTTGCTAAAATGTTTATTACAATCCGTAATCGCCGTAATCAGTAAAATAATCGTAGTTAAAATTCATTTTGGATCTTTCGGAAACGTTTTCGACAAAGTTTAATAAATATCAAGTGAGAAAAATCAAAACGATTTTTGAATCATGATATCTTCTTATAACTACCTCTTTTATCTTAAGAGTGTTAGTGGATCAGTTGGTAGTGTCTCTATAACTGTGAGGCCTTGGTTTTGAGACTCAGCAAATGCAGATTTCTTCAGCTAGCGTATCAGTCTCGAAATAGTCCAGTGAATGAATAAAAAGTAATGACAAGCGGACTTATAGACAAACTTATATTACTATTAAATTAAGAGGTCTGAGAAAGTTCACGATACATTTTGGGTTTTACTATTTATAATTTGATGTTAAATTCAGATTATGGATCTACGGTAGAGTTCCTCAAACTTCACCATTTGGGGTTCACATGATAGTTCTCTACCATCAAATTTGACTACACAAAAATTTACACAACATTTTACACAAAAAGCAATAAAGAAAATTATATTTAATTTAATTTAATAGTTTATTTAATAGATTTCGGAGACACAGCACCAGACACTCTTCAATCAGGAGACAACTGATGAGGATGACAACTGTCTCCTGATTGAACAGTGTCTGGTGCTTTGTCTCCGAGATCTTTGTGTGAAAACCCTGGAACACTCCCGTCAAGTTTGTAAGACCGCCCACCTAACGAAACCCAGTGGTCTTTGACATTATTCGACCACTGAGGAAGACACGAAGCGTGTCGAAAGCTCTGTAGAAGAGTGAGTTTTTCTATCTTTTGGGTTGAAAGCTCCACAGATTGTGTTGCCGCGTCTGGACGAATCTTCCTTCCGAAAATTTTCTCTCATCAATCATCACTAGAAGACTATGATTTTCTGTCCAGAAATACTTATATAGAAAAAGCAAGCATTCTACTTTTATTTGACCGAATTTCATGATTTTAAGCACAAATAAAATGTCTCAACAAAATACTGTAAGTTTATGGAACATTGGGCTCAATTCTGAGACCAACATCAAAATGTCAAACATTTTAAAATCTTTAATTCCAAGACTCAAACCGTGTAGATTTTAAAATTTGCAATTCCGGAACCAATGGCCTCAATTCTTAGACCAATATCAAGATCAAAATATCAAGCTACCAAAAATTTTCAAAATAAGGTTTCATATTCTGACATCATGCGTTTGTAGATCTTTAAAATGTCTTAGCTAAGAACCAAGATTTTAAGATTTTTCACACTTACCGTGTGAACAGTCGGAATTCCCACGAAATATTTTATTCCGGACGAGAATTCCGGATGGAAATTCCTATATTGAACTGTCAAATTTTTACCATCTGCTCTATGCGCCTCTGGTGGACTTCAAGCGCAACACAAAAATGCTCCGAAGGAATTTCAAATTGTGTTTTTTCCGAATATAAATAATGGAATGTGTATTTAGAAGATATTTCCCGTACTTTATTTTATTAAAATGGCTCTATTATGTAATGTTACGTGTTGTCTTTTATACTCAATTATTAATATGACAAAGTCTTAGAAGACGAATCATTTCGATTAAATCGGCGGGTCAATCAAATATCGTATTTTTTATACTACTATCCTTTTTCAACCCTCTATTACAACAATATTTCTTATTTAGAAAAAAATCTATGTGAAAAACTTCTAATTCGTAGTACCTTGATAATGCTAAGCACCTCCGAGAGCTCCTTGGAATTATTTCAAGAAATCAAGAAATTTAACGTCTTGAAGTCTTGAAATGTTTTCTTCTAGAATTGGAAATCTTGAAATCTACATATTTTGCATCTTGGATATCGAAATACCAAAACATTTCACAAATTTGACATCATGATCTTGATTTTTTGATTTCACAATACCAAAATCCTGAAATTTTTTGATCCTGATCTCAGAATTGAGGCCAATATTTTAAGATTTCAATTATATTAAATTTCTTGTTTTCTTGAAATGATTCCAAAAATTCTCCAAAAATTGAAACTCCTCCAGAGTTGGTTCACACTAAGAATCTCATTTACCATAAGCTGATATAGACTTGCCAACCTTATCGCTAGTTTGTAATTCAATTTTAAAAGCATTTTTAATTAGTTTGTTTTTACGCTAAATATAACTAAGAATAACTCTTGTGACCAGACATATTTTATTGCGCAGTATTTTTATTTTGAATACTGGAGGTCGTGTTGCAAAATGGCAATTCATTAGTCATATAATAGCCTAGATTGCAGTACTATACAAAAAGCACAAAATATTGTATAGATATATCCAAACTCTAGTTAAAAAGTTAAATAGTTTTTGGAACAAGAAAAAGAATAGACATTACAAAGTTATTATAAAATTGAAGTTTTGGGTAAGGAGGAGTGGTAATGGGGAAATCTCAAATGGCAGATGCTCTTCAAATTTTCCTTGCTTTCAATTTTTGCTTATTGCAAAAAATCTTAAAAGTTATTGATATTAAATCAAAAATGCAATCCTCAAACTTTTAAAACACTCGCAAAAGGAATTAATAAAAAAAAACTTTTAACATCATTCTCGGAAATTTCATCTATTAAAAAAATGGTCTACCCCTGAGGCAAAATATTGAATAATCCATGAAGTTATAATAACTTACGATAATTGGTTATTTACGTGACGAAATATTAAAAATACCCCTAAAACTTTTGAATGCGACCCTGAACTTTGTGGAAATTTTAGTTAATCGAAGCAACACGCACTTTTATCATCGAAAAACTTATAATTTTGCTTGTTTTTCTTACTGTAGAACCGCTTAACTAAAAGTAAAGAAGATTTCCTAATGAATAGCAAAATGGAGACAAATAAAAGCAAATTGCGTTGCACTCAGAAACTAAAAGTACCTATAACAACTGAAATTTCTCACTTATTTGTGAAATGTGCACTTTTTCGGCACATGGATATTGCTTATTGTGCAATAAAGCTCAATTCTTTCCCTGCTCTTCATTAGTTCTGTTTTCCTCCAACAAACCATTTTTTTTTGACGAGAAAGTTAAATCAAATAATAGCCAATTAAAAATTTCTCTACGGGAAAAATATTAATCTGCGCTAGTTCAGAGCTGTCATTATCAGTACGTACATTTTCGTATTAGATGAGATTCTTATAAAAATCTCCCCTATACTATAATCCTAACAAAATGTCATGTTCTCATCGGTTCCAAATTTGTATTTGGCCACTTCCTGATCACGAATATAATGATGGATAAAAAATGTTCCCGTCCGTCCGTACGGCCAGTCGCTCTTTGGAGCTTAATACAGTAGACTCTCGCTCAATCGGCTCTTTTTCAATCGGGCACAAAATTTTGTTAACGATTTTCACGTTTGATTTTAAAGCAAATTTGTTCAAATTCGCTGTATTTCTTTAAATTTGAGCGCTTTTTGTGGAATTTATAATGATTTTAATGCCCAAATCTCTCGATAATTTGGATGACATTTTTCCCCATATGCCCGATTGAGATAGAGCCTACTGTATCTCCTAAACTAAGAGAGATATCGAATTGCGGTTTTCGGCAAAGATTAAAGAGACAAATAATCCTAACCGGCTTATGTAGGTTAGATTCTTAATATGAGCTAACTCGGAATGCATGCAAATTCGATGTAGAGCTGAAGTTGGGGGACGCTATTCAGTTATCTTGAATCAAATTCGTGAAATTATACAAATTTTGTATTTAAACTAAAATATCAAGGATTTGGATGGACTGACAGAAAAGTGATATATGAGTGAAATGTAGACTGGAATGTACTCTATAATTTTCCTATAGAACCTGATCTCATCGATTACTCAGAAGACAAGATAAGCGAGGTTGTTTGTTTCTGAATTCGTTTTTTCATCCAGAGCGGTCGAGTAGAACCAGTCAAATTGGCATCTGAGTGGTTTCAAAGCGTTATTATGGGAAAAATCAATTTTTTCACACTTAAACGGCAAAATCGGAGAGATAGTGTAGTCCGAGCGGAAAATGATGTATGGGACGAAATGTGGATACAAATGTCCTCTACAATTACGTCGAAGTAAAGATCAAAATCGGTTCAGCGACAGTCGAGATAATTAAGGTTATGTGATATTGAAATTGGTTTTTCGACTGCGGCGCCCCTGGTCTTGGTTTGACGAAGTTCAAATGTTATAGAAAGTTGTCGTATTTTGTGAGATCTTTCGTTTGAGCCCCTACTCATCAAAATCGGTCAAATAGAACCGGAGATATGATTTTTTGAATTTTGTGAACTTTGACCCCTCATATCTCCGGTTCTATTATAACCACCGCAAACCTACGCCGCTTTTTGGAAACCTCATAACCTAGACTATAACACCCTAAAATTTGATTAACTGGCACAAAGGAGTTTTTGAGAAAAATGAGTTTGAATTTTCATGAATTTTGACGCTATCGCAGCGCCACCTGTGGTTACTTTTTGAACTTCCATCTGACAGTGCTCATCGAGACGAAACCAAAAACCCAAAATTTAGCTCAAAATGTTAATTAGAACCGGAGATAGAGTGTAGAGGCCATAACTGCTGTAACTTGTAAATCCGGCCCAATTGCTGTCATTTTTGATTCGTATAGTTTGAAAGGTGACTGATTCGACGTTCAAATTTTTCTGATAGTAAATAACAATATTAATAATAATGGTGGCACAACGCTCCATAAAGGAACTTAGGTCTTCCCACAAGGAGAGTTCAGAACATTCATTATTGTTTTTTCTTATACAGAAATAGAGTTGTCAGTCCAATGCCCTGTGGAATCAAATGCAGTGAAGCTCACTGGATGCAATTCGAACACCTTTTACCCCACAATTCCTGGTGATTTAAAGAGGATTCGAATCAAGACACTTGCATTATAGAGAGTACTTTATATCATTTGCCACATTGAGTGCCCACGCTCAGTGTTTTGATAGTGATGCCATCTATTGGCCTCAACACACTAAAAAACTTTATGGCCATATTGAAGCTTATATAGGAAAAACTGTCAAACATGGACATAAATTTCTTTGGTGTGTGGAAACCATTATGGACATCACGCAGAAATCTTGTTTCTACCTAAAATAAATTCTGAAGTAGTATATTACCAAATTTTTAATCGCATCATAAAATGCTAGTTTTATGATTTTTTGAAAACTGTTTTAGGTAAAAAATTAAGACTTTTATAAGTTGTTCATAAATGATGACTCCATCTTATTTTGTCGTTTCAAGAACAATGCTTTCAATGTAGAATATCTTTCATCATTTGTTTGGTTCTTTATTTTTTCCTTTAAATTTTCCAACTCAAAATTGTTTATTTGCAACAAAATTGAAGAATTCCCCTTTCTTAAAAGCTATACTGCCCGTATAGTTTCTTACAAACCATTCTGATGACTCATTTCCTTATCATTTTATACAATAAAATATTCAGTGTATTCAGTAAATAACAAAGAAAATTGATTTTTATTCATGCATAATACGAATATCTTTTTTATAAACTCTAATTTTGCGCTTTGTATTTAACTGTCGTCGTTCAAGTTTCAGGAATTCTACTGTAATCCATATTTTGTTTATTAAAAAAAACACTTAATAACTTGCATTTTTTTTATAAATATTAAATTTGACTTCAGTTCATGCTCTCTATACCGCTTTTTACGTAGCGCTATAAGAAACTTTAACATATTACTATCAAAATTGCTTTTCTTGCAGTAAATTTTCAGTTGAGTGAAATTTAACCCAAAACCGTATTCCGAGTTTTTGATTGCCACCTCTACAGAGTGTATTCCTCAGAAGGTAATCTGGTATGCTCGTATGGTAACCATTCACAAATACTCTCTTCTTTCACATTCATACCATCACACTTGAGCAGAAAAAGAATAAAAAAAAAACACTCACCATGAATGCTTCCATGGAGTACAATTCGGCGTCACAGTTATCACAGAGATAAATATCGAAGAGGGCTGGTTCCACCATTTGCTGACAACTATCAAGTGATTGGGAACTGTTGTTACGTGGTAGGAGTGTTTTTTTGTTAGAGATTTGTTGCTGATCATAGAGCTGTCATAGAAATGTCAAAAACTTTTATGTAAATCCTTGATAAAAAAAAGTCTAAAATCTTTTAATTAAAAGAAAAAAATCAACTCACCATATTTTCATTTCTAAAGGTGACTAATAATTTATTGTTTGTTCTATCGAACAGAGATGTTGTGGAATTATAATTGTTGATAAAACGAAGACATTCTGGTTCATAAGTTGCCAATTCTTTGCAAAACCGCAAAAGAAAGACATTTTTGTGGAAAGAATAGCATGTTACCACAATTTCTCTTAATTTTGCTCGCCAATCCTATATAGAAACAGATAAACATCAACAATATAAGTATACTAACTTATACTGAAGATTGACTGCACATAAACTTACTCCACTAAAATCTTTAGGCCTCATGAGGGGTATGACAAAGGGCACATCATCTGGCCACCATTCCGGTTCTCTATATTCACCACGATTTGATTGCAGTTGAATATATCCCAGAGAACATTGAACCATAAAGGGAATGAATTTTTCTATTTGACATTCAGTCATTTTATCCAAAGTTGTAGGATAACCACCAGCAAAGAGGAGTGGTAGATTAGATACCATATTTTGGCATCCACTTTTATCCTGTTCACCCTCGTTTGCAATATGTACAGGCGGCATTCCGGCCGTGTACAAATTTCAGCAATGATAACAATGATAAGTATTTATCACTGTTGGTATCTGAAATGAGATAAGAATATTTTTCCCATCATAAAAATTCTCATAACTTATCACGTCGCATTTTCCGCCTTAGTAAAAAAAATGTAAATTTATTATCCAACTTTCTGGATAAAGTATAAATGTCATTTAAAAGAATGACAAAGCGTCGCAGCCATATATTTTTTAAGGAAACATAGTTAAATCGGTTGATAAATAAGACGTACCAAAATCATATGCTCTGGCGGGAATTTTAAGTACTAATTTTTTAGCACTCTTGTACAACAATTTTGCTTGTCAAGAAACGAGCCTCGTGCCTCAATCAAATGAAATTAAAATCCAAAATTATCTTTTGAATTTGAGTATCTTTTAATTGAATTTATTGTTCAAAGGAAAGTAGTTAATATTGTTTTCGAAACAAACCATCGATACTAAGCGAATTTAGTTTTTTTCGCCGAATATTTATTTTATAATCTTTCTTGTTCAGGTATCTAGGAATTAGAGCTCTGAGAGTTTATCCATCGGAGAGTGGAATTTTTCCATTGGAATATATCGAATATATTCTTTAGTTCTTAAAATAATAATCCGTATCAAAAGCTAGGTGCAATTGGTATTTATTTAAAGACTAAGACAGCCATGAGAGCATCAAGATCCTAACATTAAATTTTACCTGAGCTTTCAAACCCTGTCCTCTTAATATTTTCTTTGATTCCCATTTACTGTTCTTGATTGTCCTATAAATAAAGTCCTTTTACTTCTTCTAATACAGCCTTTCTTTCGTTTCCGACTTCGTGGTCAATGGACAGAACGGACGATACTTAAATTAATTGCAGCACGGAGGCACTCCGGACAGACGAAGTCAGTCGAAGAAACGAGCGATAGACAAAATTTGAATGAATATCAAAGAGTGCAGACATTATTATTATTAATGTTGAGGTGGTTCTAGAAACAGTCCCGGGCACTGCGACTGATCAGTTCATTGTACCCAACCTCCTTGTTTGTTAGAGCTCTATTTTGGCGCCCTTAATAAAGGACAGTAAAACTCCAGGTTCGGACGTTTTGATGACAGAGGCAGAGCTCTCAGAGCTGCTTGGCTGTCTGAGAACATTTTAATAGTGGTGGAATCTGCATAGTTCCTCCCATATTCTGCAGTACAGGGCTATTATCTCTGCCTCAAAGACTGAGATGTTAGCACCTAAGAGGAGTGAAATATATATGTCAGGGCCAACTATGCCCATGTCACATCCGCATTCCATTTTAAAAGCATCCGTGTACGAATGATTTTTCGATTCATCGGCATGTTGGAGTGCATCTTGTCTGTCAAGTATTGCTACATTGAATTTGTTCCCGATTACCCGTCTTTTGATTCTGAGATCATGCAGTTTCACTTCAACTGGGGTGTTCTGTAGGTGTTTGAGTATTTCTAGGTGACCTATAAGGTTACCTGGGTTTAAAGTTCTTGATCATAGTGATTGCTAGCCCTTGTTGGGTTGCAGTTTTCTGCAAAAAGATTTGTAGAGATACCATATCCAGGATGGTTTCCATTGTCGCAGTTGGACAAGATCTCATGGCTACTGGTATAGTAAAGCAAGCGAGCCTTTGTACCTTCTGAAGTTGGTTTGTAGCCTTAGTTTGTTGGGTTTACTTCCACCAAACTAGGCAGCCGTATGCTATGAGTGGTCTAACAATGGATTCGTAAATCCAAATGGTAATATGGGGTTTTAGGCCCCATTTTTTTTATTAAATCGGATGAAGTTGCGGGGTCAGTGGGGTTGTACTCCACGAGAGCTTTCCAAAACACCATTTTTTTCGAATTCTAACAATTAGAATAGGAGATATGGCCATTTGAAAATTCAATTTTTGACCCCTTCTAGCTCGGGTCAGGGGGCTCGAGGAACCTTACATTCAGTATTGATCGAAAGCTCTTAGGTCCAACTATAACATACTAAAATTTGAGATCGATCGATGCCATAGGGGCTGAATTATCGAGAAAACAAATTTTGGGAGTGTTCTAAAATGGTGGAAGGGGTGGGGGGCTGGATCTGACATCACCTACTTCTAGCGGCCCATCGATATTTAACCTTTGCCGAAAACCGCTTGTCGATATCTCTCCAGAAGTGGTTGTACGACGGACGAGACGGAATGTCCACGAAAATCGATTTTTAGCACACGATATTTGTGTGTCAAGACGTCTACATCCAAAATTTGAGCTCGATCTGACGAGGTCGGATTTCACCTGTGACCACTAAAGCTGAGATTGTAAAGAATCTCAGCTAAAAGAATTAAAGCTTTGAATCGTACGAATCATCTGCACTTTTCCCTACAGGTTTTTTCTAACTTTTTCAGTTCAGTTTTCTTCGTAGAAGAAAAGGAAAAGATCTATTTTCTTTTTTTCAGGAAAATTGCGATCCCTAAGGGTAAGAATAGACTCAGGCTGATCCTCGAAAATATTTAGCCTGTAAATTTAGACACTAGATGATTTTAGGGTAAAGGGGATTTATGTAGAAAGCATCTCTAATCTATGATCCTTAAGCCCTCAGAGTATGGCTATTTAAGATAAATTTTTACTGCCCAATTTTTCAGATATTCTCGAGGATCTGCCTGAGTCTATTTGGGCTCTAAGGTGGAAGTAAGTAGTCAAAGCTTAGCTATAAAGTTCGAGCAATAACTGCTGTGAAATTGCAATTCATCACTTTCAAAAATAAATAGCATTCTTATCAATATTTCATGGCATACATCAATCAAGTAAATTTCATGAAATTTTGTAACCCTGATGCGTCATAACTGAAGCATAAAAACAAGTTTTACGTCTTTACTTTGCTTTTCATACAAAGAATAATCCTTATAACATTTTCGAGGGCGATTTTAGGGGATTATAGCGCGCAATATCCTAAAATTGCTGCATACGTCTCGTGGAAAAATTGTAACAAGTTGAAGATAAATTCTTGTACAGAAATTGAACTGTGCATACTTTATATGTCATTGGAAATGTCAAAAAGTCGGATAAAGTTGGATAAAAATCTTAAAAGAAACTTATAAATATTTAATGTTATCAGTGAATAATTTATTATGAATAAAATCGTTTTTCATTAAATTGCTTTGAAAATTGTTTATATAATTTTGGATAAATCTGGATAATATAAAAACGCAATAGTAAAAGTTGAGGGGATATATTGAAAAAAAAGAGAAAACGCAGTTCAAAACGGAGAGATACAGTAGGGTCGAGTAAAAATTTGTGCACTCAGTCGAAGCGGAGATGAGCACAAAACCTCACTCGAGGTATATACGAATAAGCGTAATCTCCACAATATAAAATCCTATGGAAACGTATAGTAGCACTACAGGGCAAAAGAGCAGAGAGGAATTTTCTGTGTGTCGCTCACCACAATGTCTGAGCAAGAAAGTTCACTACAGAACCGAGATATGGGAATGCCACGTCACATTTCATACTAAATGGTTATGTACTTCTCTCTCTCTTTCACCTTATGTATTCGTGTCAATTTGGATCGTTATACTGCTACTCTAAAATCCCCTCGAAAGTGATTTTATTCTCAAAATCTACCCCTGGCATTTTGGAACTTACCACAGATCATTAAAAATAACACGGAGTGTTTTCTGTTAAGTTCTTAAGTTAGTTTTTGGTGACGTTTCGTTTTGGATAAAATACTGTCATCTTTATCCAAATTTAGAGATAAATTGTGAACTTAAAATATGACGTACTGTCTTTTATAACTAGTTTCGACTATTTATTTAGAGAAAAGTTGTTCTGCTGATCTTACTAATGAAATTATATTTTGAACCAAAAATAAATTTAAAGTAGGTGAAATATCAGACTAAACCAACATTATATAACAACTTGGAAAACTGTAATTTTTCAGTTAACAAAATACAAAATTAGGAAATATTTTGATGCATCTCAAAAAATACATAGATGTCTAAATAGTCATGGTTCGAAATAGGCGAGTTGCTTTGATTTATTCGACTTTTTCTATTTCTTTCTCCTCTATAAACGCATTTATCTGTAGCTTGACGAAGTCTAAACTAATTACTTTATGCAAACTATAAAGGTTTTTGTTTTCTTGATTGATGAATATATTAAATCTATCACGAAAATGTTAAAACTAATATCGAAGAACTTTTTATTTCAAAAACTTGAAAATCAAAGGCATAATTTATTCGAGTTTTTTCTAATTTACTTAGTTAAGCAACTTTAAATATACATTGCTTAACTAAATTTTCTTTTTATTATATTAATAATGCTCAATTTTTACGCCTTACAAGCCGCTTATCCCCATTACTTTATTTGTAGTAACGTAACCGACTATAAAAGTTAGACCACGCCTATTTCTTAAATCATAATATCAAAATATTATCCCTATTGAAATTTTTCTACTTATTTCCACACACTCAACTCAATCTTACCGCAAGAGAAATTCAAATTTTGGATGAAGTCAATACACAATCGGGCGTGACCCGGGACTTGTGCATCTCAATAATTGTCTACGTATATTCAATAATTTTCACTATATCACGAGAAAATTGATTAAAGTTGGATTTTGGTTGAGAGCAACGCATACAGCAAATAGGCGTCGCATCAACACAATTTTCTCTTTATTCAGCATTTCCAATGCATTGGGACAGCATTCTGAATAGGAAGGGCAACACATTATACAAATAGGTGTGACTTTCAAGGGGGCGTGGCATCTCCGTGTTATTCTTTATCCCTAAAATTTCAGCAACGCTACTGTTTCTTTGCTCAGTACTCGAACCAAATCATTTTCATTTTTAAAATTAAAATATAATGGCGCTGGCACACCTTTTCAATTTAGTGAAATTCAATCGATTGAAATTTTACCTCTTACTCTTTCAAACTGAAATGAGATATGTTTGTCTCTTTCTGTCAAATGAAAATTTCAATTTCAATTTGAAATTTCATTTGGCGGAAAGAGACAGCTATATCCGATTCCAGTTTGAAAGAGTAAGAGGTAGAATTTCAATCTTTTGAATTTCGCTCAATTGAAAAGATGTGCCAGCGCCATAACGAATGAAATTTGTTTTGATGATATCTAGGAGTTTTTACTGTTTTATGTACGTTCGTTTTATCCCCAGATTACTTTAAAAAAATCATTAGACCTACAGTCAGCTCTTTGATATCCAGGTTTCCGATATCTATATGACAGCTGTCAAACTCTGGAAATTCAAAAATTTCTCTTTATCATGACTTTTATCTGTCATTTTGAGTTCCAATCATCCGGATAACGGAAAATTAAATGTACTTGGATTTAGTTTGTTCGAAATCTATAAATCTTCACCTTTTTTTATATAAATTATATCCTACTTCTTTAACAATTTTTTCACCTCATTTCCTGTCACGAAATTGTTAGTAAAAACTATTGTACGTTTTATGATCAATTACATAAATTAGCATTAAAATATAATAAAAGACAAGAATTTTCAGAAATGCCTTCTCCATTTGAAAATTAAAATTTTAAAAGAAAGTAGCCGTTGTTCAGGAAATATTGATCTAGATAATAATAAAGAGTTCTTGTTATTGAATAAATAAGACTATCCGCTAAATTTTTCTCATTTCAAATGTAATATTTTCATAAAAAAACGGCGTACAGACTCAATGATTCGAAGTTTGTACAGTTATTTTGATGAGAACAGTAATAAGTAAGTCGGCGGCAAACGCATTTAGACCTGAGTTAAATAATGAGTACAAAAGTGTTTTTATGAAGTAAAAGAAGTCTAAGTAATATTTTAATTATTTATAGTAAAGTAATTTAAGGTTTTATTAGAGTTTTATAATTTTTTAAAGAGAACTTTGCCTTTGACATTTCCATTCCATAAAAGTTTTAAGCGTTTATCTTTATCTAGAAATTAAAATGTTAAAATCAAGAATCTTCCCTGGATAATACCACGGATTACTATATTCTTGGATAGTAGGTAGATATTTTTGTGTCCCATAGTAGTGCAAACAAAGTGAATAAAAGTACGAATAAAGACGTCGTACCCTTGCTTCTTGTATTCTCGAGACTGGAAACCACTTAAATCCTACATTTTCATTCCTCAGCATCAATCGCATCATTCCTGGATGCACTTTTATTTGGTTTGTTTGCACTACTATGAGACACGAAAATCTCTACTTACTATCCAGGAATATAGTAATTCGTGATAATACGCATCAGTCCTCATAGAACAATTTAAAGATTTTTTTATGCATACATATTTATTTGAGACTTGAAAGGTATATCTTATCCAAGCTATTAAAATATTCTTTTTAAATCAGTGATAAAAAACATAGGTAATTTGTAAGGTTATGAAGCAAAGAAAAATAAATATTGGTCTGGATAAAAGGGATAATCCGGATAATCAATAAAATTGAAAATATACACATTATCCAAATGACCAAGTGCAAAAAGACTACAAAAAATTCCTTGGATAATCGGATAATTGGTTTGGATAGAATATTTGTGCAATATAAATTTTAACTAACAATAACATATTAAAGTTATTGTAGAATAAAATATTTCATTTGAAAAAATATTTGTTATAAACTTTAAACGAAATTCTTTTGTGGCGATCTTTAAAGGTTGGATAAACAAGTTTATCCACAGAGCGATCTTTTACGATAGTCATCTATTTTTCCAGAATTTCCGTGTTATCCGTGAAATTTACCAACAATTTGAAAGGTTTCTGAGTACCCTAATGTTCTCCAAAATCGCTTTTTGACCCGTCGTCGCCTCAAATTTCATTCCCAAAAAACTTTGAAACTTGGCAAAATCGATCGAGCTTGGAGATCATTTTCCCTCTCTTTCTTGAAAATCAATCAAATCGTCTGTTTACAGGAATAGCCCCCAGGTAGATGAGCTATGCTGTTTTTGGAACGATACTTTGCATTCAGGAGGCCCTGAATTTTCATTTTTTGGCACAATTTGTTCATTCTTAAGGACGGAATTTTGATGAAATTTTGGAAAAGACGTGAAAAAATTTCTTTCAACACTACGACGTCCGAGGAGGTTTAACATGAAGTAACTGTGTTCTACTTACTCGGGAATCACTCTTATTTTGAGCTTTTGAGGAGTTCTCCTGCGGAATTTCACTTGTTCACATGCTACACAACACTTTGTCTTGCTTTGGCCATCAATAAGGAGAAGGTGGAGGATACTTTTAGTTCACAATTTCACAAAATTCTCTTGCAAAAGATACCCTCCATTTTAACTTTTTTTCCACTGAGTACAATCTGACAGCATAGTGACAGCATACTAGTGGCGCCCTCAAGTGTTATTTTAGCCGAAGGGATTGTTTTGAGGGGAAACACGGCTGGGATTGTTTTGCTCGTGGAAAAAGTGCATTTTTTTGTGAATTTAGGTGGATTTCCGGTGTGTAAACTAATCAAAATGATGCGCATTGTGGCGCTGAATGAGGAGTCCAACAGTGAGAGTAGCGATGATCAGGAACCACAGGTTACAAGAGAAGCTGAAGTGAGTGAATAAAAGTGAGGTTAGTTTGTGGGGTGCTTCAGTTTGCTTTCCGGATGATTTTTGCAGGAAACCATCGCGGTATCTGAGTACACAAGAGCCTTATATCTCAAAAGCAAAGGCTCTGTAGATGTTGCACTGAAATTGCTACTGGAACTCCTGGAGACTCAAGTTATCTGCGAAGTGTCTGATGAGAATAAGAATGACAAGCTCTTCTCGGTCAAGTACAATTGCTACCGGAACATTGGGTTTATCTATGAAGAGCAGGGGGACAAAAAGAAAGCCCTGAGATACTTGGTGGATGCCTTTGAACTTGATGCAACAGATGTATACACTGTGGTGCGGCTTGGGAAACTAGCATTGAGTTTGGGGAACATCGATCTTGCCAGTATTGCTTTCCAGAAGGCCCTGGAGGTTAATCCCAATCACTGGACGGCAGCTGATGGTCTCCTGCAGGTTTACTGCCACAATGCTAGCTTCCTCAATGCCTACGGATGGGCTCTGCAGTGGCATAAAAGAGACAGAAACTATCAGAGAGCCATTGATGTTCTGGTGGAAATTCATGAAAGATTTAAAGGATGCCTTCCGTTTTTCGAAGAGTAAGTTAAAAATTACATAAAATATTAATCAGGCATTTAGTTAATAATTAACCGAAATGTTTCTTGCAATGTTTTTAGTATTTTTGTCGGGCCTTTTCCCAGAATTCAATATCAAATTATTCGATTGGAATAATAAATTAAGTCCCAAATTTTAATATTTTAAATTTAAGCAGAAGAACTTTCGATAAATGTGATCTTTTTGTCCTTGATTCACGTTATTGGGGCTCAAATTAATGAGAAAGTCTGTCGGTAAAAAAAAAATTGTACTAACCTGGGTTTCATAGGCGATCTTGAACAACTTGCAACTCGTAATCCATGTAAGATGTAAATACAACTGAGTTGAATTTTGAGTCTATCAAAATTAAATAATTAGTCCGGTCATGATATTATCGTTTGTTGCTAAACTCACAGAAGACCACATTAAATGGGGAAATGGAGTTTAAAAAGGTCTTGCTCACAGTTAGGGTAAATGTACCAAATTCCGGCCAGCTTGCAATTCTGGCCACATTTTTTCTTCCTCAAATTTCCATGAGTTTTTAGTTTTTGCATACTCTACTAGAGATTATATAATGCAAAAAATAACAAAAAATATCGCTTCGACGAGGAAGATGATCTGAAAAAGGCATTCGGAGAATTCCAGAAGAGCAAGGAACTATGAGAATTAAGGTGGCCGGAATAGGCCACCAATGCTACGTTTACATTTTTATTCATTTTAGAGAAAAACAGACAATAAACTGTCTACAAGGTTCCAAGCAACACTCATTATTAAAAGTAACAAAAAAAATCAATTTGTATTAAAAATGTAACATTTCAAACTTGAGCCTTTGCATGCAACTACGCCGAAATTTGGCACATTTACCCTACATTAAAATATCGTCAGAAACGAAAGATTTTTAACATTTTTGGGATATTGAAAATCGAATTTTTGAAAATTGATTTTTCGATTTTAGCGCCCTTATCGGTCATCGTACAAAGTTGAGATGTTTCGAGGAATTGTAGTATTCTACGACACCTCTTTATTTATCATTCAAGAATTTCGACTATTTTGTCCTTTCCTAATTCCAAGTAATTCTTTGCTCAAAAGAATCAATTAAGCCGCAGAAGCAATTTCTTTGATGCAGAAACAATATGCTTTCAAGAGCACTAGCTCAAAAGATGCTTATATAATAATAATAATAATTTTGTAATTATCAAAAAAACGAAATAAAATGAGCAGTAAAAAAGAAAAAATTAGTCAATGAAAAATGATATTTGATTAATGGCTCCGGCACACCTTTTAGATCAGGAAAATTTCATGAAGTCGAAATTCGAAACCCTTTCTTTCTCACATGTTTTACATATGACTATCTCATTCTTTCGCATACCAAATTCGATTGAGCTAAATTGAATTTGGAGTGATATTTAAGAGAAGAAGAAGAGTTCGAGAGAATGAGATAGGCATTATGCAAAACATGTGAGAAAGAAATTTGATTTGGAGCCATAGGCGCCAAATTAAATTTAGTTCAATCTAATTTGATGTCAGAAAAAGTGAGACAGATATATGAAAAACGTTTAAGAGAAAGAATTATGTGAATTTGACTTTCACGAAATTTTCCTGGTCTAAAAGGCGTGTTGGAACCATAAAATATTAAATTTGGTCAAGAAAACAAAAATGGTAAAAACAAAATTAAATTTGATTAGTAATGGCTCTGGAACACCTTTTAGATCATCTCCCCCTTTCTCTTCCTTTCTTAAAAGCTTTGCATTTGTCTATCTCAGTCTTTCGGATTTTTCTTTTTTTTTTTTGAACGTCATAACAAATTCTAATTTAGTTCAGTCGAATTTTGAATTATGCAAATCTTTTGAGAACGAAAAGGACGTGAATTTTGATTTTATAAAATTTTGCCAATTTAAAAGGTGTGCCACAGGCATAATGGTGCTAGCATATTTTTCAATTGAGTAAAATTCCATCGATTGCAATTTACCTCTCTTGCTCTTTCAAGCTGAAATCAGATATAATTGTCTCTTTCTGTCAAATAACAATTGAAATTCAAATTTTAATTTTAATTTGGCAGAAAGAGACAATAATAAGTATATGGATTTTTCTGTGAAAGAATAAGAACTAAAATTTCAATCGACTGAATTTCACTCAATTGAAGATGTGTGCAGCGCAATAATAACTTAAAATTGGTCACTAAAAAATTAATTTCTTCAGTGAAATATTAAGATTGATTAGAAATAAAAAAATTAAAACTAGTCACCGAAACATTTGTTCTCATAGAAAAAATTACTTTGGCTCTGGCACATTTATTAGGTCAGGAAAATTTCATAAAGTCTAAATTCACATCTCTTTCTTTTTTAAAAGTTCTGTGTGTGTCCATCCGTTTCTTGCACTCTCCTTCTTTTTTTGATCATCACACAATTTCAATTTAGTTCAATCCAATTTTGAGCGTATGCTAATCTCTTGAGAATGAGAGGGACGCAAATTTTTATTTCTTGAAATTTTGCCGATTGAAAAGGTGTGTTAGAGGCATAAATAATTAAATTTGGTTAGAGAAAATCCAATTTGTTCGGCAAATCAGTAAAAAAATCAGTAAAATCTTAAATTTCAATCAGTAGTAGGGTAAATGTCCTAATTCAAAACCATTTCCAGACACTTTAATTTTGACAGAAGGTTCAACACATTAAGTTCATTTTTTTTCTGAAGAGAATTACATAAATTTGCTCCTTGACTCTTCTAGAATGTTACTGTTTAGTGAAAATTCTTTAGATATAATTTGAAAACTTCTTAAATACAAGAAAAATACGCGAGTGGAAACAAATTAATCCAAATGGAGACAAGGGAAATTTTCTAATTAGAGACAAACAGTGTAACTGAAACCGCGACGAAAGGTTTCCAAAACAACAAAAGGTACACTTTTAATTTATCTGAGAAATTACATTAAAATTTGTGAATATGAATGGATTTTCGCTTTATTTAGAGCAAAATTAACTAAATAATGAAACTGTGATATAGAAAATATATAAATATAATAATTTAGTACTGTATTTATCATGAAAACAATGACGTTTCCATTTGGAGTAGCGAAAAATTTCCATTTAGAGCAGGTTTTGAATTAGCTTAAATTAGCCTAAAATATTAAATTTGTTCAGTAAAATATAATAATTTCATCAGCAAAAAATTGCTTAGCAAAATTCTAGATTTTGGTCAGTAAATAATTCCATTTAGTTAGAAAAAAAATTGATCAGTAAAAATTAATATTTTGACCAGTGAAAAATTGAATTTGATCAGAAAAAAATGTCTATTAAGAAATTACATTTGAAATGTTGAAATGCACTGAATTTAAAGTTGCAAAAGTCCGATTTTCCCGAGCTGCCAAGGTAGTAGTGTTTGTGAATTTTTCACAAAAACAGATCCCTTCGGACAAAAGATTTTAACGGAAATATTAATCTTGATAAGCCTTCTATAACTTGTAATAGTTGATTTTTTGCGAAGCGATACTTGCAATATGAAAAAATTAGACGCATTTTTTTTTATTTTCACATCTGGAATTTAAGAAAAAGGTTTAGGCTGTCAATTTTTTTCAGGAAATGTGAGGTGTTAGGTAAGCTATTAGAATATATGACCATGGGTTAGATTTATTTAGTAAAATAGGAAAAACGACTTTTATGAAGCTGCAAAATTACGAAGCTGCAAAGGTTTCCCCCATACAAGTATTTCTTTGCTTTAAAAACGCTTACGTTTTTTATAAAATCAAAATGTTAAAAGTTTCATCAATTTTTCTCCTAAAAACCCTGTCGTGATTTTTTCTAGGTTACGCTTGACGTAACCTCAAATTTAAAGATATCCTTTTCCGAAATGTCTCTAGTCTCAGACTAGAGTCATAGTTGCAAATTGCAACTTGCAATTATTTTTTTTTTTAAATTTGATAGATTAATTTTTATTAATATTAAAAATCAATATGGCCAAAATAAAGACACTTTTACTATTGATAATTTCACAAGGTGGTTGACCTATGTTCCTGTTAGAATTTCGAAGTTCTCAATTGTCAAATGTTCCGGTCTTCATGTTGTAAGAAAGAAAAAAACAAAGCAATGATGCTTACCATGCTTACTATTTTCTGTCCCTTTTCCTTCATTTTTCTCACCTTGTGCGAAAATATTAATTTGAAAATTCGAAATTGCGTTTGAATTTTCGAACATCAACGACATTTTTTGCCTTATTATCCCTTTAACAACGAGACAGTTTTCGGTGACCGAAAATCAGCAATAAAAATAAAACCGATAAGCAAAACTTGTTAAACGTATTACATCTAACCTTTGAAAAGTCAAGAGAGTCTCATTTGGTGTATTTGTTGCAGTTTAGTGATTAAAATAGTAACTTCAGAAAAATAAAAAAATTATTATATATAAAAAGTAGTAAGTAAGGAGCAGTGAAAAAGACAAGTTCAAATTGAGAATAAATTGTAACTTAATTGTAAAAAAGTGTCTTTCGAGGAAATTCATCTAAGACAATATTCTATCGGGTTCTCCAAGCCGGATATAGGGGAAGATTTTGTATCTTCGTAATGTTGCAGCTTCGTAAAAGTTGATTTTTTTCCAAGTTACCAAATGAATTTCATCCATGGACTCTAAATAGCTAGTCCTACTTCTCACATTTCCTGACAAACTTGGAAGCCTAGGCCTTTTTTACCTGGGTCCAAAAGGCAAAAATAAAAAATGGGTCTAAAATCGTAATTCTGATGTGTAATATTTTATGCATTTTTTCACACTTCAAGTGTCTTTTCGAAAAAGCAACTATTCTAAGTTATAGAGGGTTTATTAGGGTTAATATTTACCATGAAAATTTTTTGCTTGAAGGGGGTCGTTTTTTTGGGGGTGGAGGAAAATTCATAAAAATTACCACCCTCGCAGCTCAGGAAAATTGAATTTGGACGCTTCGTAAAAACATCTGTCAAAATTACTGACCACCGAATTTGAGAATTCCTCACAGTTTTGGGTCACACTGTGCATGCCGCTCGGGATATTTGACTCATCAGAGATTCTACTAAATAAATTCACAAGAAAGTTTTGGGATATTAAACAATTTTCACTAAAATCTCGAAGGAAAACACGCACTTTCCCATCAAAATGAGACTTCATCAGATGTTTTTATTTTACTTCTGTCAAATCAAACATTAAGCCTGAATCTGCTTATGGTAGGTGTGATCCTTTCATTGCCATGCGGTGCGTTTTGAGAATTTTTCATCCAATTTGCTTTGTGAAACTTCCCACATTTCACTTTAAATTGGTGGCTGATTTTTCAAATCAGTTACGTGCGAAATATGTTCTGTAAGGCCCATTGGAGGTGTTACAGAAAATCTGAGGATTACATTAGTTGTGATTATGAGAGAATCAAACCTAACCAAGCTCTTAACCGACTGTCAGAATGCAGGGAAAAAATGGTTTTCCGAGTGTCAAAAAACATGTGTTAGAAGAATAGCTTAAAATTGATTTTTAATGCGTGATACCTCCTACAAATGGTGAAAATAGGTAGATGAAAGTTCCATCTAAGTAGTGATGCCCAAATTTGTGTATCCGGTGTAATGTTTTCGGGGAAAATGAGGCCTACAGATGTGGGAAAAAGTGGTACGAAGCTGAGTTAACCAGGGCACCTTCGTAAAAAATGCCACTGCATGTTCATTTTCCTATAGAGGAAAATCCAAGGACTTCCAGTAATTTTGTGAGGCAGAATTATGAACCCAATAAGTAAGAGATTTTTTTTGATATAGTGATATAATTGATGCGTAGTGTGTGGCATTCAGTAAAAAATGTTAAATCTTGGACTCCTTTTTTAATACGAACCTTTAAACTCTTCCCCTATTGGCTATTTATTGATACAATTATTTCTGTCTGCAGGTAATCATCTTTAAACAGTATTTTTTGCCTCTATGAGCAATAGGGACAAAAATGGTTAAAAAAAAATTAAGGTACGTTTCTGACGATACCAATGACAGATAATTTCACTTTAAAGAAAAATATTATAAAAAATTGGAAGTATAAAAAATAATTAAAATCAATTTTCAATATGAGAATTTAAAAATTCGTCATTTTTTAACTTAAAAATTTAGTATATAGCAAATAGCTATAGACTTGCAAAAAATACCATAGATTCCTCCAACCTTCTACTTTGAAATTACGTACAAACATAAGAAAAAAAATAACTTTAGGTAGTCAGGAAAAATTATTTTTTTATGGGACACCGGTGTTCCAATTGTCCTTAAAGGGTTATAGGTTCGATAGGTTCCACTCGTTCCACTTAATCTTTAGACATTTGCAGCATTTACAGAGGCTGTTTTTTGCAGTGTCTGGTGTGGATCATTTGAGTATGAGAAGTATGTTGGCAAGAGGAGCAACAATGGGAGTGTATTTCCCAGACCAAAAGAACCAGCTGAGAAAGAAGTTGAGCGAGAGAAGCCAGATTTGACGCAGTACAAAGTGAGTGAATTTACATGGCTTTCAGTGGGGGATCTTATTATCAATCTCTATGAGCTGCTGAATCAGGATGTTGATAATTTTCTCAATGGGTACACATGGAGTGATCTTAAGATTGTAGAAGAGTGCCATATGAATGGGATCAATGGGGAAGTGGATTCCAGGGGGGTTCAGGCTGAGGAGTCTGTGAAGATGGAGACAGATATTGCGACTATGTCGGATGGAGAAGAAGTTGAGGAGGTGCGCAATGAAGCCATGGAACCACCACCTGTTCCAGTGTCCAGTGATACAAGTTCCAATCCTGTGAAGAGTGATGATTCTACGGATAAGCCCAAGAAACGAAGAGGGAGTGATTTGAAGCATCTGGAGCAATGGGGATGGCACAAGAGTCGAGCCAGGAAGAAGCCAACGACAGTTGCTCCGGTAGAGCAGGTGGATAAAACTTGTGCGGGATATCTCAAGAGGATTTTGGGCAGGTACTATGGGGAGTGTTTTGATACCAGTGAATCTCCCTTTGTGGAGACAAGAGTACCGGAAAAGGAGGCTCAAGAGGGGAATAAGAAGAGAGATTGTGACTTTAAGACACCCTCAACGGCCACAGAGGATGACTTTCAGAAGCGTACAGCTGAGGAATTTGAGAAATTTGTGGGGGAATTGGATAAATTCGATTTGATTCTGTTGCTGAGCAAATGGTTGGAATATATTGCAAAATTCTGGACAATGTCAATTCCTCGGCCAATTTGTGAGCAGTACCTGAAGATTTACAAATACTACCTCAATCACTATGATCTCATGGCGTGGAATCAGTTGGAATATAGGGATTTTCACAGTGTTTTCGAGATGACGCTGTTCTATCTGGAGCAGGAACATGAGAGGATTACTGTGAAGAAGCTCAACAAGGAGGAATTTAGTGGGGAATATCGAAGGCTTTTGCTGCATTTGATGTTCCATAGTGGCGCGTACATGCTGGAGGATGAAGATCTGCACTTCCTGACCCTTATGAGGCTGTTCTGGATCAACTATATCGTGTGCAAGTATGAGAATAATCTGGAAGATGCAATTGATTTCATCTACAAGATTCATCAGCTTTTGGAGGAAAAAAGACTCAATCTTACGGTTGATTTGCCTAATAAATCAGCAGAGAATCATATTGATCTTGGAATTATCGAGGATCTCATTTGTTCGCTCCAGCGAACGATTAAGCTGAACAATGTGGCAAATCTCTACAAAGATGAGAAATTCAAGGAACTCTCTGTCATTCTCAAGGATAGCCTGATAAATTGCACAGAAATCAAGAATTTAGACAATACTCTCATGAAGATCAATACACAATTTGAAGTTCTCCTGGAATCCCTGTGGAATCTCGATGACTTCGAAGAGTGTCTGAGATGGTCAGAAAAATGCCTCAAATATGCTGTGGATTTCTTCCTGACAATTCCTGAAAATTCCCACAGACTCAAAGAATGGGGAGATTCAGTTAATTTCATCCTGATCTACCTGGAAGCACTCATAAAGCACGAGGGCATTGATATTCTCAGTTGTCTGGAACAGTTTGAAGCTCGACTTGTTCAAAGTTTGGTGAAAATAATTTCCAATCAACTCGATACGCCCTTCGAGAAGAACAGCACTCAAGTCCACTCAATCAATTTTAAAATTCCCTGGATCATTCTGCATGCTTTTGTGCAGCAGGAAGAAGATCGTCAGCATGCTGTTGGGAAGAAACTCAAGTCATCAAGTGAAACTTCCGATGTGGAAGACGATGAAGAATCCATGCCAAATTCCATTTTGATCTTTTTCACAGCCCATGAATTTCTGGGCAGGAAATTCTGGTGCACAAAGGATGGGGGTCAATTGATGACACATACCTTGGATATTGTTGTACCAATCCTCAGATCACCCATGTTGGAACCCTTCCGGGACATTGTGATGGAGTACATGGAACAGCTCACGTACTGTCTCTATTCCTACCCGCCAAAGCGAACTAGATCACGACACATTGAAGAGCATGAAGCCACGCAGATAGAATTAACTTGGGAGAGGGCAATGCAACTCTTTGAAATCTACCGACCAGATCATCTTCCAGAATTTGATTCCTACAAGTAAGCCCTCCAGAAGTGAGATTCCTGTCGAAAAATCCAGCCTAATTAATTTATTTCCAGGGTTGATTCAATTACGGCCGATTTGGAACAACTCTTGCAGAGAATTTTGAACCTAACCCCGAAGGAACTAAATGTTCCAGCAGCTGCTTATACCATCAAGGATTTTATCAGCGGAGAAAGTACTTCCCTCCCTGAATACTCCCTCGTTCCGGCTTTCCCAGCGAGAATCTCTTCGATTTTCTACCTCTTGGCGGACTATTACTTCAAGAATAGGGACTTTTCCAAGACTGTGAAGTACTACGTTCAGGATCTGTCGCTAAATCCTTGTCGTTTCGATGCCTGGGCCGGATTGGCACTGTCTAAGGCCACCAAGCTAGAGGGGAAACTCAATTCTTGCATCCCATTCAAGTAAGTCTTTTTTGAATAGAATTATTGAAAATTTAATTGAAAAATTTATTGAAAACGATAAGCTAAAGACACATAGGGTAACTGTACTAAATTTCGGCCAGTTTGCAATTTCGGCCACGTCTTTGTTCCTCAAATTTTCATGAATTTTTAGTTTTTGTATACTCTTGAGTCTAGAGATTATACAATGCAATAAAATAATAAATAAATATTGCTTCGACAAACGAGATGATGTGAAAAGGGCATTGGAAGAATTCCGGAAGGGCAAGGAAACTATGAGAATGAAGGTGGCCGAAATAGGCCGCCAAGACCGTACACTGTTCCGGGATTATGCACATTTTCGGGACCGAAAAAACGCGCGAAATGCCTTTATGAATCGCGAATCGAGAAAATTTGTATACCCGCAGGCGATTTCTTTTAATTAAACCTTCCGTAGAACGAATTTCGCGCGGGATAACCGTAGTCAGAGTAAAAAGATTCAACTGTTAAAAAGAAATTCATCAACAAACAGTACCTTTTGTCCAGAGTTCTTCAATAAACTGTTAGAATTTTTAAAATTTTTACCTTAATAAAAGAAATTTAAGTATTATACTAAAAAATAAGCACAATATCTTCAAACTTCCCTCGTTACCAAATAGTAGGAGAGACTGGGGCAAAAAGTCACAAATCTAAAAATTCAAAATTCAATATCTTCCAAGGTAAAAAAAGCGGCTCAATTTTTTTCTATAGATAGCCTCCATAGACCTTCTTCAATGTCGTGGGTTTCTTATGCCGAAAATAGACACAGGCTGATCCTAGAGAATACTCAGCTTGAAAAATTTGGCGTTAAAGGATCAGCCCAAACTATCATACACTGGGGATTTAAGATCAAGGATTAGCGTTTTCAGCGTAAATTTTCATTAAATCTCCACACTTTGATTGCTGAAGGACTTCTTATGTGCATTATCAATGGATTTTTCGTACAGGAAAGAGCACTATGACCTTCCCATTACTCCAATTTTAATGCATTTTAAGATTTTGCAACATTGTGTACCATTACTCTCCATGTTTTTCACCCAATTGACATTTCGAAAAACACCCAAAGTGAAGGATAGGGGAAATTTTTTTAAAAAGGCATTTTTTAAAGAAATTTATAGTAGTGTGTAGAAGCCTTAAAAAAGAACTGAACTTAGTAGAGGAATTCTGTAACAGTCTGAGAATGTCATATGACAAACTCTTTTTTATGATGAATTCTTATGAACTAATGAGAAAATTCGTCTCATATCAGTTACTAAATGCTTAATAGAGCTGCTTGCAATAGCAATTTGACACTCCCCGTGTTGTGACCCAGAAAACACATTAAACCACAGGTCCTTCTCCTTGTCCTAGTGAACACATTTAACCTCAGGGCGCAAGTCTTGATGGAAACACACTCAGGACGCAAGCCTTCATGGAAACACACTACACTTTGGAGATTGAACACTTTATTCAGCTGAACTCCATCACTCCCCTTACAAAACTGAACAATCTTTCTAATCCAATTCCCCTTTTTATAATCTTTGCCTTATTTCTAGAATGATCTTATTACTCATGCGACATTTCTTCCTATTTCACCATTTCTTCGAATTCCTCAAGAGATCGCATGAATTCTCCCTCCACATTTGGAATACGCTTGACCCATTAGGCGTCCAGCTAAAAGCTTTTAGGCAATTCAACCAAACAACAATAAACATGTCATTTTTTTATTAGCCTCCAAATGCGCAAAGAGCATTATCCGGCATGATCAGGAAATGAGATCATAGCCTCCGAGGAAATAAGAAAAAAATCATATTTAGAGCATTATTGTGAAAAGAAAGAAGAATATAGATTGAATGAAATGTAACCCTGAAGGGGTTACAACATTATGAAATGTAACCCTGAAGGGGTTACAACATTATGAAATGTAACCCTGAAGGGGTTACAACACCCGGACTTTATTGTTATCGTACTCTCGCATTAACCACGAAAATTTGTCATATGACATTGTCATACTAGTTACAGATTTCAACCCCAGATCGAGTGCTTTTCCACCTAGCTCATTTTTTTTGTCTGTTGTATTAGGTGAGATTCTTAACAATCTCACCTACTATAATCCTAACAAAATTTCATGTCCTCCGATCGAGCTCAAACTTGGCCAAAATATGTTTCAGCACTTCCTGATCACGAATATATATGTGGCTAATTTACGTTCCCGGCCGGCCGCTCTTTGGAGCTTAATAGCTCCTAAACTAAAAAAGATATCGACTTGCGGTTTTCGGCAAAGGTTAAATATCGGGTGAAAATTGCAACTTGGTGCATTGACCCTCCACCCCCCCCCCCCACCCCTCCTTCCGCCATTTTGAAGACCCCCCTTTTTTGTTTTCTCAATGGCTCAGCCCCTATGGCATCGATCGGGCTCAAATTTTAGTATGTTATAGCTGGGCCTTAGGGCTTTCCATCAATACCAAACTTAAGGTCCCCGACCCCCCTGACCCTAGCTATAAGGGTCAAAAAAATTTCTTAAAATTGCCATAACTCCAGTTCTAATTGTCAGATTTTAAAAAGTGAGGGCTTTTTGGAAAGCTCTCGTGAAATGCCACTTCCTCTTCTAACATCGAAAGTTCATAAAACCACCGCTAGGGGCGCTTTTTTTAAAAAGAAAATTTTTAAATCTTAAAAGTTAAATAACTCAAAAATTCCATTGTGCATCGGGCTGAAATTTTAGTATGTTGTAGCCGTTGATTATACCTATCAAACAAAAAAAACCTTAAGTCGATCTAAAACCCCTGACCCGAGTTATAAGGGGTCAAAGTTCGAACATTGACCGGCCTCTATCTCCGGTTCTAATTAACATAGCGACCTAAATTTTACCTTTTTGGTTTCGTCTCGATGAGCACTTTCAGATGGAAGTTCAAAAATTCACCAAAATTCATCGAAATTCAAACTAATTTTTCTCAAAAACGGCATTGTGCAAGTTAATGAAATTTTAGTATGTTGTAGTCCAGTCTAGAACGTTTCCAAAATGGTGCATAAGTGCGCTGTGGTTTCAATAGAACCGGAGATATGAGGGGTCAAAGTTCATGAAATTCAAAAAATCATATCTCCGGTTATATGTGACCGATTTTGATGAGTGAGGGCTTAAACGAAAGATCTCACCAAATGCTACAACTTTCTAGAACACTTGAACTTCGTGGGACCAACACCAGGGGCGCCACAGTCGACAGACCAATTTCAATATCACATAACCTCAATTATTTCGACTGTCGCTGAACCGATTTTGATGATTACTTCGACATAATTGTAGAGAACATTTGTCTCTATATTTCGTCCATACATCATTTTTCGATCAGATAATGCGATCTGTCCGATTTTGTCGTTTAAGTGTGAAAAAATTGATTTTTCCCATAATAACGCTTTGAAACCAAGACACTTAAAATAGGGTTTTAAATGGAAAGTCTCACAAAATACAACAATTCTTTGATATAGTTGAAGTTCATCAAATGAACACTTGGGGCGCTCTGGTCGAAAAAACGAGTTCCGAAACAAACAATCTCGATTATCTCGGCTTTTGATTAATCGATGAGATCATGTTCTACGGCAAAATTATAGAGAACATTCTGGTCTACTTTTCACCCATATATCACTTTTCTGTCACTCCATCCAAATCTTTGATATTTTGGTTTAAATACAAAATTTGTATAATTTCACGAATTTGATTCAAGATAACTGAATGGCATCCCCCAACTTCAGCTCTACATCGAATTTACATGCATTCCGAGTTAGCTCACATTAAGAATCTCACCTACATAAGCCGGTTAGGATTATCTGTCCTTTTTACTTTATATTCAAGCCCTATGATAAATTTATAACTAATATTTTATTGAAATCCTTGTAAGATGTTGTTCGGTTTTCCACAATGGCGGAAGATAAAAACCACAAGTTCACGTCCATCACTGTTTTTTCCTAAGAATAATTTTAGACAATTGATCTCAATAGGAAAACCGAATAAACATCAAAATAAGTTTGTTGTGGTAGCGTTTTGACCATTGACGTAGATGTTTTATTTGACGTTTATTCGGTTTCAACGGTTCTTGCACGCCTCGGACATAGGGGAAAGTAATTTGCCTTCGAACGTTTATGCCTTCAAATAATGTGAATTTCTTTTATTTTTTCCTAAGAGACTTATGCCTAGCACCACGGATTACTATATTCCTGGATAGTAGGTAGACATTTGTGTGTCCCATAGTAGTGCAAACAAAGTGAATAAAAGTACGAATAAAGACGTCGTACCCTTGCTTCTTGTATTCTCGAGACTAAAAGTCACTTTTATCCTGTATTTTCACTCCTCAGCATCAAATCGCATTATTCTTGGGTGCACTTTTATTTGGTTTGTTTGCACTACTATGAGACACGAAAATCTCTACCTACTATCCAGGAATATAGTAATCCGTGCTAGCACACGATAACTTCTGTTTGTAAACATGTTTTCTAAATTTATTATGAGAGAGAGCGAGTTGACTAGATCTGCATTTCAGTCACTCTCATTGAAATGTCAAAAACATGTTTACTAAACTAAATTTATTGTGCGTTGGACATTACACATAAGTATTACATAATTATTAATAATTGATAATAAACTAAGTAATATTTAATAAAAATGTATCAGTCTCCTAGGAAAATTAAAGGAAATTCACATTATTCGAAGGCATGAACGTTCGAAGAGAGACTCCTTTCCCCTACATTTTCTGTGTCCCCTAATTGGGATTATGGCAAATCTTACCTGTGCTAGCAATACTCTTTTATATTCTCTTTTTCAGCACAAAGGAGTTCCTTATTCAATCCGAAGATACACTTAGATGCTTCCAACAGTGCATTAGACTCAATGAAACTCATATTGCTGTGTGGATTGAGTATGGATCATTTGCCTATACACTGCACTCCTACTGTTCCCGGAATCTCAAGCAGGCCAGTGAGACTCTGTCCATGGAGGGGTTTGCTTTTGTGGAAGATCGCAAGGAGCAATGTATAAAAATTGCTTATGATTGTTTCCACACGGTAGAGATGCTGAAGCATGTGGATGAATTGAAGGGGAATGCTGAGGAGTCACATGATGAAAAGTGGCTCTATCACTATATGCTGGGAAAAGTGTCGGAAAAGCGAAAAGAACCACCAAATGTCTACCTGGAACACTATTTGAAATCCTCAAAGTATTTGTACGATAGCAATGCAACTTATCCCATTCGGATAAGTCATACAAATCCACAGAATTTGTCTGTTGAGGCTCTGGAGATTTTCTATCGGATTACAGCGGCAATTATGAAGTATTTGGAGCAACATCGGACTGTTACACGTGAATTGGGGAAATTGTTTAACAAGGTACTGAAACAGCTGGCAAACAGTGCTTTTATGTTCAATCAGGCAAAGCTGGATAATAATACGCTGAATGCACTGAAGAGGCAGAAAATTGCTGCAGCCAGTGCTGAGAATGCAAAGAGGCAGAAGACTGAGGAGAATGTGCAGGAAGTTGTGAGGGAGGTGACAGGAGAGCCGAATGTCATGGAAGTTGATCAGGGAGATGTGAAGACCAAGGAGGAAGTTGTTGAGGAAGGGAGGGCTAAGGAAGGGGGAGATGGGGAAGTGAAGCCAAAGGAAGTGGTGAAGGAAGAACCTCCTCCTACTCATATCCGGAGGAGTTCCCAGGAATCTACTGCTACTTCCGTTACAACGACAACTACGACGGGAACAACAGGAACATCGAGTTCTTCATCCAGTTCCTCATCGGAGTCAGGTAGCAGTGATTCTGAGACTGATTCTGAGTCATCCAGTGATGATGAGCAGCAGAAAAATACACCATTGACGGATGATGAAGTGGAAGTGATTTATAAGGCTTGTGTGAAGAATTTTGAAGAGTGTTTGGCACGATTTCCTGAACATTTCAAATCAGTTCATCGATTGGTGCATCACTATTTGACAGCTCCGGAAAAACTCAGGTCCATGGAGAAGGCTAAGCAACTCCTACTGGGAACTTACACAACGACACTGGGCAATAAGATTCAGGGATTATTTGTCGATAGAAAAACTAATAATTTCTTCAATGGGATATGGAGGATTCCATCATCGGAGATTGATCGTCCGGGTAGTTTTGCTGCCCATCTGTCTAAGTGTGTGATTGTCTTGATGGATGTTTTAAAGGCAATTTGTGACCATAAGATCCTTTTTGAGCTGGCCCTTCAGTTGCATCGATCACCGGAAGCTGATAAGAAATACATCAAAGATGCCGAAAGGAAGGAACTCTTCCAGCAGGCTATCTCTTTCTGTGTGCAGTCCTTCAGGAGTCTGCTCAAGAGGCATGGAACTGATGAGAGGAATGATGGGAAATTGCTGGATTTACTCATTGAAATCTACACGACGCATAGGAAGTGCATCAAGCATATGCAGCAGAAGGAAAGTATGTTTCTGGTCGTTCTCATTGATGCCTACAAGAGTTATATTCAGGATAAGATAGCTAAATTGCCGGAAAATGTGAATCTTGGGGATTTGGCTGTGAAGTTGTGTGTACATGAGATTAATGCTAGGAGAGCTCAGGAGAAGCAAGCATCGTTACCGAGTACGCCTACTCAGTTACCAGAGCCTCCTGAGGGACTTGCAAAGGAAATTAGCCTTCCAGCTGGTACAACATCCACAAAAGTCACTCAAACAATTGTGACAGCATCTGTCACGACAACTACGCCAAAGTCCACGTACATTCCGGGACTTTCGCGACCACGGGGACGTCCGGCAGGGAGTAAAAATACCTCGTCAACGTCATCAACGCCAACTTCAGTGGTGAATCCTCTGTTGGATCCACAATTTGCCACTCTCATGGCTATGTACTCCAATCCATCGCTATTTACATCAGCAGGCTTTGGATCTGCCCCTGAACCAGCTGTAAATTCCTTCCTAGCCGAGTACTACAAGATGGCGCTGTCGCCAGGATTTGGGATGATGTCAAATTTATCAGCCATGTCGAATCCTCTGCTGAATCTCAGTGGAATGAAAATGACCTCACCGACTCCGAAACTTCCATCGGGAACGACACTTCAGCCACAGGTGTCCAGTAAGATGGCAAAGTCATCAGCTACTAGCCCACAAATTCCTCAGGTTGACATGAAAAGTATTATAGCTTCGGCAGCTAGTATGGTAGCTTCCAGTGGAAAATCCACTTCCAGTACGATAAATCTAGGTGGTGGGCAGTTGACTATCACGCCAACACAGCAATGTTTCTCCCCGAAGGATTCACCAAAGCTTACTGAGAGCAGCAAAGTAAGTTCCAAGCCAAGCTACGCTCAGGAAGTCATCAATGCAGTGGCTAGTAAGATAAAAATGCCAACAATGGCTTCAAGGCTGTCACTGCCGTCGGAATTGCCTAAATCGCTGACTATAACGCCAGCCAAGGAGCCAGGGAAGAGATCCACGAGTCTCGATGGGTATCAGGGAAAGATGGACGCCCTCCAGGCGGGACTGATGCCGTCGGCACAGGGAAAAGTGAAGCCGGTCAAGAAGCGTTCCAATGCAACGCCCTACTCAAGGCCATCAACTACAGTTGCTCCTATAACTTCAATAAGCCAATGGAGTCAACAGATGACATCGCAGTACAAGGGAATATCCATGCCGAGTCAGGCTGAAATGATTCGACTGCAAACTTATAGGGATTCATATTTGGAATTTCTGAGTAATCCCAAAGCGAGTTTTCCACCTACACAGGGCTCTCAGGGGGGTACCAGTAAGAAGGTGACAACGCCCAGATCCAGGGAAACCACTCAGGTCATCTCGACGCAAAATTTAATTTCAAGCAGCAAAGTTTCTCAGTCAAAAGTAGAAATTCCCAAGACATCTCTACCGAATTTTTCACTTCCGCCCCTGCCTACGTCACCAGCATTGTCGGTGTCTCCTGCCAAGTCACCCTTGCTCTCCCTGACACCACCTATCACCGGCTCGCCTACGAAGACACTGCAGCAAAAGCTGGCAGAAAGACAGAAGGCAAATGCTTCGATGAATGAGAATAAATCCAGTTCATCGAAAGCAACGACAAATCCCCCAAGGCGTCCTCATCCTGATGATGATGTCATTGTGCTGGACTGACGATAGGCCCCACCAAACGAGTTAGTACAAGATACACCTCGTTGGATTAATTTTATTTGTCATCTCTTAAAAAATAATCAAGGATCTTAATGAAAGTGGAGTAAGAAACAATTATTATTACAAAGAGAGATCTCAATGAGATTAATTTTTCTTTTGTAAATTCACCTTCAACGTAAAACACCTCGAGATATGTACACAATAAAATCGAGTTAAATCTTTATATGACTGGTAATAGCCAGTCCAAAAAGCTCTTGTCCAGGTGTTCAAAATATACGGTGACAAAAAAAAAAGAAAAAACGTAAAAGCTTATGTAAAAAAATGAGGCATTTTGACACGCGAATAAGTGATATTGAGGGAGGGAAGGGGGATAAACTCAACGGTGAAACATTGACTATCTTCTTTTTCTTATAAAATAAATTAAAAACAATGTATAATGATCACACATTCAACAGTTTCATCTTCCTGTCCTTGTTTGATTTTTGCTTTGGGCTCAGTTGCTGCCACCCCCGCCGCTGATGCCCACATTGAGGCTGGCACAGCAGTTGCTTTGGCTGAAGTAATTGGATTTATTGCCCAGATTGGCCAGACCGCCAGTTTCACTTCGCGGTGGCATTTCCTTATTACGAGCTTGCTCAATCAGTTCCGCTGCGATCTCATAGAATAGTCTCTCGACATTGTCTGCCTGCTTGGCTGATGTCTCCAGGAAGTACATCCCGTGCTGTTTGGCGAATTCTTCGCCGATCGAGGTGGGTACTTCACGATCATCGCGATCAGTTTTGTTGCCTGAAAAAAAAAAAACAATTAATTTGTTAAAAAAAACAGGCCTTTTGATGCTAGGGGGAAGTGGGGCACCTTTGAAATTGGGATTTTTGTACCATGTTTAAGTGGAATTGAGCCATATCATAATGTAATTTAGCTTCTCAATCTGTGCAGCTAAATTATATTACGATAAGGCTCAATTTTATTTCAAAAGAGGTGAAAAATCCCAATTTCAAAGGTGCCCCACTTTCAAAAGTGTCCTACTTCTCCCTATTTCAATGAAAAATAAAGAGAAAAACATTTTTTCCGTACATTACTGTCCTTATGTGCTTCTGCGTTATCGACTTTTCGTTTTGTTGGTTCCTGTCTCGACTGTTTTCATCAGTCCTCCTCGTGGTCTGAAACCACGAAACAGTCGTAACAGGAATCAACAGAGAGTACAGTCGATTATGCAGAAGCACTTGAGAACAATTGTACTAAAAAAATGTTTTTATTAGGAGGTACAGTAGACTCTCTCAAATTCGGGCATATAGGACCGAAATGTCAGCCGAATTAGACAGAAATTCGGGCGACATGTGCATATAGATATTGAGTTTACACACTGATATATATCGTAAATTGCATGAAAATCCCTCAATAATGCAAAATCACATCAAAACTAAGACAAACCATGCCAAATTTGAGCATATTTGATTCATTTGATTATCATAATTATACTTGAAAAATGACAACAAACTTTTTTTAAATGTAACTGCTGCCCGAATTAAAAAGTAGCCCGATCTTAAAAGAGCCGAATTTGCGAGAGTCTACTGTATTTCAAATTCCAATGAAGAAGGAACATTTTTTTAAACATTTTACTGTTCTCAAGTGCTGCTATATAATCAACTTTTCTTTGTGTTGATTCCTGTCACAACTGTTTAGTAGTTTTAGAACACAACGAAAACTGGGAACACAGGGAAAACACAAAGAAAAGTCGATAATGCAGAAGCACTTGAGAACAGCGTAGTGCTAAAAAAAATGTGTTTAAAAGAAAGATTTCAACACATAAAGTTTCAAATTCGATTTGAAGTGTTAAAATTGGACCTAAAATAAATGCTGAATTCTTAATTTATTTATAATAGAATTATAGGAGAGAAACAATCCGCCTATGTGCGATATATATGTCATGAAATCATAGATGTCCCCCATTTGCTTAATATCTGTCGCAAGTATACTGGTCAGAGAGATTCTATTCTAGGGAGCCAGTCTGTACAAAATTTGCTTTGTGACCCACGGTAATTAGGACACTAAATTAATGTATTTAAACTCCCTATCACTCTATTACATTAAAATTTTATGACAGAATTATCTGGGTCTTACTCTTAAATTTTGATTTGTTCAGTAAAAAAAAGCGGAATTCGAGCCGCAGAAATAGGTTTAATATGAGAAAACATTATATTTTGTCATATTCGCATTAACTGTTCTATTCTAATCATTTTATAATGTTAAATAAATTTTAAATTTATGTTGATTTTAAAGAAAAATCATTCTTTCGTTTTTGTATGATTTGCGTTTTACAATTTGTTTCTGAAGAAGTCAAACGGTAACAGATATCAACCTCCGGTTTTTTCGAGTACCCCCGTCCCGTAAAAGAACATTATATCGCTCCTTGGAAATTACAAGGGACCAACTAATTTTCGGCCATTTTTCAGGAGACAGCATGAAAGATTCAACTTTGTGTAGTATCTCAATTTAATGACTGAACCAAAAAAAATTATTTCTTTTCTATTTGTATGAGCACTAATATAAGCATCGAAACTTTTATATTTTTACCTTTCAAAATATGTTATTAAATGAGTTAGCTCCTTGTCGTTCTAAATGATGCGCAAATTTTCATGAAATTAGAATGACACGGGATCAACTTGCTTGAGTTAGTCCCCTGTTTCACAAAAATTTCAACGATGAATATATTTTGTGCCCCTTTTTCAAACAAAATTATGCAAGTAATCAAAAAGATTAAAATTTTGAAAAACTTTTCTAATAACGAAATTTAATGACTTATATCATCTGAAAATTTATTAAATTGTCTTTCTAAGTGCATTAGAATCTTAAAATCGCAAAAAAGTGAGTTGACCCCTTGTAAATTTTAAGGAGCGATATATACATTTTTCTTCTTTTCCTGTCTTTTTATTTTATATAGGAAAGTAGTTTTTCGGATTTGCATAATTTGAAAGACATTATCACTTATAGCAAAATGAAGGCGCTCAAAATAATGTTTTTTTTTAATTGTATTTTTTATATTTCGAACCTTCTTGTAAAACAAGTTGTTAAGTTTTCACAATTAATAAAATAAATCATTTAAAAATAGAAAAATTAAAAAAAAGACAATTCTGAAGTTGCGAAAGAGGAGACTGGCTGGAGTACCTAGCCTGAACTGAATAGTCCCACCCTCTTCCCAAGGTAGTTGTGTTTAATACTAAAATTATAAAGTTTTAATTTTCAAAAAATAATAAAATATTCACCCCAAAGAAAGAGTTAAGAGACAAAAATAAACGAGCAGTAAAATCTTCTCAAAATCTTGGTCAGTCACAAACCTTGTAACTTTAAATCACTTACTGATAAATTGAAAAACTAATTTTCCTTTGCTAAAAATTCTTCTGTTTTATGTAAGGCTGTCGGACTCACTCGGGTCCATATAGCCATGCTAAAAATTCACATAATATTTTCACCGCTGTCAATTTCTTCTAAAAATAGTGCCGATTTCGTGACGATCTGCAGATCTTATGCTAATCTGCCGATCTCATGCCGATTTTTCATCAAATTGTGCCGATCTGTCAAATTCTTAGTAAAATAGAGCAGAGATCTGCAGATTTTTAGCACCAGGTTGACACAATTTCCGATCGCTCGCCGCTCACTATTCACTCTGATAGCCACTTATTCATCTTTTGATTTTAAATTTTTCTTGATCATTTGTACAGTGCCATTAAGAAGTTTTTAATTATCTTTAGATCTCAGACATGGCTTAGAAGTTTATCATTCTCAAAATTAAATTACTTTATTAATACGATTTTTTAACTAGACAATATGATTTTTTCACAAAAAAAGAGTCAATTTACTGACCAAAACTTGTTTGGTCATTAAAATTAAAATTTGGTCTATAAAAATATGTTTAATAGGAAAACGAAATAAAAAAAATAGTTATTTCTATAAAAAAATAAGTTTGTCTCAATCAGAAACTATTCATGTCAATGATAGCAGTATTGAGTATTTATTAAAAAGTTTATTTAAAAAATCGAAAACTTCAACTTGTTTAAACAATACGAAGGATTGCGAGGTATAAGAATTGATCAAAGACATTAAGGGCGTTATTCATTTTAACCACCAGAAGAAGAAAAAATTATCCTCTATTTTTTAATTTTATGATTATGGACATTATGGATATCGCTTGATTATGTTTCAAGAAAAAATATTTTAAACGAAAAGTACCTTCATATTTTATTCGAATATCTATTCTGTAATTTCGATGGCTATATTCTTGTGTAGGGGTAGGTTTTTACGCTTCTCCTACATTCTGGCTTCAAACACTTCATATCTTTTCTTATACTTTTTTAAGGAGTTTGACGAGTTTAAATATATTTTAATGGCTAGTATTAAATCACACGTATCCTGAAAAACATTAAGTCAGATTCATTAAACCATTAAAGGAATATGAAAAAATATAAAGTGTTGGAAGCCTCAGTAATGTGCGAAGCTTGAAAGCTTACTTCTAATAGTCCCTTTAGCTTATCCTAAGCTTGTTTTATTTATTCTAATATTTTTAAACAATAATAATACTTCATTTACTTTTGATTGTTTTTTTGTAATTCTAAGTAGAAATGAAAACAATATAAAACCAGAATTTCAAGCACTTTCGACGAATGCTGTGTTTTTCCATTTAGATTTATTTGTTTTTAGAAAAATATTAGCCTTGATCTAAACCACCTAAATTCATCAATTTCGGACTTCACAGATGTTCATGGCAGTTAGAATAATTTATTTACATCATTTTTCTAAATTTATTTTTCACAATAATATAAATTATATAAAGAAATTTTTTTGGTTAAAAAATGAATTAAAGTTTTTACCTTGAGTAAATTCAATTTATAAATGTCCAAAAATCATTCTGAGAATTTTATTCGCATTGCAAATATGACAAATTCCAAGACAAATTTAAATTTGTCACAATTTAATATTCATAAATCAAAGTACCGGAGATGCGGGTGACTCCACCCTTGCTTTTCGTAAGCTTTTCTTTAATTCTAGCACTTAGGATAATCTTTAAATTTAAACCATCTTTAAGTCCTCGAATTCTAGAATTAAATATAGAAGCTTGGGAAAAGCAAATGTGCAGTCATCCAGATCTACGGCACTGTTTTCTAAAAGGGATCGGTAATCTTTGTTTTTTTCCATTTTGTTTTTTTTTATGCCCAGCGCACAATAACTGTTATTTATAAACATGTTTTCAAAATTTCCTATAAGAGTGAGCGAAATGACTATATCTCACTCTCACTGAAATGTCAAAAACATGTTTACTAAACAAAAGTTATTGTGCGCTAGGCACTTTTGTGTCGCTTCTTATCTAAAAGCCCAAGTAAACTTATATTGATACTCGAGAATAATTTTAGTCTGTAAAATTTGGCGGTAATGGCGTGGCCACACTTTTTAGATCGGTAAAATTTCATGTAATCGAAATTCACATCCCTTTCTTTCTCAAACATTTTCCATATATCTGTCTCAGTCTTTTGGACTGTTCTTCTTCTTTTAAACATCACACTAAATTAAACTTTTAGTTCACTCGAATGAAACATCTATAAGGTAAGGGAAGTAGGTATCGGCCAGTTAAGAAAAATGCTCCATAATTTGCTTAAAATAAAAGCTCTAAACCAATTTTTGGCACTTTTGAATATGCCAATTGGAACTCTAGCATTCCATTTATCAATATCTCTACATTTGATCTCTTAATAATTTACAGAAATTAGTAAAAAAAATGGTAAAATTGCAACTATGCACTGTGAATATTGCTTCGGCCATATGAAATCAGATGTAGAAGATATCGGCCGAGAGTGGAGCAGGTATCGGTCGAAAAATAAATCCCTTCAGAAATAATACAAATTTAAACATTTTTCTTTTTGATTACGATGTATTCGAAGAAACACTTTCCGTCATCCATCCCTTATAAGAACCGATAATTGCCGAACTATCAGGAGCAGTTTTTATCACTTTACAGGAAGATTGTTAGTGAAGGGATGTCTGGATCTTCTAATTTTTCACCGTAATTATGATCCTATTCTCGACGACAAAGTATTAATGTAGTAGATTTAACGATAAAAAATCCAGTTTCGGTTTGTCCCATGATCCTCCACAAGCTTAGATTATTCTTTTTCTTGACTTAGTACTGGCTTACCAGTGGTTTTCCTTTTGATTGTCTTCCGGAAAGTTTATCATTCAGGGTCAGTCTGGGCATTCCATACTTTGCAGACATTTTCGAGAGGATTCACTTGTCGTCATGGCATCTAGCACACTTGTCAATCCTTCCTCTGAATATTATAGTTTCTAAGACACCCTTCAAAATGTTTAATATTGATAAAATGCAAAATTTACACTATGGGGAAGTTCGTTTGCAAAACAAAAACATAACCTCTACTGCTCGCGAAAATGACATCGAAAATGCGATGAGAAATGGCCGGTGAGCTCTGTACTTGGAACAAAACGTACTTATTCTCAATTAACAAATTAATTATTATGCGTAGCGAGATAATTAAAAAGTGTTCTGATACTAAAAGTGGAATAATTGAGTAATATTTTTTACATTCAGACAGATTCGTAAATCATTTAAACAAGGTATAATTCCTTAATTTGTGTCACTGAAATTCTAGTATAAAATCATAAGAATTTGAGAAATGGCTCCTTTTTGATTAAGACTCCGATACAGTGATTCAAGAAATTAAATGAATAATTATATTTTCTTAAAAAAGTCGACGAAAAACTTAATTCAGAAAATTATATATGAACAAACGCAATATATTTTCCATTAGGCAATTGGTAAAACTTAGTTAGTAATTTTTAAATATTCATTTTATCTTGGTGGCCGATATCTTCTACAAGCTGGCCGATACAAGATGCATGGCCGATATGTGCTTCTCTTACCTTATATACAAAACATGTGAGAAAAAAAGAGATGTGAATTTCGATCACACGAATTTTTACCGATCTAAAAGGTCTGAGCCATAAAGGATGAGATAAAAGAACTTCTAAACCATGATCCTATAAGCTCTCAGTGTATAATATTTTTGGCTATTTCCCTTACCGGCTGATCCTAAATATTCTCGAGGATCAGCCTGAGACTATTTGTAGCTTAATATTTTTAACGAAACATAAAATTATCTAACTCTTTCTTTTTTTTTTACTTTCAACCAATTTAAAAAAAAAAAGTTATTTTTATGAATTGTTTAATGTTTAATTTTAAATTTTACATCTTCTCACATGAAATTTAGACTTAAAATAGAAAACTAGAAAACCTTTTGGTTTCTTCCATTGAAAGATTACTAATTTTTAATTTCCTTATTCTATGTTTATTACTCACCCACGAGAATTTTTAGTACTTTGGTATTGGCATACTCCTGAATCTCCCGCAACCAGTCCGGAAGACAGTCAAATGTGGGCTACGAGGAAGAGCAGAGAAGCGTGATTGAATGTTGTGCACAAACTTTCTTCCGTGTCTTTTCACGCAATATCAATCACCCAATTACCTGGCAACTTATGTCATAGACCAGAATTAAGGCATGCGCTGATCTGTAATAGCTCTGTGTAATTGAACGGAACCGTTCCTGGCCAGCGGTATCCCAGATCTGCAATTTGATCTTTTCATTGTCAACCTCAACGGTCTTGATCATGAAATCCACACCAATTGTGGCGCCCTGTCCAGGCGGGAAGAGACCCTGAGTGAATCTACGTACTAAGCACGTCTTGCCGACTCCTGCATTTCCCACTAAAACAACTTTGAATAAGAATTTGTAGTCCATTTCCATTTCATTCTGCAAAGAGGAAAAGAAAAAAAATAGAAGAATCAGTTGCATTAAGAGATTTGAATTTTTAAATCTGATCGACATGTCGATCAGTTATGGCAGTGGAATTAGTTTTATGGTGGGAGAAGATTGTCATTCTGTTTGAAATTTCTTTTGTTTTGTCTTGGAAATCCTGCATATTTTGGGGAATTTTCTGTCTTTTCCTCTGCTAAATTGTGATGAAAAGTCGCAGTGAATCTATGGAAAGTAATACTTCCTACTTATTTGAGAAAGAGAGGCTGGAAAGTTTCAAAAATTGGGACTTTAGTAGGAGCAAAACATGCAACGAAAAAAAGGTAACCGGTGTGAAACATCCAAGCATTTCCGGACAGGCATTTATTGCAATATTTGTCCTTTCAGATGGCCGAAGCGGGATTCTTCTGCATCGGCTGTGACTCAGCGGCGTGTTTTATGTGCGGGAAGGAGCTGGACGGTTGGGAAGAACAAGACGATCCATGGGTAGAACATAAGAGGCACGCTCCACAGTGCCAATTTGTTAAAAATTGGAAGAAAGAAGATGATTACACGGTATAGAAATCCCTAAATACCCCAAAAAAATTGCGATAGCTAATCCGCTGATCACTGTCTATGTTTCAGGTGAAGGAATTTTACTTGTTATTGGAGAGCTTCCTGAAGAATAAACTGGAAAAAGCACACCTGGACGATATCATGAAGCTCAATGAAGTTATGGATAAGATGAGGGCTCAGATTGTTAAAAACTTTCAACCTTGACTTGCCCAAAACGTAAATAAAATTCATATTTTCTATTCTATTAAATGCAAATAATTTACTTTTGAAATGCCTAAGCAATTATCCGCAATTGGTTGGGGAATTAAAGTACATTCGATTCCCGCCCAGAAAGTCAGATAAATCTTGATCAGTTTATATCAACTATGATTCTTAATGCACACTCAATATACTTGTAAAATCGGTATGGAATTATAGTTTTGGGATGTATAGGTATTTTCAATTTGTGAAAAATGCATTTTTTCTAGCTAGAATAAAAGAGAATTAAATGCTATACCTCAAAAGATATTCTTACGTCATTTACAGCTTACCCGTGTACAACTGATTCATACATCACTCAAAAAAAAACCCCAAAATTATTTTTACTAGTAATGAAATTGATTTTGGGACAAAAATTATTAATCGGTTCATAACCCGGTTTATAAAAGATTTGAACTGATTTATAAATCACTAAAACATTGCCTAAAATACCTTAGAAGAAATATAATTAAAGGTCAATGGGCAAAATGGTCCAACTTTTCGCCACGAATTAGACCTATACCATCGAATAGGTATATTGGCAAGGTATAACTTTTGTTCCGGGACCAACCTCAAAAGTACATATGTAGAAAAAACACTAGAGCATAAAACATATGTGACGTATTTTCTAACAAAAACTCCTTTTATGCAGTAACGGTTTATATATTATATTGATTGTTTCAAATAACAATTTGTAAAGGAAGACTCAAGGAAGATTTTCCTAGAACAAACCATAGGTTTATCATTTCATTTTCCCTGCATTTTTCCAGATCTTCCTTATAAATCTTCTAAAAAAAATTTGAATATTTAAAATGTTTCCAAATGCAGAAATATTTTCTTTGAAAAAATAGTTGAAACCTCTTAATGTCGATGGGTCCTAAGAGATATTGTTATTCAGAAACTTTGAATAATAAGTTCAGAGTAAAAATATGTTAAGAAGGCCACTACTCTCAAATTTTTGTATTTTATTTATTTATTTATTTTTTTGATAACGGTCCCTTTTCAACCCTATGATCTTCAACAAGCCTAGCACTTTTTTTTAAGGAGAATATTTCTGTAAAAGAGACAAAAGGATGCAATACTTTTAATGCAATTAAAGGATATTCAATGATATTTGAGGAAAATCTGGATGATTACAAGGAAAATGGAGAGATAGGGAAATGGTTTCTTCTAGAAAATGTTTCTTGAGTTCTCCTTTCGATAAGTCGTTCTTTTACGTCAACGACTTGCGATACGCTGTTATTGAGAAAAAAAGAAAGTTTCATAAAATAGTTCTACCTTATTTCTTAAGAACCCTTACTTTAAGATATCGTAGAAATTTGACGTGATGCACTATAGGGGAGACTGGGGCACATGTAACCATTTTCGATAGATGCAAATTTGAGGTGATTTTCCAAGGACACCGTGATTTTTTGGAAAATATTTCTTAGCTCATGTTTTACCCTTGGGTATAGGCAATTCGTCGAGGGTAATGCGGATGCTGGGAAACAATTGAGTTTTCCATAAAAATAAAATTTGTGTCCCTGTGCATTTTTCTCTTTTCACAAAATACGTGGGGTAGAAGTAACCACTTTCTGGGGAGGATGTAAACACCTTTTTTCCCACCCTTGAAATTAACTTTGCACCACTCTCGATTATTTTAATTACTTAAGAGATATATAAAAACTGTATATTTTTCAAAAAATCATGACACTTTTTACAAAGAATAATTAAAATAGCAAAAAAACTAAAAGCATGCATATCAAAGACATTTTTCAATGGATTTTCCCCATATTTTGACATCATGTGACTTTTTATTGAACACAGTGCCACCAATTTTTTTCGTAATCTATGAATTATAGATATTTCGCATGAAGGTCAATTTCCCGCTCTTTTACCTACTCATTTTGTGTAATTGAAATTGCCTGATTACATCTACCCCAAATGCTGTTTTCTGACCAATTATTAATTCTTTTGAAATAATGAGAATCTCAATTTGTCTAGTAAATGCATTAATATAATCCTAAAAGATGTAGGAAAGAACTGGTATTGCTACATTTCGATTATTTTACACAGTTTTTAATTTCCAGGTGGAAATCCAAATGACCACAATAATTGAAATATCAACATTTTCGGGAAAAATTATTTTTATTTTTAAAGTATTAGGATTTTATTGACCAATTCTTCTGTGGACATACATCCCCATGGTATCTATGAATGCTTATGGGTTTTATCCTCTGGAGTCTTAAAATTAATGAAAAAAATCACAGTGTTTACAACTACCCCAGTTTACTACTGCCCCAGTTCCCCCTAAGTTTCTTCGGGAGATATGTTGAAGACACACCAAGGACTCCGAAAATACCTGTGGTTTCCGAATACACGAAAAAAGTTTTCGTTTTATTGCCTTGCAATGCTCGATGACTTTAAAAGAGTATAAGTTTGTATAGGAGCTACCAGATGCACCGGTCAGAGGAAAAATCTTAAAATATTTATTTAAAGCTTAAGTTGTATGTCGACTTTGAGCCGAATTTCGTTAAGATCGGGAAAGCCTTTTCGAGTAATAAATTGTCATAGGTGAAAATTTTCATAAGTATATCGTTAATTTGCCAATGACTGACAGTCCTTTTTGACTTGGGTCTCGGTAATTTTTAAGTCATACACTAATACGTTACTAAAAATTAGTTATAGCTATAAATAAGTTCATAATAAATTCATAACCAATTGGAATTGGTTCAGGCTTGTCAAGAATTCCAAGACCTTTCTAACGAGCCCAAACATGATACCGCTCGGTTGAGAAATATGCTCTGTGAAGCATTTTAACAATTGACCTTGAAAAAACCGTTATTAGGAATTATTCAACGGTTTTTTTGTATAACGAAAAAATGTTCGCTTAAAATTACTGCCCGCCTGCAAAATTTATAATTATTTAAGAAATTAAAGCCATAGTAGGACCAATTTTCTTATTAGTATAAGGTTAATTTTTAGTTTGCAATGTAGGGTTATGTTTAACATAACCACCAAGAACCTATTCAAATTTTTAATTGAATTGAATTGAATAAACAGAAAAGTTTTCGAATTATAAAGAATTTTGTCTAATGGTTTTGTTTGGTAAAGAGGGTAAAATTTTCACTTTGAATTTTATGAGATCAGCTCAATAAATTTTGAGGTTATAGCAAAAATAAATTTTTTTTTAACCAAAAGAGAGGTGAAATGCGATTAATCATTTCTGTATTCAGTCAAGTTTCTCAAATATGAACATTTGGGCGGTATGTATAGATGACTTCTCACTCCTCAAATTAGAACAATATTTTCAAACACGTAACCGAATTAATGTCAATTACACTTTCCCTAAATTAAGAAAAATAACTTTTAAGATTATATCAATATAATTTATTGTTAAATAAATGAAATTTATTCAGGAAGTTAATACGATAATATTAGGGAAATACCAGAGAAAAATGGTTCTTTATTCAGACTTCCACGCAAAACTCTTCACATAACCTAACATTTTACATTTTGAATTCAATTGTCATTCATATTTTAAGTAAGAGTTTATATTTAACGAACTCGCTGTATGTGAAATTGTTAAAACTGCTCTCTCTTGGAGTTCCAGCAGTTAAAATAACTATAGCGATCGATTTTCTTCTTTATTGAGATGTCAAAAAATATTAATTTTGACCACGTATAATTTTACATTTTTTCCTAGAAAGTTTTCTGTCAGAAATTAACCTATTACTGAATACTGCATACTGATGCAAAACCTAAGTGAATTTTCAAAAGAATACAATGAATGGGACTGGGACACATTCTCTTAACCAAAGAGATTATTTTGAAAAATTTGAGGTTATGCATGATCTAACCCTTCAATACCTAAAGCACAAGTCTGCAAGAGTTTAATAAAAGTATTATCTAATCCTGCAAAAGGAAATTTCGAAATTCCATACTCCATCAGTCAGTAATATTTATTCTATTCACTAAGCACTTTTAGAAATATTTTGAAAATAGTATATAGATTTACTATATTTGTGAGGTTAAAATTACATTTATTCCAAATTTTAATGAACACGCCCATCTATTCCTTTGACGTGGATAAAATATTGATCAAAAATTGTTCTAGAGAGAGACAGAGTAGATTGAGAGATTCGGCCACATAAAACCTAAACTTAAATTTAACCTATAATTTTTTGAGGTTAGCATAACCTAGAACTTTTAGAAGTAATTTATAGGCCACACAGGACACAATATTTCTTATATTTGCAACAAAACTTTTAAGCCAATTCCATCACGAAATAAGAATATAAGTTGCATTAAACAAAAGATTTCTTAACAAAATGCTGTTTTTTTTGCAAAATTAAGGCCTATAAATTTATAAGTTTATCCTATAAGATGTTTAGGAAGGTTTTTTGTTTTATAATTTGATCAGATATCGCGAGAAACACTTTACCAAAGTTTAAGTCTGATCGTAGGAAAAATTTTCGTAGCGATTACTTATAAGTGAGAATTTTAGGAATCACCAAATATTCTTTATTCAAACAACATTTGAACTCGATGGATAAACAAGCTATTGAGGGAATATTTCCATGTCCATACAATTTGTTCTACAAATTGTATTGAATGAAATTCTAGAGGATTGTCTCGTTGTCCTGATGGATCAGCCCACAGAGGTCGAAGGCTAAATGGAACGTCTATAAAATGACTAAAAAAAAAAATTGATGTATTTCTCAATGGTTTTATGTTTCATTTTTATGCCAAAGAAGACTCTTCATCCATTTCTTCTTGTGCCCCCAAAAAATATGACCAACTTGAGGCGGGATTCAAGAGGAGAAATCAATAAGTTCTCACACTCGAGGGATTTTCTCCAAAATATGCCATAAGACTAGAAAATTGAAAGTGTTGGAGACGGAAAATCTCCTCATTGAAATTCTTGTTTGTCTTTCTTGGCTGAACTATATCTTATTTGATTATTTTATGCTCTCTTTCTATGTACTGGAAAGTTTGAAAGTATTTTATGATGCTTGAAAAGGCTTCGAAACTGAATTCTTGAAGGAAACTTCCTCTTGTGAAAACTCTATTTCTGCTCTCAATTAATTTGTTGGCCAATTCAAAATTAATAAATCGCAAAAAAATTAATTTACTCTTGTGAAAATGGCCGGAAATATTAAATAAATTTTGATTTTGTAATTTTTTCTGTAGTAGAGGTTTAATAAAGTTTTCAATCATATCAAAATGTTACGCAGCTTTTACATTGAAAAATATTTATATTTATATTGCGGGTATTGCTGTATCAGATATTCCTTTCTCTAATCTTTCATAACTAATTGCATTGTCTATTTTCATCTTGTATTTTAGTACTTGACCTGATGCGCTAAGTTATCAAAAAACTATTGGTATAGCATAAAAATCCCATTCTAAAAAAATATAAGTCAATTTTTTAGGTTAATTGTTCTAAGTTTTGGGGTTATATTACGTTAATTACAAATAAAAATGCAATATATAAAATAAAATATAAAATAAAAATTTTAAGATATTTCAATGTATAAGTATAGTTTTTTACGTCTAATTTTTGTTTAATAACATAGAACCTCATACTTTATTTGGTTAAAATGAGGTTAATTCAATTCAAAAAGATTTTAGATTAGGTATATGAAGCTTGAATTAAAAGAAAATCAAGTGGCAGAATCTCTCAATATGCTATATAGAGGAATTTTGGTTTCAGCTCAAACGAAAAAGTATGTAATCGAAAGGTTCTTGAAATTTTAAATGTATGAAATTATAACCTTAAAAAAATAACACAGCAAACATAAATGCACGATTATCTATATGCTATCTGTAATATTTCATAAATTCAGTTAAATTATGAAACAGAAGGTTTGAACATTTCTGAATTAAGAAAGATAATTCAATCGTTGTTTTTGGAAATTTTTTGTTATAGATGTCCTCGTTTTCGAGGTTAGGTCATATATAATCTCAAGATCTTTGAAATAATAAGAGGATAATAGATTACCAAATAAGGCAATTAGACCCATTGCATTGCCTTATTTTTGTTGCTATTGACAAGACAAGTGCAGCAGTTTTTTTTATCTGGTTCTGACTTCTTTTTGTATTGGAAATATAAAATTTAAACACAAATTTTTCAGGTTGGAATAAGTCTGAAGCTGGAATATTTAAGGTTTTGAGTCCACGATTGAATATTTTACAATGCATGATAAATTTGAAAGCACAATCTTAGCTATACAAACTGCTATAAACAGTTCTGTAAATTATGGTGTTGCATTTAGGTTAGTTTTGATATAACCCAACATTCTCAAAAATTATTTAAGTCAAACGGGATATTAAGAAAAGATCTCGTGAAACACATTTTATAGGAAATGCTGATTTGTATATTAGATAAAGTACAATTTGCATCCTTTCGTTGATTAAAAAAAAAATTTGAGGTTATCTTTAAAATAATCTGGAAAATCCACGTTGTTGTCTGAAAAAGTTAATAAATCATAACCACCTCAAATTTTAAAAATATTTTGGAAGGCTAAAATTTCAAAAAATTATTACTTATATCTTTCTTGTATTTAGTTTAAAAGGTTAGCATGCAATGTGGGGTAGGCTTAACATAACCTTTTAACACTTCTAACTCTTTAGGAACTGGAGCTTATGCAGTTTCTAAGGTTTTTTTTTTTAATCAAAAACATTTTAGTTTAGAATTAATCGAGGTCTTACATTTAATATCTTAGACTTGTACTTATGTTACATCTTTATAGTTCGTACCCATCCAGAAGAATTGGATATTTAGCAGTTCTAAGTAATTCAGCACAATAGTTTGTTCTAGCATAATTATATTTTATTTTACACTGAGAAAAAAAAACGGGGATGCGATTAACTTTTTTTTCTCATAACTTTGACACTTTTTAGATGTAAAAATATATCAAAATTTTTTAATGTTAATTTTACACTTTTTTAAGGGTAAATATAACATGAAAAAGGGTAACTTTAACCCCTAATACACCTAAAAACCATAATATTTACACCGATTTCGGATCAATACTGCAGGGTAAAATTAACATTTCCGGAATGTTATTTTAACTTTTTCGGATTTCTCTCAGTGATGCAACGAACTTTAAAGTTCTCCGAGTATAAAGAATTTTATATAATGATTTTAACTGTTCGAACTCAAAGAGAGAGCAGTTTTAATTTTTTGGTAAAGATGTTTTATTTTGAAGTGTAAGGTTATATTTCACTTAACCCTAAATTCAAGGAGATAGTAAAATCTTATTTCTCTTACTAAAAGAAGAACTTGAATTTAAAAAATAAAATCTTACCACAAATATTTACAACGGAAATTTTTCAGTGTGTTTTCTTGCCATCCTATTTTTGAGGTTATGTTTAACAAAATCTAAAATTTCTATCTAACCTCTAAAAGTCAAAGAACAAACAAACTCTGTAAGAACAAATTTTCAAGTTCTCCGATTAAATAATTAGTTATAATGGTCTTGTTTGGTAAAGATATATTACGAAATGTGAGGTTATATTTTACTTAACCCTTTAAGGACGATTTGGGCACCGGTGACCCAAAAATGAAATTTTTCCTATAGGCTTCTAAAGTTGTGTTTTGCTCTAACTAAAAAGTCAGAAAAAAATGATTCTTTTCTGACCCCCAATTTTTGACCTTCTCGTCCTTAAAGGGTTAACCCCAAATTTAAAGAGGATAGTGAAAAGAAATCATTATTTCTCTTACTAAAAGAAAAACTTGAAGTAAAACAATAAAATCTCACAACAAATATTAAACAAATCTTTACAAATAATGTTCATATTTTTGAGGTTATGTTTAACAAAATCTAATATTTCTATCCAACCTCTAAAAGTCAAAGAACAAAAAAAAACTCTGTAAGAACAAATTTTCAAGTTCTCCGATTAAAGAATTAGATAGAATGGTCTTGTTTGGTAAAGATGTTATATTTCAAAATGTGAGGTTATATTTTACTTAACCTCAAATTTAAAGGGGATAGTGAAAAGAAATCCTTATTTCTCTTATCAAAAGAAAAACTTGAAGTAAAAAATTAAATATTACAATAAATATTAAACAAATTTTTTCAAACTTTACAATAAGATTTACTTGCTTTTCCATGTTTTGAGATTATGTTTAATAAAATCTAAAATTTCTACCTAACCTCTAAGATAAATAAAGATAACGAAGAATAAGATCATTATGCAATAGATTTTACGAGATTTAATATAAAACCACTAGTGCTTATCTTGTTTAATTTAACTGATAAGCTTATCATTAACGCTCGAATGAATTTAATAGGACAGTAAAATAAAAATATAACAATAATAAAAGTGAATAGTCTGAAAATTTGTTAAAATTTCTCGCTGAATAGCAAAGTAACTACAAATACTAAACTTTTGATTTCACATTCTCTGAAGCTTGACAAATTTAATTTACTAAATAATTCAATTTTTTCTTAAAGTCAGCTGAATGTGGCATTAGGAGAAATTTGTCTGAATATTTCAATTTCATCACGTCATGTGCAGAAAATCCAATTGATTAATTGATCTGTGTAACCCTTCTCTTAGCGCAATTTATGTGTCCAATCAATTATGCACAGAGTAAATAGAAATGAGTATAAAGTGTAAAATAAAAAAAAAAATACTTACCCAAAACCCTCTGATAAAAAAGAAAATTGATCCCACGGAGGAAGGTGTAGGAATATTTAGTGAAGATATTTCTTTGGCATATTGTCCCTCATTTTTTGCTGCATGTTCTGATTAATCCATTCTTAGTAGCTGGTTTTATTAATCCTGTACATTTCCTGAAAGTGATTTATTTTTGAAAAAATATATATTTATCACTGATGGAGAGCAAAAAAGGCATAAAAAGAATAATAATGGAGATGTGGAATTTTCTTGTGAATCTTTTGCCTATTACATGGGTGGCAATTAGTTGGGTACAAGTTGAAGAGCAATAATATGATTACTAAAGCTGCCTCCTACACGGCGTTTTAATATGAAGTGACATCACACCTTTCGGAGGTGGCATTAGCATTGGTGGTGGAGGAGGTGTATGGGTATAATATCGTGTGAGAAATTCAATTAAGACGATCAATTTGCAGGGAGGTTGGTATAATTTTAATTAGGTGGGGTATTATATAAAAAAAAGTAAAACGAAATTGGACTGAGGTGAAAAATATTTTTTTCAGCATTTAGTGCGTGAATATTTGCCAAAGAGAACTTTCACAAAAGCGAGAGAAAAAAAGTAATGTGAGTTAGTTTTAAGTATTTTTTTTTCGAGAAATCTCATTGGACTTTTACTTTTTTTCTCCCTCAGCAAAACACTTAAAACATGAACGAAAATATTAATTATTTCTTGGTCATTTCGCTGCTCTGAGCAGTTTTATGGATTGCAATATACAGAAAATTTACTATCACTCTGTAATACCTTTCTGGAGCCTCTCTGGGGGCTCACTTTTATGCTTTTTTAGTACACTCCGATAAGGCAGAAACCACACCTGGTTCTCAGAAAATCTAATAGTTAATGTTTTTTTGGTGTGATATGGCTAAAGGGTTTTTTTTTCGGAATTTTCCGTCTTATTTTCTGCACAATTCACTTGGAACCAATTCAACTGAAAAGTTCTGCTGGTCTCTGGTGGTATTTCACTTTGGGATTGTTGATGAAACTGATGGAATTGTGTGGCTGAATGTGGGGGAGTAAATCGACGTTGGATACGCGGCGCAACAACACTTTACTGACTCTCCTATTGACATCCGAAACGCTTGCGCTTTAATTCGTGCCCAAGCGAAACCACTCTCGTTCTCTTTATTTTTTTTTCTCTCTATTTTCCACACCAATATATTTTCCCACTGAGGCCTCGAGAACCGAGAAAAATTACTGACCGAGTCAGGTGACAAAATACAGAAGAGTGGGTGGATGGAGTGTGGGGTATTACCCACCGCACAAAACTCTCTCTTCAAGCGTGCTACCGTTCGTTATGAGCGCGCCAAATGAACTGAAGGTGTGCTCCCATATACTGAAATAATTCCACACTATTATTCACAAAAATTCTCTCAAACATGGAAAAGATGGAAAGGTACAGTCTCTAGGTGGGGAGTGTTCAAAAGGTGATTCATTTCACTTCCCATAAATAAAAAAAAAGAATACCCTACCATCTTACCGAGCACGCAGAAAACACTCTCAGCCTTGCACTAGTTTTTTCCAAAAGACAGAGATTAGTGGATGATGAACACCAAAGTGTAATGACACGATGAACTTGGAGAATACACTAACAGTTAGGGTTCAACTAATATGCAATTTATGAGTAAAGTTTTTTCTCATAAGTTCTCTTGTATCTGCTTCTCGCCACTTCATTTCAAATACGTTTTTTTATAATAAAAGTAAATTTATTGCTAACATGAACCACTACAAGTACCAAAGCAATAGTCTTTTTTATGATTTGGATGTTTTTGGACTGATCAGCATTTTACATCACTTGGAACCGCAACAGGTAAGTAAAGGTGCGATATTAAAATGTTAATAGCTAGGGATCTGGCAAGTTCGATCAGGTTGAAGTGTTTTTATTTAATTTTGTGCCCAATTAGTAGAAAGGAAGACTAAGATTTACTTTGTAATTTGCTTTTCGATTTTTGAATCATCATGGCGACCTAACGGAGTTTTTGATGTTCGAAATGTTCGAAATATTCTAACCTAGCGAGCACATGCAGTTATAGTTGCACTCTTAAAAAATTTAGTCCCAACTATTTCATATACAGTTATGGAAACTATAAAAAATAGTGAACATAGACCCATCCATACATTTAGCTAGGGTAGATAAATGAAATAGGTGACCAATATTAGTAGCAGTATTTTTTTCATTTAGTTATCATAACAAAATTAGTTTACTAACGGGTACTATAACATATTACAGTAGAGTCTCTCAAATCTGAATCTCTCAAATTCGAACGCCGGCCGTTTGGATTTAAAATGTCAATTGTGAGGTTATGTTAGAAAGTTCGTATTCTTGGTGAATGAAAATCATATTTATGTGCTTCTTCCTGAATGTTCACATACATTATGGTCGTGTAAAATGAAAATGAAGTATGTTACCACTAAGACTTGCGAGAAAGTACGAGAATTTGATTCAAAGTACAATTTAATCTCACACAAATTTCGTTAGTTTTGAAAAAATCGTTCGAATTTGAGAGGTGAGAAATGTCAAAAATACCCCCCGAGCGTTCGAATTTAGGAGACTCTACTGTAGTTCCAATAACTAAATAAACGTGGTTGATACCCATCTTATTGACTGTAATAATTATATCATATTAGTTGTGGTTACAATATAGCTCGAAAAAGCTTCAACACATAAGTAAAAAAAAACACTCTTTACCATTGAAAAAGTTGTCAGAACTTTATGAAAATATAGGCCCATTTCAGGGGCATGACATTTCCTATGTTTCCCATATGTTTCTAGCGCGCCGAAAAAACTTTTGAGTTCATAAGCTGTTTTCTGTCATTGTAGAATGATTTAGTAAATAATATTAATACAAAATAAAAGCCAATTTAATAACGAAGAGGCAACCGAAAACCCCAAATTGGCCACCTACGTAGTTTTGAAGATATCTCGTGAAATGTGTACGAAAACAGGAAAAAATTTATACTAAAACTGGTCTCATTTTTCAGAGCTAATGTCACCCCCCTGGCCCATTTATTTGCATTAGTTGTGAGAACTAAAAGGAATTAGTGACCAATATTAGTTGAGATATTGATTTCATTTAATTAACACTACTAATAAATTTATTATGAGTAAAATGTTTTAAGATTATAAGAACTATTTTAAATAGATTTGATAATAATCACCCGATCAACTAATTTTCATTAGTAATGATGTCTAAACTTTTCTAAGAGTGTGTGCGTGCATGTTCAGCATATTTTTGCTGAATCCATCAGCAAAAATGTGCTGACCGGTCAGCAGTCTCCGAACAAAAAGTGCTAACCAAATTATATGGAAATGGCATTACCACTGCCTCGCGAATTTTCATTTAGTCTTAGCCTCTTATTAGCAGAATTCAGCTGAAAATACAAATATTTTCAGATGATTTGAAATCAGTTAGCATTTGGTCTTCGCTGGGAACTTCGAACAGCAAAAAAATGTGAATCAAATTAACTGGTATTTTTTGAGTTCTTGTTGGTATTAACTGTATTAATCCACAGAATTCTATCGGTGTATTACATTCTATGTCAACAAAGGTAGAATAAGATTTTGGGCTTAGGGGGAGGTGAGAATTGTAAGGGCCAGATTATTTTAGAAATGTAGGTCCACCCCACAGATCAAATCAAAATAGCTTCACCTTCTCCTATTCTACAATTCAACAATTTTTCATAAAATATTTAGATTTAGGCTTTACTTGATTTTATTACAAAGTTTTTTTTTATTAACAATCGGAAAGATAAATCTCTGTCTAGGTAGGACTTAACTCTTTCGCGTCTTTAGGGTCATATATGACCCGGGGAAAAAAGTTTCTTTTTGGCTATTTACATTAATTGAAATCTAACTGGAGTCTTGAGAAAATGAGCCAAGAATCTTACATCCTTCTATTATGATGTCGTGCACGAACAGATAGATTTCAATTAATGTAAATACCCAAAAAAAACTTTTTTCCCCGAGTCATGACATTACCCTAAAGACGCGAAAGAGTTAAAATAGTAAATGTAGTAATTCAATTTAATTTGATCACTTCAAATATTATTACCATAAAATTATATTGAATAATTTTTTTTAAAGAGGTTAAAGAAAAGGAACATTTGAATTTTTTTTTTAATTTTTTTTATATTTTTTATTTCGCTGTCTAATCGCGGTTAGAATTCAAATAATCGAAAATCGACTTTGATGAATACGACCCAAAAACACCCAATTGCAACTAACTTCACTCAGTTTGGTCTTCCGATTCGATCGCGCCATTCACTTGCATGATTTTGTGGAGAAGACATCGGGGACATCGCATTTCAGGAGCGAGAAAAACCCAAGAATATCATCTTCTAATAGCGTTATTTGATGGAAATTTGCAGTCAGATCGCAGGTTAGTTAATTCTCTGTGTGTTTTTCTGCAGTAATATTGCCAGAAAACTATAAAATCAAGTAAAAAAATTGAGAAGAGTGGAAAAAGATTATTTTCTGAAAAAGTGCCTTCGGGATCTCAAGAATCTCCTTGACGTCCTTGACCTTTTCTTGCGCTGGAAATCTCTTGAAATAATAACTCAGAAAATGGCATCACAAGACATAAAAATTGATGTTACGTGTCTTATTGGTGAATTTGCTAAAATTTGTCCAGACATTTTAGAAACCGTGAGTCCAGGCATAAAGTATGACTCCGTAAGATTTGCGATAAAGGTCCTTTGGTACATGGGAAAAGAGTTCAGTTTATTGAATAATAATTCAGAATATGAATGGAAGTTCAAGTTTACCAATAAGAAAGAATGTATTGTGAGGACAAATAAGAGATGCTTCATGTCGGAGTACAGCATTCCAACAGTGGACAGTAATGGGCAATTGATCCTGACCATGAAGCAGGCTACAATCATCGCACTGAAGAAATTTTGCGAATTACTTACGATTGACCCTTCTTTCCGGATCCTGACCCCATTTGCGGAAACTTACTTCTATCCTTCCCATATTGATAGCATGGTCAAGGATTTCGAGGACATTGGGTATCCTATTTCTGTGGTGGATTTGCTCAAAGAGATTAACACAAGCTGCTACTGGGGAGGACCCTACCTCTCAGAATCATCAGTTGATTGTGCACTAGCTATAATACATATGAGGATTGATCTTCACAGCGATCAACAGCGGTTTCACTTGATCGATATCGTATTTGAAGCTTACCAGAAATTCGATAAACCCTATAATTTCGAAAGATTCGAAGTATTTATCCGGTACGCCAACCGAATTAGGTTTCTAACATGCGACATGATGGGGATCTTTGATAAAATAAGGCCGGAAAGGATTTTCATGAGTGCTTCAAATACAGTTAAACCTAAGGCTAAACCTAACTATGATCCTGACCAAGTTCCTGAGTTAAAACCGACAAGCAATAAGGTGGCCGAAAAAGATCCGCAAATTAAGGATCCAATTTTAATCCACCAATGGAAGGAAGATGCCCTTGCCGGTGTTGGAAAGCTCACTAAGTGATTTTTGATACTTTATTAATTTTTTGATAATGTTCTCAATGGACTGCATTTTTTCATAATCCTAAATTAAAAAAAAAAAAACATTAAGAACTTTGTCAATAACTAGAGGGAATAATATTTTAGTACTGATCTAGTGAGACAATTTTTTATTATTAGAAACTCAAAGTTTATTGAACTTTATTATTTGAATTAAAAAACATGGAAAACAAAGATTTAAAAAATACTTTTGAACTTTCCAAAATTACAAGTATGAATTAAATTTAAAAAGCATCCTTTTTCAAAGTTATTAAAAAATATTTTAGTTTAATGTCAAACTTTATAAATTCTGTAGAATTGGGAAAAACAGGAAAAACTGAATAAAACTGGTTTATGAAAAACAGACGTCTTGGTGTGAATCCATTACAATTAGTCAATGAACTGGGTAATTAAAGTTTTTTTTTAATTTCTGGTTCATTACGGATATGAGAACATAAGGGTAAGTAATAGAGATGAAAGGTCTTTAAATTCTCAATCGATTTTAGTTTTCTATATAATCCATTTTGAAGTAGTCACTCATTTTTGTTTAAAAAGTTTAAAAATTAAAAATATTTATATTTCCTGCAAACTTTATAGAAATTTATAAGAAAAGCATAAGACCAATAACATACAAAAACTTTTAAACGATTTTAAACAATACAAGAAATTGTTTAAAATTAGCAAAAGTAATCCAATCACAGCTAAAATTAAAATACAAGCCACTCCTTAATTTCAATTATGGGCGTGGTCTCTGAAGAGTCCCTCCCAATCATTAATAAAAAGTGCCGCCCTTATAGGATCATTCTTGAAAATTATTGTATGATATTTTCAGAAGTGATAGGATAACCTAATTCAGAACCTGATGAAATTACAACGTTTTTAATCAAAACTTTTGAATTTTCATTATCTGGAGTGCGAAGAATCAGTTCAGATAAGTGATATAAGTAAGTAATAGGGTCGAAAAAACACCTGTTTGGCAGGGAACTTTCGGTAATTTCATCAAAATATTGAAATTTAATTATTTCTTTAATTATTAATTCCAAGGGTTTATGAAGTTCTTTTAATTTGATATAAAAACTTCAATTGAGTTGCAAACCAGTTCATTTTTATTCACATAAAAAGCTTTTTTTTACTTCTCTTTCTGTTTCCGTCGACTTTAGCATAATATCTTGTGGTACGAATATTTACACGAGGAAAACGGGTTTCGTCTTTTTTTTTCAATTTTCATCACTTAATAAAAAGGGGTAGCAAAGCATCCCAGCCCAGGCTTTGCGAAATGCTCCGACTTTCAACTGATTTAAATCGATTCATCACACAAAAGATCTCCAGAATAGTTTTAAAATTAATAAAATTGATTTTCAGATAAAAATTAGTTATCGGCTATTAATCGGATCATTACCGGTTCAAAACCGATTGGAACCAGTTTTGTTCAATATGAAATTCCAGGACCTGTGAAACGAGCTCTAACACGATACATTCTGTTGAAAAATGCGCTCTCTAGTGTCTTTTTTAACCTTTGACCTTGAAAAAACCGCTATTAGAAATGATTCAGCAGTATTTTCGTCAAAGGACGAAATATCCACCTAGGTAATCTCTAAAACATATCCAAAAATGAAGAAAATCGCACGACGCGTTTCCGAGCAATCCAAAAAAAAAACATTATTTTGGAGGGGTGGAGGGAAAATGAGGGGCATGTTAACGATCCTTGAGTTGACTTATAAGGAGGGGGGTCCCCCTTAGGTACCATGTCGCTATCTCTTACCGTTTGGCATCTAGAGTTGGCGACAGTCGGACGGACAGACGGACAAACAGCGTGACGACATTTCTCAGAATTCATCTGAAACGCGAAGAATTGTTGAGAAAAGTGGTCTCCGGGGGGTGGAAGGTGGAAATTTGAGGGGGGGGGGGGGTTAAAAAATCGAGGGATTATATATACTGCTCTCTCCGTGGAGTTCAAGCAGTAAGATCTTAATACAGAAGCAAAATAGTAAACATTAGTGAGACTTTTTATTTTAGCCGAGACACCCTTGAGGGATTATAACAGGCAATTAGGTGATTTTATTTCAGAAGCAAACCACAAGAGGATATTTTCCAAGACTTGCATAGCACAATGATCCGAATTTCGAGATATACCACTTCTTAAACTTGGCCAGGAGAGAGAAATTAGGAACCCCGAAAAATTAAGGTAAATTTTTGATTAAGTGAATTTCCTCCTCCGACGATAATTTTATTTTCTAGTCCGTAATGTTTCGATAATAATAATGATAGAAATTGTGATTAAAATATATTGTGTTTTTTTTACAATTTATTGGCAGAGTGGCCTATTTTAGTTAGGCAAAAACAAATGAGCGGTAATGACTCCAGCACCTCCAGCACACTTTTTGGAGCAGGAAAATTTTATGAACTCAAAATTCATATTCCCTTGTTTATCTGATTCTTTCGCACCCTTCTTCTTTTAAACATCACAACAAATTCAATTTAGTTCAATCGAAATTGGAGTGCGAAATAATGTTATGGACATATGACAAACATGTGAGAAAGAAATATTGTGACGCTGGCACACCTTTTCAATTGAGTGAAATTCAATCGATTGAACTTTTACCTATTACTCTTCCAAACTGAAATCAGATAAAACCATCTCTTTCTGTCAAATTAAAATTGAAAATGAAATTGAAATTTTCATTTGACAGAAAGATATAAACATATCTTATTTCAGTTTGAAGTCAGATGTAAAATTTCAATCGACTTAATTTCCTTCAATTGAAAATGTGTGCCAGAACTATTAATTTTGATTTCATGAAATTTTCCTGATCTAAATCTAAAAGGTGTGCCGGAACCATAAAAAAATAAATTTGGTTAGTAATGGCTCCGGTACAACTTTCGGGTCAGGAAAAGCTTATGGAATCGAAATTCACTTCCTTTTTCCAAAATTTTTTCATATGTTTATCGTACTCTTCCGCACTCTTCCAATTCTTCTTTTGAACATCACAACAAAATCAATTTAGTTCAATCGAATTTTAAGTGTGAGAGAATGGAATATACTACTGCTATACACGCTATACATAATAGAAAACATTTGAAGAAGGGATGCGAATTTTGATTTCATAAGTTTCTTGATTTAAAAAGTGTGTCGGAATTATTAAATTGATTTTTTATTGTTCAAATTTAATGATTTAGGGTAAGTGTGCCAAATTCCGGCCAGCTTGCAATTTCGGCCACCTTTTTCGTTCCTCGAATTTCCATGAACTTTTAGATTTTACGTACTCTAAAGATTATACAATGCAAACGAATAACAAAAAATGTAGCTACGACAAACGAGATGACGTGAAAAAGATATTGGAAAAATTCCCGAAAGGCAAGGAACTATGAAAATGAAGGTGGCCGAAATAGGGCACCAAAGCTATGTCTATATTTTTATTCATTTTAAAATGTATTAAAAATGATTTTAGAGTAAATAAAGACGGCCAATTCTTTACAAGGCTCCAAGCAACACTCTTTATGAAGAAAAAATAAAAAAATCAATTTGTATTTGAAATATTCCATTTCAAACTTGAGACTTTGACGCTTGCATGCAACTATACCGAAATTTGGCACACTTACCCTACTGATCATTTTTACGGTGTCTTTTTGTTAATAGATGAGACACTTCGGACTTGTTTATCGTCATTGTAATTATTTAGGATAAGTGTACCAAATTTCGGCATAGTTGCATGCAAGTGCCAAAGTCTTATGTTTGAAATGTAATATTTTTAATACAAATTGAATTTATTTGTTACTTTTTTTATAAGGAGTGTTCCTTGGAACCTTGTAGGCAGTCTATCGTCTTTATTTTCTCTAAATTCACTGTTAATACATTCTAAAATGCATAAAAATGTAGACATTACATTTGTGGCCTATTTCGGCCACCTTCATTTTCACAGTTCCTTGCCCTTCTGGAATTCTTCTAATGTATTTTTTAGATCACCTTGTTCGTCGAAGCGACATTTTTTGTTATTTTTTTATTGTATTATTTCTAAAGTATGCAAAAACTAAAAATTCTAAATTCTAAAACTAAGAATATTTAAATATATTTTGAAGTAGGCGTGGCCTAAAATTCTTTTTGAATAGAATCAGCACACAGAAATCTTTCCTAATTATTTCGAATTTAGGAGACACTTTCCTTAGAAGAACTCAAAGAGATTAAATGCCTTGTAGAAAGAACCATTTATTTTTTTGTTAAATAGATTTCTTTACATTCAAATATAGAATTTCTTGGGTGTAATTTAAAGCCTCCAATCTGCTGGCTGTATGAGCAAATTTGACACGAAAAAACATCTCAAAGCTTTAATATATTAATAAATTGTAAAAAGAAATACCTATTCGGCGGCAATGATTCATCCCATGAGATTAATATCTGACTCATTAATCTGAAGGTTTCCATTCTACAGTGGCTTCCCAATTCTGGCTATGACACATTTTTTATTTTTCAAAATTAATTATTACGCGAGGATTCTGATTGATGGTGGTTTAACAGGAGGATTAAAAAGGAATGAAAGGAAGCGTGATAGAAGCCAGTATTTGCCAGTTTTTTTTTTTTGGTCAGGACAAGGACTCTATCTAAAAGCTGGGAAGGGAATATATCTCTTGTCTCTCTACTGTTCAGTCATTTGCAGGAGGGAATTTATGGTGCGATCCTTGTTGCCCCTGTTAGCTTCCCAAACAGATTTAATCACCTCGGGATCGGTATTTGGGAACATCTCCTGGATCTGCTTCAAGTCTTCCTCCGTGATGGGAGGTGCTGCACAAATTGGCTGAGGCGGTGGCTGTTGCTGCTGTTGTGGAGGATACTGTGAATTCACCACTTGTTGGTGATGCTGCTGCTGCTGATGGACAAAAACTGGCATTGGGCGACCTGTGACACTCGGTACCACCACAACTGGTGCCACAGATTGGTACATGTAGCTGGTGGCATTTTGAGCAGAAGCCGGCTGGAAGCTCAGCACCAAATCAATCATCCCCTCAACACCATCACCCTGCTTCCCACTCAACGGATACCAATCCTCATGAGTATCCCCCCTCAAAACAGCTTCCGGAAGCTTAATCTCCGTCCACGCAATCAATTCGTCCATTGTAAAGCTGCACTCATCATAAATTTCCAGAGATATTGAAGTCACCCCAGCTGGAAGTTGACTGTGAACGACACGATTCCACCTGGGATTCTTCCCACCATTTGGATCTGTCTGTGTTTCATACACAAAATGCCCCACACGAATCCTCACATACGGATCCATTCGTGTCATCCCATAATTTTTCACTAGCTTGGCCTGAGCCACCGTAATGCTCAGCCTGCCAACAATGTTGGCCGGCATGTAGGGCGACAGTGCCGTCTGCTGCTGGTAGAGTGCCAGGGCAGCCTGTCGATCGGCTTGCTCTTGAATGTCCCGTGGTGTCGTGATGCGCAGAAAGTCACTCGAAAGTGGCCCCAGAACTGCCTGGAATGGAACATTCCCACAGAAATCAATCAATGCCTCACTTTAAAAGTCCCTGGTAATGCTTTTTGTAATTGATGGGAGACACCGATTGACTACAGTGGCGGCCGAAAATGTTCGTTAAAAGACAAGGAGAAGAATTAACATTAACGCTTTTTGAATATTTTTAGAAAACTTTTTGAACTCATGGAAAAAAAACTTAAGAATGAATTTTAAATAATTAGATGTTTTCTTAAAGTCCATTAACCCTTAAAAGTTGCTAAATAACTCGGTAAACCAACGAAAACAATCTTTTCTAAGTAGTGAAAATATAGAAACTTTCGCCTTGAAAGAAAATGGACTGAAAGAATTTGATATGAATTGCTTATATGAATTGGGAGATCATTAACCCTTTAAGGACGATTGGAACACCGGTGTCCCATAAAGAAAATAATTTTTCCCGACTAGGGGAAAGTACTCTCCCTTCGAACGTTCATGCCTTCGAATAATGTGAATTTTCTTTTATTTTTCCTAGAGACTTATACACAATTATCACATAATTATCAAGAATTGATGATAAGCTAACTAACATTTTATAAAAATGTGTAAACTTTTTGTGAAAAATAAAGGAAAATTCACATTATTCGAAGGCATGAAGTTTCGAAGGGAGAGTACTTTCCCCTACCAATATTTATTTTTTCTCATGTTTGTACGTAATTGCAAGGTAGAAGGTTGAAGGAATCTAGGATATTTTTTTAGTAAATTTTTAAGCTAAAAAATGACGAATTTTTAAATCCTCGAATTGAAAATTGATTTTAATTATTTTTTTATGCTTCCAATTTTTTAAGCAAAACCGTTTTGGAAAAAAGAAACTACAATCCTCAAATTTAATATTTTTCATAAGAGTGAAAATTTATCATTCATTAGTATTGTCAGAAAAATTACTTAAATTTTTCGGCTCTTTTTGTCCCTATTGTTCATAGAGGCAAAAAATACACCGAATCAGACTCTGTTATGGATTTCCTAAAGTTAGATGTGAGACCTTTTACCGATTTTGTCTATCGGTTTCATTTTTATTGCTGATTTTCTGTCAGCGAAAACTGTCTCGTCGTTAAAGGGTTAATAAAATAATTTTTGAAATGCACCTAAATGTATGCAAATATTTTTCACGCGGTAAATTTGAAATACATCTCTTATGAACCGTTGGCGCTGAAAATACGCTGAAAAATTGGCGCCGAAAATGTCTTGCATACATCACGGTGTTTTCATAACTCATTCCAAAGATGTCTCCTGCAGATGTGCAATTTTACTGTGTCACTGAAGTTAATTCGCGGGTTTTTCTGCGGTCCCGAAAAATTCGTTCAAAGCGGAACTCCCTGTATGTTTCGAATATTTTCATTGAACTATGTTACAAATTTTACTACACTCAGTTCCGGCATTATGCGCTTCGGGATTATTCACTTGACGAGATTACGCACATATAATTATGCAAGTTTGCCTACTTTTGGGTGTTAATTTATGAAATAATTTTTGAAATACGCCTGAATGTATACACTATTTTATGACGCGGGAAATTTGACACACTATGCTTATTTTTCTGAATAAAACTTTAATTTCTTTTATTAAGGTAAAAATTTTAAAAATTCTAACAGTTTATTGAAGAACTCTGGACAAAAGGTACTGTTTGTTGATAAATTTCTTTTTAACAGTTCGTCAGTTAAATCAGCATTTGTCGTAACTTCATTTTTGCTATTTTCAGATATATTTGCAATCGGCGTAATTTTGTTTATTAAAAACACTTGAGAAACAGAAACTATTATAAGCCCATTAAAAATTATTTTAAACAAAAATTATCGTAAGTGCTCTTAATTAAGAAAAATTTATCAGAATTTGCCGTAACTTCCATTTTTGGGGAAGTTACGACAAATTTTCATATAAAATTTTCTCTAATCAGCATTTGACGTATCTTCTTTTGCTCGTTTGCGTAGCTTGTAATTTGCAGCAAAAATGTAATATTTCTCATTAAAACGTTCACAAACTCTTCCAAATATCCAAAGACAGTGCAAATAATGCAAGATTAAATCATTTTTATTCAATTTTTGTGAGAAAAAGTAAGAAAAATCCTTGACCATCTGTCATTAATTCAAAACAAAACAAGCGACCCGGCGCATAAAATTTATTCAATAAAATTTATAAAATAAGCTTTTAGGGACAGGGATAAAAGTTTAATTGATTAATTTAGTCAAATAAACGCGCTTATTTTCACTAGAGTAATTGAAATTTATATAATACATTTTTGAAAATTGTCGTAACTTCCAAGATCTCCATACATTGGAAGTTACGGGTTTATAAACGATGGAAGTTACGATAAAATCTAACTGTGTTTTTTCTAACATATATGTCAATATCTCAACTTTAAAATAATTTTATAAAGATTTTCTCGAGTTTATTGACAGTTTATTAGTGCCACTTTTATTATTTTGACTCAAAAGTGTCGCATTCGGGGCTCATTTTTAAGAAAAATAAAGCTGAACTGAAAATATCGTCTCCTGAAAAGTTGTCAAAAGGAAGTTACGACAAATGCTGATTTAACTGACGAGTTGAATCTTTTTGCTCTGACAACTTTTATTCCGCGCAAAATTTGTTCTACGGTTCAAAAGAAATCGCCTGCGGGTATGTAAATTTTCTCGATATATAAAGCTATAACGCGTGTTTTTTTCGGTCCCGAAAACATGCGTAATCCCGGGACTGAGTGTAAAAGGATCTGATTTTCAGCTATTTTTTTGTTAAATCTCTAATTCTAATGAGATTTACGATTGTAGATGACTGGTCTAAAAGTCTTAACCCTTTAAAACAATCTACTACAAATAGAATATACAGGGGGAGGCTTTTAGGCTTCACACACTTTAGCTTCTAACACTTCATATTTTTCCCATATTCTTTTAATGAATGTGACCTATTTATGGCAAGGTATTTTAAAACAGGGGGTAACCTGCATTGCAAAATCCTTGTCAATTTTCCGAAAAACGCTTCGAGAAACCAATGAAGGGATCTTCCATCGTTTTCATCTCGGAGGTTGGAATTGACGCTAAGACGGCGATAGCCGCATGGGGGGGGGTGGTAAAGAAAACAGAGATATAAAAGAAAAAAAAATAGAGAAACCAATTAAAACTAAAAGTCCTTTCCCAGAAGCAAGTTGGATATTAAAAGGACAGGAAAAAATATCCAAAGTGGGTTATTTTGTAATCAGTATAGTATGCGATATATGCGAATTGGTTGATTGAATTCCTTTAGGACTCCAAATTACACGGAATTTCCACTTCCCTTGTTTTTTTTAGATCGGATGTTTTTTTGTTAGATATCAAAAGTAACCTAGGGTGGAATAACCGGCTATCGCCATGTTTAGGAAAAAATTAAATTCATTTAATCATAACTTTTGAATCCTTGTTGCAAGATAAGTCAAATTTGACACAAAGTTACTTAGATGTATTGGCTCTAGATACGTGAAAACAATAATCCTAGAACATAACGCTGGACTACTTAAAAAACTGATTTTTATTAATAATGCAAAAATAACCATTTCGTCGCCACTTTTTACCACTTTTCGTCAGTTTTGTAAAATTTGTAACCACTTCTCGCCACCCACTTGAAAAGAACCACACTCGGTTATTTTAGGCAATGCTATGAAAAGAATACATTCACGATTTCTCTTTCCTTGTGATCACTTTATTATTACTATCTTTAAATGATTTTTCTTCACTTTTATTTGAGAAATCAAATTACGGGGCTTTTGCAGAAAGTAAACAATGCAGATTTGACAACTGAGAATGTACGAAGTGAAGTTAGCGTCGCCTATTGAAAAGATATGGCGACAGGTGGTAAAATCAATTCCAGAATATTACCACTTCTCGCCATGCCTCATTTTTATACAAAAATAATATAAAATGAAATATTAATTGACTAAATACAAATTTTATGTATTCCACAAGTGCAATTAAATATTTAATAGACAAATTATTTACCCAAATATGTATTTTTGGCCTGATGAAAATTTGACGACATTTAGTACATTTGGTAAGAGATGTTGGATTCGATGCACTTGCTTAAAATATTGCTCTAAAATGTGATCAAAATCGTGAATCCAAAACGAATAATTATTATTTTTCGATTCTATGCGTAGATGCAGAAACAATACAAAAAAATTGCGACTCATTTATTTCATAAATTGCGAAAAATAGCGATTTCAATGTAAGTGGCGAGAAGTGGGGCACTGGCGAGAACTGGTGATTCCACCCTAATCGAGTTAATTATTTATTAAATTAGGAGCTAAACTTCAGTCTCATTTAACTGTTGTGAAGTACTAAAAATCTTTCCTCGATATTTTTAAGTGTTTGTGTTGATTCATGTTAATATTGATTTGGTCATTTGGCTTCTTGTAAGCCACTGCAACTGCACATATTGACGTTTCAACAAGGCAATTTTAACTCAAATCATATTGAAAATTTAACGAATTTAGTGTTAAAATTTTTCAAATAAAAAAAAAAAAATTTAGATAGAATACAATTTTCATTAAATATTGGGAGAAAACTCCACAATTTTAATTAATTTACTTGGATTGTCCTTACGCTCAGTGTCTAAAATTAGAAGCTGTCCAAAATTATGAACACTTCCCCTAGGTAGGATTTTTTTCGTTTCTGAGGTTAAAATTAAACTTTTTAAATTGTTTTTTTGTCACATAAATTATGAATTTTTGACGCTAGACTAGAGATCACCTAAAACTTTTTAAGAATTAATTACTTATCGTAAATGGTTCCTAATCTTTTGTTTGTGTGAACACTTTTGTACACCACTGTTTTCTTTTTCTTTGCGTTCTTTTTGCCAAATCAAATGTATTTTTTTTTATTATTCCTCACACAGGAATAGCTAATAAATCTTCAATTGTACCTAATTAAAAGCTAAACATCACAGAATTTATTCACCCCGAAGTGGAAATGTCTAGGAGAGAAAGAAAGCAAAGAAACTTGTGATAAGAGAATAATGAGAATAACAGATCAAGTGTTTTCTCAGAAAATGCCCTTTTCCCCAGAAAGAGTTGACCAACTTGAACTTGATGGTTTCAAAATTTAGACGGGACTGAAAACTACAGCCCCGATAACAAGTCAGTCCCGATAAAGCCATATCAGGTAAAAAGCTGATCCCCTGAGTTGTTGCAGGAAAACCAGTGGAGGAGCTGATAACGTCTGTGTCAATACAAATGTGATTTTTGGCCATTTCTCACCATGGAGACCCTGTGTGACTAATCACGGGGAAGTACTTTTCCTCATTGAGGTGACAATAATGCAATTCTCTTGGTTACACAGAGGAGCCCTTTCTGGATTTTGCACAAAGAATCTTCCAAAGGGAAACCATACAAAATATTGCGCAAATTGCCAACATCAATTATTTCCCATATTGCACGATTTTTTGCCCTTCTTACCCTGTTCCACCGTTCAGATCTGCTATCAGTGTCGATCACGGACATTTTTCCAGTCAATTCACTACGGAAAATCACAATTAAATAAAGAATTCACTGAATATTTTGGTTTTCTCTGTTTTTTTTTTTCGCAAATTGCACTCTTGATTTCCTTTGACAGAACTGAGCGACAGTGTGACGTTAGCTTTGAATTGCGTTGGGTTGTGTTGTGTTGTCATTACAAAGCGAAAAAGAAAAGCCGTGGAAATTGAGGAAAAATGGTAAAATATAATTTTATAATATCGCAAAAAGTGAAATTAGTCTTGTTTCTATAAGAATAGATTGAAGTTCTGTTGAAATTTTGGGTAAAATAGGAGAAAATATGTCAAGATCAGAATCTAACCTCAATCTGATGATGCTTTTCCGGGAGTGACTCCACATTTTGCATTGAATCCTTTATTTCGTTCTTTTTTTTTTGCAGTTTCGCAACCAGTACGATAGTGATGTGACTGTGTGGAGTCCTCAGGGACGGCTGCATCAGGTGGAGTATGCCATGGAGGCCGTAAAATTAGGCACTGCAACAGTCGGACTGAAGAATAAGGATCATGCTATTCTCATCGCTCTCAAGCGAGCCTCGTCGGAATTGGCATCGTACCAGAAGAAAATCATTCCAATTGATGACCATCTGGGTATTTCAATTTCTGGGATTACGGCCGATGCGAGGATTCTGAGGTAAGAAACTGTTTTTCGTGTCGAATTCCTGGTTAGTGAACTGACAATGAATTGGGGGCGTTTTCCAGCCGGTATATGCGTCAGGAGTGTCTCAATTACAAGTACTCTTACGATGCCAACTATCCGGCCAATCGGCTGATCATGAACCTGGGGAATAAGATGCAGGTTTGCACTCAGCGCTACGATAGACGTCCTTATGGTGTGGGGCTCCTTGTGGCAGGTTACGATGATTTGGGTCCCCATATCTTCCAAGTTTGCCCCAGTGCTAATTACTTCAATTGCAAGGCAATGTCCATCGGTTCACGCTCCCAGAGCGCCCGCACGTACTTGGGAAAGCATCTCGATGAGTTTCCATCGTGCGATCTCAAGAAGTTGATTGAACATGGTCTCCTGGCACTCAGGGATACCCTTCCCAATGAACTCAATCTGACCGAGAAGAATGTCTCAATTGCCATCGTTGGCAAAGGAAGTCCCTTCAGAATTCTGTCTGAGGAGGAGAATAAGACCTATTTGGCCACGATTAGCCAAACTGGACCATCATCTAGGGATGCTCCAGGTGATTCCGGAGATGTTGGAGGTGCTCCTCCATCAACTGAAGGACCCAGTGACCCTTTAGCCGGAACAGCGATGGAGTAAGTCTGGAGAAAACATCAGTAAAATCCTCATTAGCGCCTCCGGATGTTTCAAGTGGTAAAGGATAGAGGGTGGGAATGTGGATTCTGTCCCAATGGGGCTGGAATTTGCATTCCCACCTGGAAAAAATGAGCATTTTCTGGTAATATTTTGCATATGAATTTTCAAAATAAATTTTGCGCCGTCGAAAAACAGCTGTTTGTATTCCGGAGAAATGCTGATGAAACACGGATGAAACATGGGAAATTTCCGAAAATGCCAATTGAAATGTCAATCTTCGGGTTTTTTGTTTCAGTTCCGGCAAAGTTCGTGCATTGTTGTCACATTTTCCCGTACGTCAGACTTTGCAGGAAGCTCGCGAATTTTCCGTGAAAAAGACGTGAAAATCAGTGTTTTCTCCGTGGATTTGCATCAGCATTTGTTTTTCATATCTCCAATTTGCCGTCACCAGTGTATTTGTCTGCCGCGGGGCACGGCAAACAGGAGAAAAGGTGTGGTGAAAAGTTGATTGAAGAAGTGTTGTACTGTGTGGTGTAAAAATGGCGTTTTGAATTCTGTGGCTAGAAAATGCGACTGGTGGTCTGAGTGATGGTGAGGTCGAGTGCTTGAGTGGATTGCATAAGAGGTGAGGTGGGAAGGCAGCACCCAAGGCACCTCCGGACACTGAGACACTATGGCGCTGCTGACAATTCAACGGGATCCTCGAGTGTTGGTAAGTGCAAGCATAAGACTCCTTCCTCGAACAGACAATTCAAGAAAAAAAAAAGCCAATTCCGTGTTGCAACTTCCTCTTTGCTCTCTTGCACGATACGCCGATATGCCCATCAATGGTCACCGCGTGTGCAAAAGATGGGTGGGGCGCGGAATAGGGCCCCCAAAAAAGAGCGTCCGGCTAGACCACAAATGGCGTGGAATCTGGTCTGGTGTCAGATCAATCTCTGGCAATTTGCGGAGTTGCTTCGGATCCAATTTTCCACCCACAATCCATCAAAATTCCATGCAAATGAGGGACCCACCATTTAGAGGGGGAAACTCCATCCAGAACAAACTATTCGTCATCTCCTGACGCGCGAGATCACTAACGGTAGTACTTTTTTGCACCTGAATAATTTGACCCATAAGAATGAATCTCACTTGAGGTGTCTTCTTTTTTTTTTTGGGCACCTTTTAATTACTCTGTGGATTTTTGCTGAGTGAGGCATTACTTTATGATCCGCTTAAAATTAGGACAAAGCTCTTTAAATTGCTGCTGATACTTCTTTTTTGGAGGATTTTTTTTTTTCATAGAAATATTTGGATAAAAAATTCCAACCAATAGGAAAAGAAACATATTAGTTTCTATGTTCTTATTGGTCAATATCTCTCAAGGAATAATTTAAGATAAATTTTCTGAATTCCAATTTGAATGTAATTTCAGTATTGTAAAATCTCTCTCTAAAATTTCCACCTTCTGATAATACATTTCTAAGAAGCATTTTTCACAGCTGATAGAGAGGGTTTTTAGAAGTGTAAATGGAGGCAATCAATTATTGGGTGCAATTAAAGTGACTCAACATTGGTGCGCCTTTGAAGTTAAAAATTTAATTGAGCGCGAGAGAACATGCAGTTTTCTCTTATACCATTTCATTACTTAGTAGCTATTGATAAAGGAGAGTTCTCTTAAAGTCACGACAAAGTTATTGATTAAATTTTAATTGAAATATCAGGGATGGAAATAAATTCTTGATTGAAATGCCTAGTGAAATCGGGTCAGCCAGCATTGACTTGCAATTTTTTGTCTGATATTGTTGCATATTGATATCTTTTGTAATGTTACTAAATTTTCTGCAATTAAAAGACTTTAAGAGAAAATAGGGTAGACTGAGATGGAGACAGTTTCACTTTGAATGATATTTATCGTTAACCTATTCGTATCTATTTTGCATATTAAATACTCTGAAAAAAAAATGTCTTGTTAAACGAACAAATGGATTTTGTTGAAATTTTGTCAAAAGGATGTTATTTACCAATTTGACAAAACTTTTTCTGGCATTTTATGGCCTCTACACATTGGGAGAATTTTTTGTCAAAAATTGCTTTTTGAAGGAAATTCCCTGCAGCGTTGTAGGGGGAAACGTCAAATTTTTGTCTAAAACGCAATTTTTGACGAAAATTGCTCCCAATGTGTAGACGCCTTTTATATAGAAAACACCCTTTTAACAAACTTTTAACAAGATCCAGTTGGCTGTCGATTTGACAAAACTTTTCAATATTCAGTATTGATAAAACATTTATTTCAGAGTAGTTGAAACATAAATTTAAGGATTATGATGTTTCATTTATTGAATTAACATGAATTAACATTTTAATTGTTGCTGGAAAAGGATTGTATTTGTCTAATTTTTTAATTACGGGGAAAATTAGATCGACAGAGGCAGAAATACATTTTTCTGCTTTTGCCTTATTTCGCGAAAAATTTGACATTCCGTCGATTTTGATAATATTTTCCTTCATTAACTTTCTTGAGTTAAATTCTATGTTGCAAATTCTACTCTTTGGTAGTTACACTACGCAAAAGAAAGTCATTTGTAATACCATTATCATGTGTACCAGACTACCAGTGACAGTAAAGACGCATCTTTGGTAGCGTCTCATAGAGTCCCGTCAATAGAGTTTTTGCTTAATTTCATTTAAATTATTCCAAAATATATACGTTATCCTCCAGTAATTTCTAGTATATTTTCTGAATTGGTAAATTCAGAACTAGTTTATTTGTATAAAGGTCTGAAAATATTTTGCATGTTGTAAATGAGCCTAGGAGCTCTACAACAAGTGATCGTATTTCGTATTTTAGGCTTTCTTGATCTCTAAGCTATGCACGGTCAAACTTATTTCCGGTGTTTATAAACCGATTGTTTTTCATTACAATTGTCTGAAATTCTCAACTCACAGTAAGTTACAGATTCTGGTAGAAGAGTCCTTTCGTAGTGATCTTTTCAAATTTCTTTTCTCTAATTTTTTTTTTCAAATTTTTACTAAATTCTGGTTTTGAGTTAGGAGTAGTTTCATGGAGCTCAAAATTTTTTCAAGACCCTATAACCAAAGAAATGTAGCTTTACAGGAGTTTACAGGAGCAATAAACATTTTTTCTTTATTTTTTTCATTATAAGTTAGATAGTAGATAAGGGAATTGTGCCAAATTTCGGCCAGCTTGCAAATTCCGCCACCGCTTTCATTGTTTAAATTTCCATGAATTTCTAGTTTTCCATACTCTAGAAATTATAATGCAAAAAAAATATCGATTCGACAAGTGAAATGATGGAAAAAGACTTTGGAAAAATTCCGGAATGGCAAGGAACTACAAGAATCAAGGTGGACGAAATATTACTCACAGCTATGTCAATATTTTTTATTAATTTTGAAATGTATTAAGATTGATCTTAGAAAAAAAACAAAGACGATAAACTTTCTGCAAGGTTCCAAGCAACACTTTTTATAAAGAAATATCGGAAAAATTTAATTTCTATTAAAAATATTACATTTCAAACTTAAGATTTTATCGCTTAACTATGCTGAAAATTGATACAGTAACCCTGTGAAACTGAAAGTATATTTGAAATAAGAAGTCTGCCCTATAAATTCTAAATAGAGATATGGACTGAATTCATACCGTTTTCTTTGTTTCACTTGGGTATTGCCTGTACGTTATTCATTCTTAGATAAAATAATTGATTATCCTAAAATATTTTATATATTTTATAAGGTTGTGCAGTGCATGTATGAAACTGCCTTACCTTACTTAACTTGAACTTCAGACGATTGCAGAATAAGAATTAAACTCAATCTTTTTCATCCGGTTCAAAGGACCAGATTTATGTACTAAATTACTTAAAGCATTTACCCTTCTGGTTAATTCTTTCTAAATGCGCCTTTTCTGATTATTTGCTGGACAATTTTTAGAACAACTTTCTTTTCTCTTCAGCTCCTCGCATTCTTAAATTCACTAAAAATAGTGAGTAAGATCTTTTGATTCAATTCTTTTTCATTGCTTATTTTACTGCTAGAACTCACAGATAGAGTAATACATAACGATCCGCTTTTATACTTGTCGCAGTCCTGAACCTTAACCGGTAAGAGATATCAACTTACGGTCTTCCGTGTCCCCCAATTAAAAAAAAAACATGTCCAGACTAGACGTGTTTTTAGTTTTCCCCTGCTCCTTCCAACTCCCAAAAACCATGTTTTTTTGGGATTGCTCTCGCGTCGAGAGCAATCGCGAGATTTGCGCGATTGCTCAAACGCGTCGTGCGATTGTTTTTATTATTGGATGTTTTAGAGATTACCCAGGTGGATATTTGACCATGTGCGACAATACCTTTGAATCATTCCTAATAACGGGTTTTCAAGGTCAAATGTTAAAAAGACATTAGAGAGCGTATTTATCAAGCGAATGGGGTCATGTTTGGGCTAATTGGAAAGGTCTTGGAATTTCCGACAAAACTGAATCGGTTTCAATCGGGTTTGAATCGGTAATGAACCGGTTCATAACCGATAAATAATTTTTATACAAAATTCGATTAAATTACTCTTGAGGTGTATTTTGAGAAATATTTTGAGTGATTTATATATCGGTTCAAATCGGTTGTGAACCGGTAATGAACCGGTTATTTACTGATAAGTAATTTTTGTTCGAATATAATTTTTATTACTCTTTAAACTATTTTGTGGAATCTATTGTGCGATTTATGAATCGATTTAAATCGGTTGAGTACCGGTAAACTGTAAATGATGCGAAAGTATTTTTCAGGTATAGCATCTAAGTCACGAGTTCGACCATTTCGCAAAAGCTGGGACGTTTTGACACCCGTTTTAACGATAATTTTATAATTTTACTTTTCATAAAATGTCAATAATAATAGCTCCCTCTTCGTGAAAATATCCTTTATCTGGCTAAGTTTTTGCTATCCTTGTTTCATAAATAAAAAAAAACTTTGAATGATTTGTAATCCCTTGATCTCAGTTAGATTACAAAAATTTCATTTGATGCGTCAATATCTTTCCTGAGCGATATTGCTCAAATCTTTCTCTGCTTATCATTTCTGTTTTGAAAGCGATAAAAATGCCCTTGAGTGTGCTTCCCCAGGTATAGAGAAAAGCACAAAAATATGTTGCAACTTTTGTATTATGACGAATATGAGTGAAAGAGCGATTAAAGAGTAGTCAGAGGAAACTTGACGATGTTGTCTGGGTGAAAACTGTTAAAATGACGATGTAAAGCAATTATTCTCTTTGTTTTGATGAAAAAAAAATTAAAACAAAGAAGGGAAGGCATCTTTGTAAGTCGTTGAACTATATTTTTTCCTATACACAAATCATTTAATTATGCTGAATAGATAAATTGTATTTAATTAGTGTTTTAACCCAATTTCGATATAAAATGTTCTTATACACCAACGATGTTGTGTTGTATAGTAAACAGACTGTGTATATATGTGCTGAAGGAGAGATGGATGATGATGTGATGATGAATTGAAATAGAACAGTGGTCTGGAGAAGTATTCAATTAATACTGATAAAGTTGGGAATGGATGAGGAGTGTATTGAGAAGATGCTTTGAAGATTCTCAAGAATGATTTTGTTCATTCTTTCTTTTATTTTCCCATTATATACACAAATGAATGCACTATTGGCTTCTTTTCTAATTGACTTGATGAACTTAAATGATGAAGGCAATTCTGCAAAAAGAGAATGTAAAGGATTGGTTAATCCAGATGTTTTCGCAATAAGTAAAATTATTATGACTTTAGATTTATAATTTAAGAAAGTGTCTCTTTCGTAGTATTCTTATAAGGATCCTAATTATTATTCAAGGAACAGGATACTAATAGATATGGCTCTTTTATTTGAGTTCCATTACAAATTATTATTATATTGAGGTTGTATAGGCGCGCGACGACATCGGCCATATGCGCCCGTTGACTGATTTTTGCGATCCTCATAGGAGTGAGGTCACTGAGAAAAAAGGGGTGCGAGTAACTTTTTTTCCTCATAATTTTAACACTTTATAGGTGTGAAAATATATCAACATTTTTAATGTTAATTTTACACCCTTTTTAGGGTAAAATTAACATGAAAAGGGGTAACTTTAACCCCTAATACACCTAAAAAGTATAATATTTACACCGATTTCGGATCAATACTGCAGGGTAAAATTAACATTTCCGGAATGTTATTTTTACTTTTTAGGATTTCTCTCAGTGGTAGCTCTTTGGTCTTTCAGATTAAAGAGAGAAGCTCATTGCAATCAGTTCTATGAAACTTAATTTTTTTTTCATACTGGAATTTGTAGCTTTGTCTCCTAGATCCCCATTACAAATTAAATATAAAATATTTTGGATGATAAAAGAAGCGTATGATCCTAATATTTAGGGTAACTGTACAAAATTCCGGCATAGTTTAATGCAAGCTCTAAAGTCTTAAGTTTAAAATTTAATATTTTTAATCAAAATTTGAATTTTTTGTTACTCATCTTACCTTGTAGATAGCTTATTGTCTTTGTTTTATCTAAAATCATTCTTAATACATTTTAAAATGAATAAAAGATATAGCTTTTTGGCAATATTGAGGCAACCTTAATTCTTATAGTTTCTTGCCCTTCCGGGATTCTTCCAAAGACTTTTTCGCATCATCACGTTCGTCGAATCGACATTTTTGTTATTTTTTCATTGTGTGATCCTTAGCAGTATGCAGAAACTAAAATTCAAGAAACCAAATAAGTGGCCGAAATTGCAAGCTGGACGAAGTTTAGTACAATTACGCTACTGCTCTTTTTTGAAAAAATTTTTGATTCATTTATTAAAGCAAAAGTTTCAGATAGGTTTAGCAGAAACACAAAAAAAAAATTATAATAAAATTTCTTTTTAAAATGTCACCACTGAAAAACACTGAGCATATCTTCGAAATCAAGTTCCAACATTTTTAATAATCATTATTTTTAACGTATAGAGAGATTTTATCATTTCCCTTCGAAAATGAATTTTATTGATTCAGTGTTGTAGTTATAAATTCATAATTTTGAAGATATGTGAAGAAGTCTCAATAACTTTGTCTGACCATTTGGTGATATACTACGTATGAAAATGACTAATTCCAAATTGCGAAAGAGTAGAGTAGACATATACAGAACATTTAAATTTTGAATTTTGATTTAATGAAATTTGGCTAATCTAAAAGCTGTTCATATGCAAAACTTTTAAGAATGAAAGGGATGTGAATTATGATTTTATGACATTTTCTTGATTTCCCATGTGCCGAAGCTATTAGAATCTAAATTGTAACTGTTAAAGTCGGTTAGTTAACTAGTCATTTTTTTTTATTTGCACGAAATGTAATATTTTAGTTGCGTTCTTCTGTATCAATCAACTTTTATTAGCATGTGTAATGAGCCACCTTGTATGCACAACATCTATAATAAAATTGTTGTGTATATTTTCCTATATTTGTAAACATTTATGCTCTCTTGAGTGATGTACGATTGTGGATGAGTTGAAAGAAACTGCGCGCAATGTCGTCGCAATTTTCCCCAGTATTGGCTCTTGTGACGGAGCTTTCCCCCACGTTTTTGTATGTAATATTTGTGTTGAATTGCTGGTGGCTTACGACGACGACAACGACTTCTCTATACTATACGCTGTTTGAGACGACTTTTGTTGAGCCCCAAAGAAGTACTCAGCAGAGTCTGAGCCGCTCAGTTTCTCTGCGAATCTCGTTGGCGATTGATGAATTTCTGCCACTCTTCTTCTACCCTGAAGCATAAGTTTCTTTATTTTTGGTTTTTCTTTTGGTGTTTGTGGCGATAAAAGTGGCAGATGAAATTTTTCTTGTGTGTCATCTTCTCTCTTATTTTTTGCAAGATACAACATTTAATAATAAATTTATCTGCTTGGGGGAAAAGACAAAGAAGTGACAGAGAAAAATTAACGTTAAATTTCTTTGTGATGATTTGGGTGTTGATGATCTGAAGTTCAAAAGAAGGGATAATATAGAGAAGAGACAGATAAGTTGTTAATATGATTTTTTGGTGGTTGATTTGAAGAGAGTGTTAATATATTCGTGGGTTAAATATGCTGGATGTTCTCACGCCATTAAATCGTCGAATATCTGTGGCATGGAATAGTGAAATAGATCACGAAGACGGAAGCAAAATCACGTCTTCATCTTCATCAACGACAGGGCAGCATCGAGTGAAGAATGTAATCAACTGGTGGCAAAAGATACTTCCCACTATGACAAATGTTGCAGACACTTATCGTCCTCGTGACCTACATCACTCTTGGAGTCATTTAGCAAATGCCAATGTGAGTAATCAATGAGTGGTTTTCAATTGATCGTCATTGGTTGAGTATATAGTGTATCCCAAAACCGAAAAGCTAATTCTGTCGATAGCATGATGCTCTCTCTAGAGTGCTGAAGAGACATACAATAAGGCATGATGAATAAAAAGCACTCGGTAGACTGCCTGGCGTTATGACTATTTTTGGTGTAATGCACAGAGATGGGAAAACATGGGGAGAGAGACAACGACTCTTTGCGAAGAATGGATGAGGCAAGAGTGTCGTGTCTTCCAACATTAATTTTAAAGTATACTGCAAAAGATATATATGTACATTTTGCCGTATAAGCGACAAAGTGCTAGAAATATACTTTGCTTGGAAGACTTGGAAATTATATTACAGAAAAAAAAAACCGGCAACACAAATGAGACGATTTCACTTTTAGAAAGACGTAACTCACCAAGAGACACAAGCTCGATGCTACTGTTTCATGACAATATCATCACGATTCAATGGTGAAAATTACTCCTAAATGTCTCTGTCCCTTTTCACTTTTATCTTATCACGCTTAATTTACTCAAGCAAAATTTGTTTGATTTTCCTTTGCCAGTCTACACATGATTACCCAAGAGATAGTTACTTTGAGAAGTTCAAAAAAAAAAACTCATCAAAATCTTCGATGGATAGAGGAGCAGCTTGTATTCAAACTGATAGGAATGGCTTTGAACAAATTCGAAAAGAAATAGGTCAAATTCTAGTAAGACTTAAGTTATGTGAAAGTGGGATTCCAATTGAAGTGAAGGGCGTTGGTTGGTTTATTCTGAAGACGAATAGACTTTAATGAATGCTGAGCTTCCATAGCAATTTGGTTCATGAAAGGCTAAAAATTCAACGAGCACTTAATCCAGATTGTGGCAGAGGCATTTATATGCTTATTTGTTTTTTCTTCAATGTAGTTTTTTTTAAACAATGTTTTAAGTGTTGAACCAGAATTTTATGCTTAAAGGGTTTATGATTGGAGCCTGATGTTTTGCAGGTCATGCAAATGAAAGATTTGTTCTTTCTAATTGGAATTAATTTTGTCAGAGACAGCTTATTAACCTACTAGGAATTATCGCATACTAACGCAAACTAGACGATTTTGCATGATTTATTTTTCAATATGTTAAAATTTTTAAGGCGGACACCTAAGAAACAGTTAAACTTCATGTGTTTTGTGTGGTCAATCTACGTTTTATAGTCCAACTTTCAGTATGTCCGATATTCGGCGCAGTCCAACTTTTAGAAAATTACCCAAATTGATGTCGAAATTATTGTCGGGAAAGAACTTTTAGGTACTTTAATTCTTCAAATACGTGAAAATACAGCTAGGCAGAGGTACTCAATGGGTCAAGTGTTTAGAGCACTTGCTCTATGATATACAGTAGAGCCTCGCTATAGGCCATGTTTGGTTAGAGATTTGACACTTGGGTCGCACTAGAGTCCATGTCATTTTTTTAAATTATAAACGACTTTTAGTATTGAAATTGTTCGACGGCTTCCACTTTCTTTTGCGATTGTGATACTTGTCCTCGCTCTCTTCATTATGTATCACAATTATTACAACAACTCAATTAAGTTTGCCAAAAATATTAAAATAATTATGACATAATTGCATGTCGCGTACTAAAAAACGTAACATAACTTAAAATCTGTGTTTTGAAATCAACGGTCGGTAAATTGTGGACTATAGAGCGATGGCCTATATCGGGGTTCTACTGTAAGTGTCCCGGGTTCGAATCCCCTTTAGGTCATCAGGAATTTTTCTGGCGTTAAAGGTGTGTAGTGAGCTTCACTGCACTTGACTCCATGGGGCATGGGACTGACAACCCCATCCCTGTGTAAAGAAAAATAATAATGGATGTCCCGAACTTCCCTTGTGGGAAGGCCTAGTTCCTCTATTCCTCTAACGTTGTACCACTATTATTATTATAGAGGTAGAAGAATATTTTAATGTCGTTTTCTCGCTTCGCGGAATGTTAAATAGAATTTTTAGATCAAGTTATGCCCTAGACAGACTTATGGATTAAGCCGAGAGGCGGCTTAGTGGAAAATTGTTGGGAATAATTTTGATTATAATTATGTTGAACCGTCTTATTACATATTTACTTACTAAGTCTTTGGAACATTTTGTTTAAATTAGTTTAAATAATTTTGCCGAAATGTACGCTGACAAAATGAATGCCATAAATTATTTGAAAAGCATTCGCCGAATAATACAGAAAAAAAATATCTTGAATTATGTGACTATTAAAAAAAAGGTTTCCTCAATTTATGTGCATAAATTCGAGGAATAAAAATTTACCTTCAAACCCGATAAAGAAAATTATCATACTGTTTTGAAATAAATATATGTAGGGCCAAAATTTTTCACATAAAATAGTCTGGCGCAGTTGAGAATGTTTGTTTTTTTTTCAATCTTCTCAAATTTAATTGAAGACCTTGATGTTAAATCTCAAATGATCATAAATAGAAGGATTTCCCGACCCCTAAAAGAGTCCAATGGACTAAAGCTATTTTATTATTAACTTCAAGATCAAAGTCAATTTAATGACTTTCGAAACATTTCAAAAGCCGCCTTGAAAATTGATAAAGAACTTTCCCGGAAATCTCTTTTTCTACAAAAAGAAAACATTGAGATGTCGAGTTAAATTGGAGAGACAGCATCTTGAAATACTAGATTTATATATTTTGAAATAAGAGGTTTTGCAAAAGAGGGCAAAAAGGAGTGGTGTTTTCTAAATAATACCGTGATATTTCTAATTTTTCCTCACGTACTATATGATTGAATCTTCGATCTAGAAAGACTAAGGTCGTGATTGAAAATTAGGTATATGTAGTATTAATTCTTTCTGAAAATACCTTTTTTTGCATAATCTCATATATCTTGTTTATTTCGCAATGTCTTATTGTGTTGCTTATTTGAATGATGTGCAACTTGGAGTGGAGTTAAAAAAAAATAAAAAAGAGTAGAATTTAAAATAAAAGGGCATTTTAAGATTGAAATTTTCATAATAATGTGATTTTAAATGCTGCTTTAAAATGTCCTCAAAGGTAAGGTTGATTTTCTTCGAGGGCATTCTTTGTTTACTATAGCACCCTTGAAGGTTTCTCTTTGTGTTCTTTTGCTAGCTGTGGGTTTAGCCCAAGTCTTTCATGTCAGAGATGCCAGTAAAGTCCAAAATAATTTCAATGAACTTCCTATCATCATACTTGACTCACAAGTGATGGGTTATCGTTAATGAGATATTTGCTTATCTCATATCTTTACCTCGAAAATTGTATGTTTTCAGTATTTGCAATTTTGTATAGGAAATTTTTCGGGTGAAGAAGTACATATTCACATTATTATGTTTGTTATATATGGTTCAATTGGCAATCTATTTTGTGATCAAAAGTGATTCATTGCTGAAGTGTGTAGTATATATAGAGAGAGAAAAATTGTATTTATGGGCTGTGTTGGTTGTAACCAACAAGATATGATGGAAAATGAGAATATCAAATACAAATTGCACAACATCTACATTTTTACCTTCCAGTACTAGTTGGATATTTTATGTAACAACGTCGCAATTAAGTGACAATTGCTTGGTTGGAGAAATTGACTTTTGTCCAGAAGCTCTTTTATATCAATTCGTCATTGTGTTAGATTGAAATATTTTTTTTTTGTTTTGTTTTTCCCTTTGACTATTATTATCTCTTTGTTAGTCGCAATCTGTCTATCTCTCTCTCTTTATTTTGCTTTGCTCTAAAATAAAGCGCCACATTTCATATAGCGATTAAATAAATTCTTCAGATATATAAAAAATTTGTTGAAAGAAATATAACACTGTAGATCAGTCATTGCAGAGAGATGTGGGTTGTTTGAAAAGTTCGGGTAACACAGAGATGAGTGAGATTTGTGGGAGACTACTTAATAAGTTATTAATTCAATTACTTAATTTTAGAGAGTCGTGGAACTTCAAAATACTTAAAAATATATGAAATCGAACAAACACCTCAGTATACTTTGTGGTTAATAGAGAAAATAAAGTAGCATGACTATGCCTTAAGATTAAGTACATAATTAAGGACCTTCGATTAAGCTCTTTTTTAAGTAGTCACCTTAAGAGTCGAAATAGGCTCAGGTTGACTCCTGAGACTATTCCTGAGGAGGGGCGCGCCCATCAAGCCTAATGAAAAGTGAAGCTATTTTTTAAAATCTTGTATTGCACCGCCACTTAAGCAAATTTGCTCGCAGTTCTTGTATTATTTCGGCGACCATTATGAAATATGTATTTTTAGATAGTTTTTAATGCACGATTTCGAAATATATCAGACTGATAAGTCAATTCTCTTTAGGAAAGAACTTGCTAATAGTCTTCAGTGCCTCTATGCAAAAACGTATGGAAAAATGAAATGTCGAGAAGCCCCTGATTAAGCTTGTAAAATTTGGCAGTAAAGATTTATTCTAAGCTTACACTGAGAGGGCTTAGGATCATCGATTAGGGGTTCTTTGCATAAATTTTCCTTTACTTGATTCTTTACTGCCAACTTTACAGGCTAAGTATTCTTGAGGATCAGCCTGAGTCTATTTGGGTTGTAAGGCTATACGTTTTTTATTTATTTATTTGTTTTATTTCGCAAAAAAATGGTTTTTCACATTTATCATTTTGGCATAATCAACACTTTGTTTTGAGTTATGTTAATCCGGACGCACACTTTGCAGAAATATCTCTTGTAATATTGAAAAAAAGTTTTGACAGAATATTAGGCACTTTTTCGAAATTCACAATCTCGTATAGCAAATTGAGGGTAAGATTTAACAGAGTTTGGACCGTTTTGGTAAAATTTTACTCCCGAACTTAAAGGTACTGAGGCTAAATGGAGGGCCTCAGTTAAACTTATGAAATCAAAAGAAACTTCGCAAATTTAACTGTTTTACACTTAAAATAGAATTATCATTAAAATACTGAAGAATTTTGCAAGTTAAAATCCAACTTTGATAACATTTTGAGGTTACATTTTTCTGTAATAGGGTAGAGTCAGTACTTTTTCGCCAGTAAGCACTTTTTCGCCACCTACAAATAAAATCACTTTTTCAGGGAATTATGAGCTCATGGAACTACGAAATGACTATTACTTCGTAATCTCTAGTCCAACGGATCAGAACACCATAACTGGTGCTCCACCGACTAGATTATTTGCAAGTTAATTGAAGAAATTGTCGACAAGGTGAACAGTCACCAAAAAAATATGGAGTTCTTAATAAACTTGTCAACGCTCAGACAAATTGTCTTGCAATATTTTATGTTTTTGCAGTACAGTATTTCATATTTTTTCACTGAAAGTCACTTTGTTATTAACTAAGCTTCGCTCTAATATCATTATTTAATAATGTTTTCCAAAAAAATAAAGAAATACGGATCTGGTGAAATAGGGCTTACTTTTTTCGGCTGTGTAAGTACTTTTCGCCACTCATTTTTCCAAGCATTTTACAAGTGGCGCACCTCGCGGAATTTAGTTGAAACAGACGTAATTGTCAATTGATTTTTGTCGCAAACAAAAAATGTGCAAAAAATCATTCGAAATACTCTAATAATTGTCTAATATAGGTGTTAAATAAGAAAAGTACTGTGCAATGTACTTTTGCGGGTTTTCGAAAGCTGCTGTTTCTTAAAAATCAATTAAAAACAAGTGGCGAAAAAGTGCTTACACAGTGGCGAAAAAGTGTTTACAAGGTGGCGAAAAGTACTGAAACATGCATTGTTGCAGGAAATGTATTTTTTCAACTAGATGCCCAAAAATTCCCGGAGAGTCTCCTGGTTCATTAGAGAGACAATGCTTCAAAGCACTTGTACAGAAAATTTCTTTTTATTTCGACAAAAATTGTAAGAATTACAAGGGTACAAAACCTTAAGGTGGCGAAAAGGGCTTACTCTACCCTATGTCAGATGGTTTCAACTCTATCTACATATTAGTAAATATATTCCCAACATATTCTGGCTACTTTTTCTCATTGTTACTATCGCCCAAAACATGCCTAAATTTAGGGCTTAATAAGTACTTAAGAAGGGTTTATTTTATATGCAATTGGACAAAGTACTTCTCATGGAAAATACCCTAAATTGTAGCATTGCGTTAGTAATATTTTACCTTGTGTTAACTGAGAACTGCACGTAGTTTAAGATTTTCTATTATGAAAGATAGGCACTGACTTGAATTGAAACTTAGCAAAGATTCACATTAAGAATGATACTAAACAATCGACTATAATTTGTAATTCTATCGTTTATTTTTAATATTTCTATGCGAACTTTTCAAACAACCTGTTTAATATTTTGTGTGTGACGTAGGTGACGTATAAAGACAATTTGGAAGATCTCTTTTCCCACAACATCAATATAAAACGGCAAGTGTTTGTATCAAAATAAGCATATGCTGTGAAAAAAGAAGTGTTGCAATACTTAATGTATAATCGATTCTATTACAAAATACTACACAATAACAATATTGTTATTAAATGTAGACGAAAGAGACGGAGATAATGATGTATTATAAAAATTTTAACATTTGACACACATGCGTATATAATTATATATATTTTCCCTCCGAATCAGAGCTGTATATCATACCCATTGTGAGTAAAATTAAAAAAAAAAGAGTCAAACAGATCTTTTTTTTATTTATATGGTAAATTATGATGAAGATGTTAGTGAAATGATTTTATCTCACATGTGTAGTGTTATTATGTAGGGAAATAATGGGAATTACTTAATAGATTTTTGCACATTCATATATAAACCTTCTACAATATATTTTAAATATTGCACAGTCGTGTCTGGCGGGTATTGTGTGGGAAATGTTGATTGAATTGTGTATATTTTTACACTATCTTATTCTGTTTGTCTATTTGGTATTTTATTCAATAGAAGAGAATTCATGAAAATGACACGATTACATTTTCATACTCACGGTTATACCCTTTTTTTCTTCTTCGCTCTATTGAAAAGTGAACTCGATGGTGTTATTTAACTTTGCATGTCATTAATAAACTTTATACTGATCTCAGTTTATTCTCAATGGGATTAACATATCAAGTGAAAGAGAATCTCTGTTGGCTTCTTCACTAAAATAAATTCATTTGGTGAAGGGAAAATGTCATGTGAAAGAGTGTTAATTGGCTAAAAGAGGAATAAATCTTATGTTTCATTAAACGATTTATGGCAAAGTAATTAAAAGGTTTTTGTACACGAAATTACATTAAAAAGATATTTTATGTCAATTTTTTTTTGACATGTGTCTAAAAGTTGATTTATTAGGTTAATGTGCATAATTTGATTAAAAAAATTAAACAATATAAAAGTTATTTTGATTGAATTTTAGGGTAAATTAAGCTGATTCAAAATCTGTTCTAAATGGAAACTTTTCACTACTCCAAATGGAAACATCATTTTTTCCCATGATAAATGCAGTATTAAGTTCTTATTTATATATTTTCTATACTTCAGTTTCATTATTTAGTTAATTTTGCTCCAAATAAAGCGAAAATCCATTCATATTCACTAATTTTAATTTCTCAGAAAAATTAAAAGTGTACCTTTTCACTATCGAATTTTTCATCGATCAACCATGTTTTCCAATCAACGTATTCAGATTTCCGCCTTCAATTTTTTTCTCTAATTTTTCTGAAAATTTAATTCTTTTAATTCAGTACTTTTCATCGAGATTTAAAAGAAAATCGCCGAATAATACAGATCAAAATATCTTGAATTATGTGACTATCACATAACTGTGACAGTTGGATTCGGGGTCACACCGTTCAAAAGCCGAACGCTCTTACCAATTGCACCACGAAACCCCTTTTTTCATATTTTTTTTTCTTCAAAATTTTAAGAAGAGCAATTTTTCTGAATGAAAATTAATTAAAAAAAAAACAGGGCCAATTTTGAAGAGTAATGTTCCAAAATTTTGTTCTATTGTTTATATTTGACCTAAAATTCAGTTGGGAATCATAAGTAATCTTTATTTTTTGAGACAAAAATGTAAGTTTCATAAATCCAAATTGCTATTTGTATCTTGAATGACCTAGACATGGAAATTGCACCCAAACAGATTTTTTTTTTGTCACTAAAATATTATTTAAAATATGCCTTGGTTTTTCGAGGTTGGGACAAATATAAAATTGCATTTGTAATTCACTTTTCTTGGTCAAAATATTTAAAATAAGAAAAGAGGAATAATGTGAATGATCATTTTACTTGATTCCATTTTCAAATTAAAATCAACTGAAGATCGTTCTAAATTTAGTGTAAATTTATCTCTAGAATTTAGTTATTATGAAGATGAATTACGTGTGTTTTAATTTTATCTTCATTGAGTACAGCTTATCACTAGAAGTCCAAATTTCCATCAAAAGCATCATTCTGTGGCTCAATTGAAGACATTATCTAATAAAGAAATATGTGTCAATTGTCTCAAACTTGAAATAAGGCCTGTGAGAAAACTATTCCACATACATTATATCTTTTATGCAACGATACCCAACCTATTATGGGTAAATAAGTTAATAAATAAAAAAAGAAGATATTTAATTACATACTCAAACAATAAGTGACAGATGATATAAGTTTCCTGTACAAATACTTTGATAAAATAGAAACGTATCTAACAAGTTATTCAACATGCGTTTGATTTGCAAAGACTTCAGGGCTAAATCTTTTGTGTTTTTTTTTCTGTCATTGCAGGATACGGGCAATGGGCAAGATGAGGAGGAGAACGTGAAGACGATCAAAAGGTATTAGCTTCAAGCTTCTGTTTCTTTTATTTTTAGTGATACACAATACAAATTATGATGTATATATATGAGACGGTAACCTTCAAGTTTGAAAAGTTATCAGAGCACAACGCTTTGTCCAGCGTAGCAATTTTATGATGAATATTTTTGTTGTATATTTGCCTTCGACCATACCCCAAGAGAGTAGCAAATTGTATCAAGGCGACATAGAGTATTTTAAGTAACATTCTTTTTTTTTTTTTGAAAATAATACTTGTATGTCAAAAGACGTCTTTTCTCGCTGATTTAGAAAGTAAACGGATAACGTTTTAATTTTTATTTCGTTTTTTTCTTCTGCAATTTGCAATTTTACACGTCAAACCGTGTGTTGACAATTTTTCTTCTTCATTGATTCTTTGATTAATTTAAACAGTAAATATTTGGTGAGGTATACAAGTTGAATGAGTTTTGTGACTATTAGGCCGTTATAAATGGTATATTTTGCTGCTGGGTGAAGAAAAAAACTTGAACACGAGGTGTATGGTATCTACAAAACCTTTTACTTTTTTTGGTTCATCAGACGAAAATTAATTTATTCAAACATAGTACAGTAGGAAAAAAAATATGATAAAAAAACACAATCAATTCAGTTAGAAAATAATTTACTGAACTTTATACAGTTCCCCTTTGTGAGGTTTCTTACTGAAATCTTGATATTCTGCTTGGGTTTGTTAGTTGATTAGTTGTTTATTTCAATGGGCAAAATTTTATGGAAAATGAAAGTGCGAAATGGGTGAGGAATTTTAAATCAATCCAATTTGTTCAGCAAATGACAATTTTATTCATTGATGCAGAGATTACTTTCAAACGTATAAAGTGAGTGAATTGAAATGAATTTATAAAAGGTGTTAGGACATCCGTAGGAAGTTTTCTTGGTTTAAAATACTTTCCGTAATATCAAGTAGAGTGAATTACCCGCTTTTCGCCATACTATGATAATTTTTCGTTAAAATAAAATAAGTTTTATAGGAAGACACTATTTTCAGTTGATTTTTTTCTAATTGATTGCTGTAGGGGAAGAGCTCATAATTTTGGACAGTTTCTAAATTTGGACACTTTGAGGGTAAAATTGGACACTAAAAATAAATTAATTAAAATTATGTATTTTTATTCCAATATTTGATGAATAATGAATTTTATCTAAATATTTGTTCTTTTTGGAAGATTTTAACACTAAATTCGTTAAATTTTGAATATGATTTGAATTAAAATTGCTTGTTGAAACTTCAGTATGAGCAATTTCTTACGAGAAATATGACAGAACTTCGTGTACTTCAGTCTTATTTAGCTGTGGTGAAGTAGTAACAAATTTCCTTCGATATTTTTAAGTAATATTAAATATTCATTAAATATTGTGTTGATTCACGTTAGTGGTGATTTGTACATTTGACCTGTAGAATTCTGTAACAATATGACAATGTCACATGACAAATTAGCGTGATAAATTCGGGCATAGAATAACATTAAAGCCGAGTGAGCATCGAATGTCCATTAGAAAGGGCTCTATGTAGCTCTCAATAAGTGAAATGAATCGGATATTTGATTAGTTTTTCCTAATTAACCACTTTAAAAATTTTATTTTTTGCCATGACATTGTCATACTGTTATAGAATTCCTCTGCTGATGTAAGATTTTCCTTGTGAATTACGTTTTTCGTGTGAAAAATGGACAATTTTCTCAGAGATTCACCAGTGAGGTGATTCTTCTTAATATGGAGAGGTGTTTTCTTCGCGAAATTTAGCGAAGTTTCAGCTTCTATGAGACTAGGTTGAATAAATGCGTAGAGGAACAAAAGATCATCTCTGCTAACGAGGCGTAGTGAGAAAAGCCTTAAAAGACTCATGGAAAGGTCAGGAAATGCGCGAATTTGCGCGTACGTGGAGTACCGAAGTCAACTCATTTTAATGAATGATATAGAAAATTTCCGGGCTTTTTGTGACATTCTACGGTACTCTTACATAAACAGGAAGATGATTTGGTAGGATTAGTTCTTGAAACCAATTGAAAAACCTATTGGAGAACAATGGGCATCCTATTGCGGCGGATTAGCTGTCCAAAATTACAACCAAAGTGTCTAACTTTGCAACCAAGGTGTCCAAAATTTGAGTCAAATTCACCTCTACATATGAATTCATTTTTAAACGTATTAAGACTAATTTAAATAAAAACAAAGACGATAAACAGCTTGACAGGTCTCTAAACAACTTTTCTGAAAAGAGAGTGACAAAAAAAATCAATTAGTATTGTCAATACTAATTGATTTTTTGAAAATATCGCATTTCAAACTTATAACATTGATGCTTATGAGCCCCTCCCTTACTTTATGCTTATAACAGTAATTTCCATAAATTTTACCTAATTCCGTTTGCTTAATTTTACCTAATTTCCATTGTTTAAATGTCGCAGAATCCAAATTCAAGTCAGGTGCTTAAACTTTTTCACCAAAACAATTACAAATTAATAATAATTAGTTTCAAATTAATAATAATTACAATTAGAAAATGAAAACCAATTTTAGAAGTTCAGTTTCAGTAGTTTGTTTATCAAGAGAGAAAAAATTTACACTAAAAATGGTGATATTGGTAGATTTACGACTGTGGGTTAATGCGATGATTTGGTTAATGCGAAATTAAATCGAAATATTGCGTCGGTCGTCGTTTGAAGCAATAAAACATCACCTGCATTATTCTTTGCTTGACTGCATTTTCGACTCCAAATCATCTATAAATGTTTAAATTTTTCAGAACTAGTGTCAAGTCTCTTTATTAAAGGTATTAAGTTTTCATAAAAATACAACAAAAACATAATCACCTATATTCGACTTCAAAATTTCGAAAATCATATTTTTGACGTGAGCACCACTAGCGGTGATCCCAAGAAGATAACCCATTTAAAAGAGTTAATCCTATTTGAGCGCTATATCTGAGCTGTAAGTTCCAGCTATAAGATAGGAAAATTTGTTTAAGTAAGATCTAAGTCGAAGCCATAGGGGCGGCTAGTGGCTGTGTTTTGAGTAATACCAGTCAAATGTCTCTTGAATTAAATTTATACCGTTCGTGATTCAATTTTTCTTGTTTTATGTGTATTTTGGACAGACTTCCGAGACACCACGTGAAAGAACTTTGAAATTTAAAATAGAAAATTGTATTTTAGAGAGTGAGAGAGTTCTTTGTGCGTAAAGCAAGGGGGGAGGTTGGGGGCGGGAAAAAGAAAGCAAAAATAAAATGGTTTGAGAGTAAAAATAAGCGGAATTGCCATATGAAATTCAATTGTTGTGTCGGTTGCAACGTCACAATTTTCTTCTCTCGTGCGCACACTAAACACCATATACTATAGTGCCAAACAAGAAGACTTTTTGAATAAATTCACTGTCATACAAAAATGATCAAAGAAATAATAAAAAAAAGTAATAGGGAAGCAAAAAGATTTACAGTGATTTTATTTGAAAGTGAATAAATGCTGTATTTTACAATTTCACTTATCTTTTTCAATGAATATACGCCTGATTTATGCTTTGTATACATTTTCACTGCACGATTGTGCTGACACTGAATTTACAACACAATTGCAATATTGGCCATTGGAGTTTATTCTGCGCGTTCCCGAATTTGGGAATATATATTTATGTAGATATATGTTATTTCTCTTTTTCTCTATATTTATTCGGACAGTCAGTGCAAGAGTCGTAAAAATTTTCACTATATACTTACATATAATATTATGAGAAATCATTTTCTCGAGCACTTGCGGTGGCATTGTGCTGGCTAAAACGGTTCCCATTTAAAAAGCCGCACATCGTATATAGTGGTGGCTTTTTATATAAAATTCGTCATGATGGTTGATGACATGTTAAATATTCGTGGTGTGTCTCTCCCTGCGTAAAATTTGTATAAAATACACAGAGACTTGACAGACGAAAATTTTGACCTGATTCCACATATTTGGCATTCTTGAGGGAATAACAGGGTTGGGCAGAACATCTGTTTTGTCATCATAGAGAATTGTTCTATTGTTTTTTGGAATTAGATAGGAACAGAGAATTTTGAGAGGCGTTAAATTAACTTTCCCGCCAATGTCTTTAATAAGAATAAAAGAACTTGCTTGAGGGTTTTTTTTAAGGAGTATAAATCTGGATTTTGTATTTCGTGGTCACGTCTAGTCTAGATTTTTGTCAATATGTATTTAAAAGTTTTTTTTTTATTTTTTTAAATGTAAAATCCGTTATGTCCGTTTGTAATACCTCCAGGATTTGTTTTTAAATTAAAATTTCCATACCGTTTATCCTTAAACGTATTGAACAAGTTTATCTTACTTTTACGCTCTCAAATCCAAATTGAATTTATTTTGATGATCCAGAGAAGAAGAAGAGTACTGAAAAGTGGGATAAACATGCAGGATAGAAATTTAGATTTTATGCCCAACGCACAATAACTTTTGTAAGTGAGAGTGAGTGAGATCTAGATCTAGTCATCTCGCTCACTCTCATAGGAAATTTTGAAAACATATTTACAAACAAAACTATTGTACGCTGAGCATTATAAAATGATTTTATTTTTGAAAACAGCAAAAATTATGTAAGTAAAATTAGAACTGTTCTAATAAGAAGTACAAAATTACAAGTACGTCAATTTAGAACTTTAACCCTCCGGCATACCTTTTGGATCAGGCAAATTTTGTGAAATCAAAATTCACATCCTTTCCTTTCTCAAACTTATTGTATTTTACCTATCAAACTCTTTGCATTGGATTGAACTAGAAGTTATTGTGATTTTCAAAGGAAGAAGCAGGACGTTTATGAGCGAGATAAAGTACATGTGGAACATTTGAGAAGGAAATATATGTGAATTTTGATTTCATGAAATTTTCCTGAACTAAAAGGTGTTCCAGGGTCATAAAAAATAGGGACGTTTTCATGAAAATTTTATAGCAAAAGAATCATGCATCTTAGATGTTAATGATTCAGATGCATCTTTATAGAAGAGGAAAATTTCACGAAATTTAAATTCATATCCATTTCTTTTCAAAGGTTTTACATAGACCTATCCTACTCTTTTGCACTCTTCTTCTTTTAAATATCACAGTAAATTAAATTTAGTTGCCAATTTTAAGTCAGCTAGTACGAAATGCACTTATGAAAACTTTTTAAGAACTAAAGGGGATGCGAATTTCGATTTCATGATATTTCTCTGATCTAAAAGATGTAGTGAAAGCTTAATTATATAAATTGCATCTACTTTTATAAAAATTTTAGGGCTTTACTAACAAAAATTTAATTATTTTCTGTATAATTTAAAGTTCTTTACTCCTCATTTATTTAATTTCCATTTTAATTATTTCTTATCTATATATTTTTACGAATATGGGTAGTCGAGTCCCTCTCACTCCTCACAAATGCACTCTGGGGGACCGACTTACATCGATTACCTCGGTCATAAAAGTGTAAAATAAAGCTCTTCTCCTTCTCTACCTTATTCACAGACTTTGAAACGCATATGCGTTGTCCTCCCGAAGTATAGGGCTTAATTGTAATAAAAATGATATTTAAGCCAATATTCTGAAATTCTGGCTTCAGAACGGGTAGTTGGGTCTATAGGAGGTCCAATGGCGTGTTATGGAAGTAGAAGGGAGTTCTTTTGTATTAATTCAATACCCCTAGCTATTTAAGAGGAAAATTCGTCACAACATTTTCTTAAAAAACGCAGTTTTTCATTTCCTACAACTTTTCAGAACATGCTAATGATCTATCCCATTTTGAAATAAAATTTTGAATTGAAGATTTTTTTGGAAAAGTTAAGCCTGAGATGGCATTTTCTTGTTTGATTAATCACGAAAGTAGAGCAAAGAGGCTGGGGAAAAGCATAGCATTTTCATACTTAAAAGAACTTAGAAGAACTTTTAGTTGGTTTGTGAACTTGTTTAAGAAATGTCCTCCAAATACTTTTGGTAGAATTAATTTAAAATTAATCATCTACCATGCTTTTCTGTAAATGAAATTTTTAAGTATAATATAAAGGTACATTTTTAATGTAAATCTTGGGTTATTGGCCGAAATAAACATAGCCAAGGCAGTGAGACCTTAAACTTGTACATTGTACATCATTCTTTCTTCATAACCCTGTTGTTTTTGCTGACAATTTCTCTTTATCTTGTTTTTATTTTTTGATGAATGTGTAGCCTCAGTGAGTGCTACTTTGCTGGAAAAGGATCAGCTCTTATGCTTGGATCAAATGAGCATTTACGTGCATCGTGCGATTTTGGCCGTTTAAGTGCCATATCCACGTGTTCATCCTCAACATCCATGTCGTCATCGAGTCACACAGGAGGTGGCCAGTCGGCCGGACAGGTGTCTGCGCCGGGAGGTGGTCAGGTGACATCGAGTACGGTGAATTCGTCAGATATTCATCAACATCTTCAGTCGATGTTCTATCTGCTGCGCCCAGAGGAAACGCTCAAAATGGTATGAAAAAAAAAGAATTAATTGTTTTTTCTCTATTCTTCTTCTTCATCTGCATTAATATTCCATCCACACAAATCTTTCTGGGTATTGTCTTCCTGGGACATTTTATATATGCAATGCATATAAGTTTAAATACAGATTGTGATACAGTTGTTGCATATGGAGATAGAGGTTGCAAAATGCGTTTTGTATAAATGGGTAATAGTCGGTGTGCTCTCTTCTCGCGACCATAAAAGTACCGAATCAGTTCCGAGATCGACGAGAGAGACGTTTTGGAGCGATGCCAATAAATCGTGACCTCGACCATCTGTAAAGAGTAAAGGCTGTTTGCACACGGACAGAAATAATATGGTGAATTGGAAATTGTGTGCTCAAGACACGCAATTTAATTGTAGTGATAAAACGATGTTTTTTTTTTCTTCATCACCAAACACAAAATTAGTTAAACGCTATAGCAGGAAGGATTCCACCAAACGCGCTAAATGGAACAATAGCACGTGAAATGATTGATGTGGCTAATTCTTTTAGGCATTTTGGTCTTAAAATCTTTCGTTGGAAAAATTCCTGACAAGTGGGGTGTGTAAAAAAAAAGAGAAGAAAGAGAATTAATTGTTTCATCCTTCCAAATGGGGTTCAACCAGCACAATATGGCAATGGTTTGGTCTATTTTGAGCTCATCATGGGCAGGAAGTGGAATTTAAACTTAATTATAGATTAGCATTTCTCCTATGTAATGACATTTTCTCGAAGAGATAGAGAGTGAGCGCGTGTTAAGCGACCAAAGATATTATTATTATTTTATCTCTATACCATCCTTCAACTCAGCCAAAAGGTCAATCTCACACCCGAGACACACAAAAGATAACATTAATCTAACTTTCAGGAACTTTCAATTGATATTTCTGCAGAGATTGACAGTAAGAGGGGATTTTCGAATAAGAAAGAGATGTTAAAGCGTCTCAAATTTGCAGAATGCTCGAACTAGTTATTTCGATGCCCAAAAGTTCTAGATTACTTATTGATCGGTCTATAACCGATTTAAACCGATTTATAAATCACCCAAAAGATAACCCAAAATAGCGCAGGTGTAATACCATTGCGTTTCGATTACAATTTATTTATCTCTTCATTATGTGCTAGACACACTAACGACTTAAGTCGAGAGACGGCTTAACGTAATTATAATCAAAATAATGATTAGATTACATTTCCATTAATTTTTCACAAAGCCGTCTCTCGGCTTAAACCGAGAAACGGATTAGTCAGAAACTGATGGAAATGTAATCTGATTATTATTTTGATTGTAATGCCCTAGACACACTTCCGACTTAAGTAGAAAGACGACTTAGTGGAAAATGATGGAAATTTAGTTTGACCATTATTTCTAATATAATTACGCTAAGCCGTCTCTCGGCTAATCCTCAGGTCTGTCAAGGCCCTAATAATGTTAAGCCAGCTCTCGGCTTAACTCGTAAGTGTGTCTAGGGCATTACCGATTTATAATCGCTTGGAACTGGTTTTAGTTTATCTGGAATTTAAAGACCTTTTCAATGAATACAAAGTGATACAATACATAAGAAAAACGCTCTCTAAGATCCTTTTAAGTTTTTTTCTTGAAAAACCGTAATTAGAAATGATTCAAGGGCAGTTTCGAATATGGACGAAATGTCTTCTCGTAGAACGGGACGAGTGGGGAAAAATAAATGATATGTTTATGAAGATTGAATGAACTTATGGACATGTGCCCGTGAGACCGCAAGTAGGTATACTTAACCGTTTTTTCTTTAAGTCTTAACTATAGTCTTATCTTATACCTCTCTAAAAATAGTCTTAACTTAAGTCTTAACTTATAAACTAATGCCCTAGACACACTTACGATTTAAGCTGTGAGATGGCTTAAGTTAATTATAATCAAAATAATGATTTGACTAATTCTTTAATTTTCCACTAAGTCGTTTCTCGGCTTAAGCCAAAAAAACCGATTAGTCAGAAACTGATGGAAATGTAATTTGATCATTGTTTTGAATATAATTACATTAAGCCGTATCTAGGCTTAAGTCGTAAGTATGTCTAGGGCATAAGGCTGATCTTCAAGAATATTTAGCCTTACAATTTTACAGTAAAGATTTCATAATAATAATGATATTTGATTAAATTTATCCCAAACTGTGATACACTGAGGGCTTTGGATTATTGATCTTTTCGTAAATGTCCTTTATCGGATTCTTTACTGTTAAATTATACAGACTAAATATTTTCAAGGATCAGCATGATTCTATTTGGGCTCTAACAACGTGATCTCATTTTGCTGCTCGAACCAGAGGCATGTCGTTTCATATGTTTCCCATATGTTTCTAGCGTGCCGAAAAAACTTCTGAGTTTATTAGATGTTTTCTGTCATTGTAGAATGAATTGGCAAAAATTACAAATCTAAATTAAAAACCAATTTAATATTGGACATGCAACCTAAAACCCCAAATTGGCAATCTACGTAGTTTTGGAGATATCTCGTGAAATGTGTACGAAAACAGGAAGAATTTTACACTAAAACTGGTCGCATTTTTTTTTAGAGCTAATGTCTCTCCTGGCTCGCACTAAACAGAGACCAGAGATCACCGCCTAGGGACCTTTTTTCAGACGATTTCTGAGAAATGACGCCAAGCTGCTTGTTTGTGCGTCTGTCTGCTCGGCCGTTACCACGTCTAGAGGTCAAACAATTAGAGATGGAAACTTGGGGCCTTTGAGGGACCCTCCCCCATAAGTCGACCCTGGCCCATTAACAAGCCCCTCATTTTCCCCCACCCTTCACCTTAAAGAAAGAGAGATGTTTTAGTTTAGAGATTACCCATTTTAAGGTCAATAAGCGATAACTATCCAAAATTCATTTATATTACTCCTAAGTTACTTTGGGCAATGTTTTGAGAGATTTATGAATCGCTTCAATTGGTTGAGAACCGGTAAGCGGTAAATGATACGAAAGTACTTTTGAGGTATAGCATCTAAGTTACCAGTTCGAGCACTTCGCAAAGACTGGGACGCTTTGCCACTCCTTTTTCGTAAATTGTCTGATTCGCCAGATATGGGAATTTTAAGTTGTCAAAAAAATTAAGGAATTGTTTATATTGCTCTCCCAGATAAATTTCAAGCAACCAAAAGAGTTTGAGGTGTTTATTTTTCTTTTTGAAGAAGTCACAATATATGCCAGGATTATGCAACTGAGAAAAAAATACCATGATCTTTTTATAATGCTTTTGCAAGAGAGAGCCCTTGGATCACATTCAAAGTTGTCGACGCATAATCTGTCTATGTTGGAGATTATGAAATGCAATTAATTTCTCAAGTTGTGTTGATGAAGAATGAGTATCACATCCTTGAATGCCCTGTCGGACTTTTAAGATACGTTATGATTTAAAATATATTGCAGATGTATCACATTGAAATATAAGTTGCCCAGACTTTGAAATTAATCACTTAAATGGGAAATATTCCAAGAGATTTGGACAGCTATTCAAAAGCATTTTGACACTAATTGATTTGTTCAAATTGAAATCGATTATTTTTTGTTTGAATGGAATTATCAAAATAATTCAATTTGGCCTTTAGAAATAGATGGTAGAGCAAAAAATTTTGCCAAAACTTAGCCTTGAGTCTTTTAATTGGCGAAATAAATTAATTAAACTGTTTATAATTTTCTTTTGTTCGAACTTTGTTAAATTAGAATTGTTATGGAATTTGCATATAAAATAGTTTTTCTGCGCTGTTTTTTTTCTCCTGTTGATTGTTCAGGTTTAACGACATTAGAATTTTCTCTTTTTAATGCTATAATTGCACTCATGACGGTTGCTTTTTGTGTTTGCCATGAAATGATTTTTTTCTAAGTTAGTTACATTTTAATGTAGGGGATGTTCTGGGTATTTGAATCTATTTAAAATGTATTTTTTCAAAGGAACAAAAACTAATTCAGACTAAGTTATAATTTGGCTGATATCTTTGGAGTTTAAATTTTATTTAAAAATATCTAATTTAGAGAATACAATACTTCAACAATTTGCATTGAATTTACTCTCAAATTATTATCGCCGTCTTAGCATTGATTGCAACCTCCGGGCGGGACAAAAACGTACAATTTTATTTTAGTTAATAATTAGAACGATTGCATTTCTGAATCAATTTTTAGTATTTTTTTTATAATATTACGATATTTTAGAATTAGAAAAATAAAATATTTTATGAATATTTTGATGTTCAATCAAATACAAGAATATTGAAAAACAAATTAATGTTCAATGTGGCATTAAGTCAGGAATTAGCACTGAGGAGTGCTACAATCTTACAATAATCAATTAGGGTGAAGGGAACGTCTATTGACACTTTAAGAACTCGTGTCAGCTCAGCACCTATTGACATCCTACTCTGTACTATTTGGGATATGAAATTTGAATTGAACATCTCTATTTATAGTAAAAGGTATATTACATAAAAAACGTTATATTACTTATATTTTACTAGATACATTAAATAATTTTCAACATTTTGACAAAAGTGTCAATAGGGGTTCCCTGTCGAACAGACGTTTCTCCGACCCTACTTTAAAAATTTCCAACTAATGCAAAAGTAATTAATTAAAAAAAGATTCCTTTTTTAAGAGTACTTCAATTTCTATGAATCGAAACATCTGAATATTTTATTGAGATATTTAATTCATAAATGTCTTAATTATAAAAAAATATTGCACTGGTTATTTTATTATATTATTCACATTAATATAATTGTTTATATTTATTGCATACAGTGCCAATAACTTAATTAGAAGCAGTCCCTCTGAATCAGAATTATACAGAATATAAGAAATAAATTAGAAAATTAGAATTAATTCTAAGAATTAGAATATTACGCAAAAAAGTTCGTAAATGTTTGTACTTTTCCACAAACATTGTTCATTGGATGATCATTTGTCAAGTATTTTCTGTTTTTTTTTGCAAACATTTGTTCATACAGTTTTGTTTGTCTGACAAAACTTCTCGAACAAATAACAACATTAAAATAAAATTAATTTTTATAAAAAAGTCTTGAAAAAATCTTTTAAGTTTTAATCATTCTATATTAATGTCTTCATATCATTTTTTAAGGACATACGTAACTGAGAAGGGATTTAGAAACACTGCAAGTAAAAAATAAATACCACTGTAATAGTAGGTAATTTTTGACATCTCTATTATAGTGGTAATTTTGGGAATCGTGTAATTTTTAAAATGTGTAATCTTCAGCGTGTAATTTTCAGAATGTAATTTTCAAATATGTGTAAAAAGGAGTGTGTTAAATTAAAAAAACGTGTAATTTCTAGCGTTTAATATTAGATGAGATCATATATTCTGTCAGTAGAAGAGGTAAAAAGTTTGGAGTGGTATATCTCAGCTCCTGATGAACATAATTGGATGAGTGAACTATTGTTGGAAAGCTTGGTTCATTAGCTTTCAGAATCTGGTATATGTAATTGGCTATGGGTAAATCATGGTCATCCAGAACCATTTATGTCGAAGAAGACACTTTTTGCAGCGTCTTTTTTGACCATCTACTGCTGGGACCAGGAGTGACCCACAATTCTCGCACTTGGACTGTTCGTTAGAGGAACTCAAAAGGTATAATTTGTAGAAGAAACTTTTTTTTTGGACATCTTACTTTTTTTTATTCATCGACTTTTGCAAGAATTTTAACATTTTACACGCAAGAAAAAAATTACAAAAATCCTAAAAGAGTGGTTTCTGGAGGAGAAGGATAGACGTGGGGATGAAATTGATGTGATATTTGGACTCCTTGGATCAACTTATGGGGGAGTACTTAGAACATTCCAAGTCGATATCTTCATTGGTTTGTCCAGAAAATGAGATAGAAGGATTTCTGTCATTTTTTTCTATGCGTATAAAATGTTAAAATTCTTGCAAAAGTCGATGAATAAAAAAAAGTAAGACGTCCAAAAAAAAAGTTTCTTATACAAATTATACCTTTTGAGTTCCTCTAACGAACAGTCCAAGTGCGAGAATTGTGGGTCACTCCTGGTCCCAGCAGTAGATGGTCAAAAATGACGCTGCAAAAAGTGTCTTCTTCGACATAAATGGTTCTGGATGACCATGATTTACCCATAGCCAATTACATATACTAGATTCTGAAAGCTAATGAACCAAGCTTTCCAACAATAGTTCACTCATCCAATTATGTTCATCAGGAGTTGAGATATACCACTCCAAACTTTTTACCTCTTCTACTGACAGAATATATGATCTCATCTAATATTATTTTCCTCCATGTTTATAATTATAATTTTATTTTTATTCCTCCATGTCTAGCATCAACTTGCCTCGTTTATTTGGAAAAATTTCTTTTTTGAAAAAGCGATTTTGGTGACAGATCTGTAAATTAGATAAAAAATATTCACAGATCGAATGCATCTCAAAGTGACGCCACACGTAAATTTCAACACTGGATTTTTTTTCGCAATCACTCGTATAAAACCTTCAAAATACACACTAGCAGGAGTATTTCACTTTTTTCTTGAGGGATTTGGTCTTTTTTCTCAAAATTAGAGGTTATAAAACTAAAAAAAACTAAAAAGAAAATACTCACCGAGGTGGATGCTTCCAGCAGCTGTCAGACTATAATGGCGATTTTACACGTTTCTGATTACACGCACCAAATTTTACACGCTGCAGAATATTTACTACTTTTTAAGTGACACTTTTCCACTTGAATAGTGGTAAAAATTACATGTTTGAATTACACGCTGAAAATTTTTACATAAATTATTTTTTACACAAAATTTACCATTTTAGGGTAAGTGTGCCAAATTTCGGCATAGTTGCATGCAAGCGCCAAAATCTCAAGTTTGAAATGTAATATGTTTAATAGAAATTGATTTTTTTTTCATTCCTTCCTTTTTAGGAGTGTTGCTTAGAAGCTTGTAGACAGTTTATCGTCTTTATTTACTTTAAATTTATTCCTAATACATTTTGAAATGAACAAAAATGTAGACATAGCTTTGGTGCTCTATTTCGGCCAGCTTCATTCTCATAGTTTCTTGCCCTTCGGGAATTCTTCCAATATCTTTTTCACGTCTTTTCGTTTGTCGAAGCTACATTTTTTGTTATTCTTTTGCATTGTATAATCTTTAGATAGAGTATGTAAAAACTAAAAATTCATGGAAATTCGAGGAACAAAAAATGTGGCCAGAATTGCAAGCTGGCCGAAATTTGGTACACTTACCCTAATAGTGGCAAAAATTAACATTTACATTTTTTAGTGGTAATTTGGAAATTACACGTTATTTTGTTTACACGATTTTTTACTGTGTGTACCTAATTGAATTGTTGTCACTGTATGGCGTGTGTTAAGAAAAATCTAGGCTGTTTTATTGCAAAGAATACTTATGAACCTGACAATAAAATCATAAAAATTATTAATATTCTGTTCAAATGATTTGTTTTTTGCTACTTTCCTTAAATATTAAACAGGTGTTAGAGAAGTGTGGGGCAGTTTTATTTATCGATATGTATAACAAACATATTTTTTCATAAAAATATGTTTTTCTGTTTTTAGAACTGAAGTGATACAAACAGGAATTGGTTTGAAAACAGTTTTGTGAAATATCTGTGAAGAAATATTGAAGCTCTGTGAATTACCCCATTTACCCCTATGCAACATTATTAAATTAATGAAAGAATTGATATTAAATGGTTGATGCTAGATTTTTCTTTAAAATATTTAAAATAAATTTGATAGATAAACATTGAGACATTGACGATATCGACGATATTCAATAGGAATTTCTTGAATATTATTCTTTGATTTTTTTTAAAAGATTTTAGGAAGTTAATAAAAATTGATTACACATAGTGAATAAATAGATGTGTTTATTGGCGAATTTTTGTTTCATAAGAATTAACCCAAGATTTTTACACATATGCTGCTTTTTTCCACATTGATTTAACCGTTAAAGCAGGAATCCTCAACCCGATGCCTCTCCATCTCTTACAGGCTGTCAAGTTGGAATCTGCACGCGCTGGTCGCACAAGATACTTGGTGGTTGTGTCACGATTCGTGAAGAATCGTCTGCAGCAGACATTGTCACTGCCCGACTGCCAGCAGCACCATCTCAGCAAGATGCAGAGTCAGATGGTGGTGAGGAGTGCAACAAGTGGTTCGGTCAATCGCAGACTCACTGCAAGTTGTCCGTGCACGAGACAATGCCACAGACAGTCAAACAGTGGTCAGGTAGATGACAAAAGTGATGTGAGAACAAAGTGTTGTGGGGGAGGAGATGGTCATCAGGACAGCATTAGGGATGGGAAATGTGACAAAGTGACTTGCTCAGAGTGTACAAATGATGATTGTGTGTCTGACTGTTGTGGGTCAGCTAAATTGTGTGGCAGGAACTACGATGAAGAGGAATCGTGTCTTTTGGGTATTGATTGCAATGAAAAGTCTACAGTAGGTTTGGTGTTGCGCATCTTGGCGGATACATCAATACGTTTGGATGGAGATGGGTGAGTTTGAGCTATTTCATATTCTATTTTCTTGTGCCAATTTTCCAAACAATGTTTTCCTTTAGCATAGAATTCTAGTGGATGCCAAATGCGCGAAAGGCAATTTTCTAACATATTATTTGTTTATTTAAAATTTCCAGTGGATTTAGTGTCAGTGTTTGCGGGAGGACACATATTTTCAAGCCAGTTTCAGTTCAGGCAATGTGGTAAGTTTTTTTTGCACTTCTTTTGTTTGTTTAAATTTAAATTATTATGTGTACCCCCCTCTGACACTGTTCTACTGTGATAATAGTTGACAAAAGCATATTAAACAGTGTGTTGATATGACTTTTTACAATTTTCTATACCCATCAATCTCCATGTTTCATGTGTCTATCAACATAAATCAATTATTGATCAATCATTTGCAAGTATATAGTTCCCTCTTTTTATTGTCTAAGTTTAAAGCAATGGCAGAGGAAAATTCGCAGAGTGCTCGAATTCGCTGAAAAATAGTGCAAGAGAAGAATCATTTTAAAGAAGGAGAAACTTATTTAGATTTTTTTTGTAGACGTACCTTTTTTAATGTAATAACTTGAATAACAACTCCAATAATAATCAATAATAACTTCAATATTCTACTTAATACAAATTGGCCACGCCTACTTATAAAACTATGTAGGGTACAATGAGGTAATTTGGAATAGGATTTAAATTGGAATTTTGAATTTTCCTTACTAAACTGTTTTAGACTGGTCAAAGACGAAAAGAAACATGAAGAATTCTCTCACTCTTGAGTGTATGGCTTGTAGTTCTTCGTGAATTTCTTTTTCACTCTGACCATTTGAAATGTCTGAAACAGTGAAGAAACCTCAAAATTCCAATTTAGATTTTATTCTAAATTATCTCAACACTGAGAGAAATCCGAAAAAGTTAAAATAACATTCCGGAAATGTCAATTTTACGCTGCATTATTGATCCGAAATCGGTGTAAATATTATACTTTTTAGGTGTATTGTGGGTTAAAGTTACCCTTTTGCATGTTAATTTTATACTTAAAAGGGTGTAAAATTAACATTAAAAAATGTGTTGAAGTTACGAGGAAAAAAAGTTAATCGCACCGCCTTTTTTCTCAGTGAATGTACCAAAATTTAGCATAAAAGCCTCACTATTTTTTAAAGTAATTAAATTAGTCTTGGTAAAAGAGATACTTCATATTGTAACGCCTCTTTTGAAGCCACGCCCATTTGTACATTTTTACCTGCTGTGTGTAAAATTTTCTAAAGAGTTCTGATCAGCGATATTGTGAAAAATGATCATAAATCAAATTTTAATACTAAATGACTGAATAATAAAAAAGAAAAGAAACCAGGGAAACTGGGGCAGTATTAAACACGGGGTAGTTGTAAACACTGCGACGTTTTTATTCATATATATTGGATTTCATTGGGACCTATATGAATTTATAGATAGTATCCTTGTTCCCTGAACAAACAGTCGACAGAACTTCAATTAGTGTAGACATAAAAATCTGTGTTTACATCTACCCTGTGTTTAATTTACTACTCCCTCAGTTTCAATTTAAGTTTTAATTAATTTTGTGTAATATTAGCGCACTGTAAAAAGTATTGACTATTTTACCATGATTTTCATCTACCTATTTTATGCTAAATTTGCTTAATTTTACACAAAGTGTGTAATAAATGTGTAAAAATTTACACAACTGTGTTGTTGTCTAATTTGATTTAAAAATTTCATACCGTGGAGACGTGAAAAATACTTAAGAGGGTTAATCAATGCCTCAACAATTTCCGAGGATTTCTTCTGATGTTTCCTGGGTTCACGAAGATTTTCCAATTTCGGAAGGTATTTCCGAGCTACTAACAGTTCTTAGCATTCCTATAAGTTTTCTTCAAGATTTTCCGGTTTTTCCGTCGACGACGTTTCCGGAGACTGTTCCGAGTAATAGAGACTCCCGAATGCTCTGGAATATTTCTGGAATTTTTGAAAATTCCCCGTGGAATTACCGGAAAGAAATTTCTGGGAAAAGTCTGGAGAATTTTTCGGTTTTCTAAGGAAGTTCTTGCGGCTCCCGAGGGTTTCTTGAATACACCACAGAGACGTGATTCAATGTGGTTCAACTTAAAAATTTGTAATGTCAAATTACTTAAAATTACACAAATTTAAATTTACACTTACTTAAAATTACACAATTTTGGATTACACTTTTTCTGAAGTACATATTTGTGCAGCTCGTGTAGCTTTACGACAATTGTGATAAAAATGAATTATTGGTTATCCCTGTAATCATTTTTTTTCTCTGTCTGAAAAAATAAAACATTTTACTGTTCAAATCAGACTTCCTGAGTGTAGCTTTTGGGAACCGAAAAGGATGTGATCGACACAAATTGCTTTGCTAGGTTTATCTATGAAAGCTATTTACATTTAGAAAAGTTATTTACGCTTTCAGGCTTCGCACACATTGTGACTTCCAACACTTCATTTTTCCCCATATTCTTTTATCGAATCTGTGTGTACGAAGCCCGAAAGCCTTCTCCTAATATTGCTAAGTTATTTATAAATCTAAATTTATTTTATGTTACTAAATGCTATTTTGAATGGTTTATTCGGTATCAGAAATTTTCTTAATACTAATATAATGATGTATTAAAGTCTGTAGAAGGTGAAGCATTCATACTACTTCCAAAACATATTCAAAAATTGCAGCCTTAGGGGGAAGTGGGGCACCTTTGAAAGTGGGGCACCTTTGAAATTGGGATTTTTCTCCCATGTTTAAGTGGAATTGAGCCATATCATAATGCAATTTAGCTTCTCAATCTATTTGTGCACCTAAATTATATCACGATAAAGCTCAATTTAATTTAAAAATAGGTGAAAAATCTCAATTTCAAAGGTGCCCCAATTCCCCCTATAGAGCTTTAGAGGTTATACCGCAGATGCGGGTTCCTACTTCCCTGTCATTTTTAAGCTTATTTTTGTTAATTCTATTATATAAGGATGGTCTTACCTGTCCGATTTACCATTTCAATCATAAATAAATAAGAAAAGTATTCATAGATCGTAAATTTCTGGGGTGCTGAGCAGACCATCTAAAGTCCGAAAGTAATAGTAGGGGAAAGTACTCTCCCTTCGAACGTTCATGCCTTCGAATAATATGAATTTTCTTTTGGTTTTCCTAAGAGACTTACACATTTCTATTAAATATTAGTTGCCTTATCATCAATTGTTGATAATTCCATGATAATTTAGTTTACGAAAAACAATAGAAATTCACATTATTCGAAGGCATGAACGTGCGAATGGAGAGCACTTTCCCCTATCTCTTACCGTTTGTCTATCAGTTCCTGAAGTGAGAGACCTGAGAGTCAGATAATTAAATAAATTCTGTAAAGTTAATTTTCTAAAAAACTTCAGATTTGGAAAGGTTTACGGCCCTTTTGGGTAATGAGGGGGTAAAGATGTGGGTGCAAAAATAATTCTAGGGATTATAAATTGTTTTCTCTATGAGTTTGAGCAATAAAATTGGTTAGAAAGAACAGAGTATGGAATTATTGCATTATTGGATGGTGGTGTATATAGGGAAGTGAAGGCTGTAAAATCACGACATAACAACACCAGTGAACACAAAATAACAATGTGAGGTGCACAAGAGAAATAAAAAGATACTGAATCGAACATTTTCTTTTCTATACACAACAAGTAGAAAAATCCAGGACAGATATAGAATGGATAGAATATTAAAATCTTTTGCCTTTTATTAATTCCATACAAATATTTTTTTTTACACATGCAGAAATTCCAATTGCTGATGTATGGCTGATTTGTTCCTTTTTTTTCGTTATTATTAACGAATCATGTATTTCTCGCGAAAGTACGATTTGGTCAGACACTTTGAGTATGGTACAGCTTTAAAAACATGTGGAGTTGGGCTAGTAGTTGTGCAAAGTGGTTTAACCTTAAAAAATGTTGATTTTCCATTTTCGTATGTTCAGCAACGCATGAAAAGCTTGAAAGAGTTGAAGTAAAGTTGCTGCTCAGTTGGGTTGGGAAAAAAGTTCATGTTGGACTTTTTTGTGGGTGACTCAAACTGGAAGGTATGGACTTTTGTGAGCTTCATTGAACTTCACGTTAGTTTTTTTTTTATTTGCCTCTCTGTTAGGAAACTATACTTGGTCTTGGGGTTTTATATAATGGTCAAAGCGTTTAGGTTTTGCTTTGAACTGTATGAGCACGATTTTGAAGTTAGGTTAGGAAATCTTAAAGGTTGATTTCACTGAAAATTTCAGAGATTGAAAAGATAACTATAAAAGCATCTTTTAAAGAATTAAGACTTTGAAATTTGAAGTCTATAAATTAACTGGAACAATAATTAATTTGAACAATTTCTTATCGCATGGAGAAAATGTCATAAAATTTACTATAATTAATTAATCTGTTAAAGGAAGTCTTTCTAAGATTAACATAACTTAGTAAGAGATATTTTGAGTTATCCAAATGGATAGATATTATAATTTACTTTGATTTGCTTTATATGAAAAATGAAGCATTTTATTCTATTTTTAATTGTTAAAAAACGGAAACTGACCTTAAGGAAATGTTTCAAAAGGTTTTTGGGATATTTTTTCAAGAGCTTGATTCACTACTGACCTAATACAGGTCCGTTGGATAAGTTATTGTCCAGAAACACTTAAAGGTTATGTTTATCATAATTCCATATTTAAAAATATCTTCTTAGTTATACATAAAGGAATTAAACTTAATTATTCAAAATCAAAGACATTTTTAATTAATTATAAAAGTATTTTCGAGATTTCCTCATTGTTTTATATGGACAAAGGAAAATACCATGAAGAAGTACTAAGAAGTATAGGATCTTCGAACAATTCCTACTTCGGGAAACTCATTTTATCTATGTTCTTAATGAATTTTATCCATGGTTTTTTTTCAGAAAATTTCTTTGCCAATTTTAAACAATAAAAAAAATCTTAAAATTTCAATTCGTTTTTTTTTCCAATTGGAAGTCTATAAGATATATTTTTATTGAAATTTTGTTGTGCGTATTCAATGCCGCCTATTGGTGACCAAAAAAAGTTTGCGTATTTTGAAAAGTTGTATGCTATTAAATCAAGTTTTAAATCATAAAATTAATAGATAAGCAGTAATAGTGATTTGAACACAGAAAATAACTCCATTAAAAGTGCCCTAGAAAATGAAGTTTCTAAAGTTGTTTTTTTTTAAATGAATAATTAAGGTTTTATTGCGACTTCTAAAGATGTTTATTGAAAATTCCAAGACCACGAACTATTCAACCAACCATGTATCAACATATTTAGTCATAAACACAATATAATGTGAATACAGAGAAATAAGAAATGATTAATTCAGTTTAATATCCTGACTCTTTATTAACATGATTGAGAGTGTGTGTCTCTGTTGAGTTTGTTGTGCGGATAAATCTCCACTTAATTACCCGATTCATTTGCTTCAACCTCCCCAAAAGTGTCTGTTTCTTTGTAATTTTTTTTTTTGCCTCATCATCATACAATTAGCTTTTGCGGGGAGAGGGTGAATGACATCAAAAGCCCAGGGGGACATTTTTTTCTTCCACGCGAATTGACAAAAGAGTCTATCGAAGTGGTAACTATATAGGAGAGTCTGTAAAACTGTACAATTATATGGTGATTGGAGTGAATATCGACACGATGGTCCGTGTATAGAAGTTACCTTCTCTCCTATATATCCCGCCACAATAAATAAAATAATAAAATGGGAGTCGATGACGAAAGACTCCCAATGTTCTTTACTTCACGTTCAATTTCCACCTATGATTAAGACTTATCAGTGTGTTTTTGTTCTTCATCCGCAAAAGATCTCAACTGCATTAATATGAATCAAGTGATGTGATATATATATATATTAGTTTTTCCATCCAGTTCAGTTTTATTATTTGCAGTAATATATGAGGTAGCAAGCAAAGAAAATAAAAATTGACTGGGTGGATGTGTGATAAGCGCCGCAACAGAAGGCATTTTATTTATCTGTGCAATGATGAGTAATTGTATTAGACAATTGTTAATTACACTTGGAATTTTGTAATTAATTTATTGGAACGACGGACGTGGTTGGAGAGAAGAAAGAAAAACGAGTAACACGAACAAGAAATATGGTTTTACGGAGACTCTGTAAGGGGTAAGCAACCTTCTTTTGCGAGCCATCTCTTTTTTTTGTTGTTTCCTTTCCTTCATAGCCATCTTACGTCCGGGAAAAGTGAAATCGCGTCACGGTATTTAGAAAATATCCACATAGTACCTAAAGTCTGGCGTGTGAATCAATTTCAATATTATGTTGCTGGAAATGCATAAAATTGCCGAGAAATTTCTGTCCATAGAGATTAAACGTCTTCTTGGTGTTTTATTTTTGAAGGTGCGGTTTAAAAATAAAAGTTATCTCGATTGTTGAAAGAACATCATTTTCGAAAATTGCATCTTTGTGCCAAAAGAGTCAGAGAGATAAATAGCGAGAGCGATTATGTTTGAGAAGAAAGGCTTAGGGGAAACTCAGGTAGATCCGTATGGAGTCAGTTTCAAATACTGATAATTTCATTACACGTTTTAGAGGTCTAACCTATGACGACTAGGGCAAAATTTCGAATTTAAGACAATGCAGAATTCCGGACAAAACAATATAAAGTACGAACAAGTATCTGAAAACTTAATGAAAATCAATTAGGGGAGGGTATGTCAGTTGAACTTTCATTCAAGAATTATTATTTGCTAAATAAATACTAACTATATTAAAACTAAATCCTGCTGTTTCTTTTGGGTACAGAGATATCTAAAAAAATCAGAACATTTCTTAGAAATTTATGTATTATCTCCAAAAAGGTGTATTTTCAAAAGCAATGCATGTGTAAAACTACCCCACTTTCCTGTATATGATCATCAAAGTACTCAAGAATTGCGTAAATATTAAATTATTTCTAGAGATTATCCTAGTCCAAATTAACAAATGGATTTACACGGAATTCCGCATTGTCCGGACATCTAAATTTTATCCTATTCGTATATTTCGAGCATTCATCAAAATAACATTGTACTACTCCAAAAAAAGTCTTTTTAAACGGACAAACAAATCTAGTCCACAATTTGTCAATGGATGTTATTTACCAATTTGATAAATATTTTTCTGACATTTTGTATGGAAAAACATCCTTTTGATAAACTTTTAACAAGATTCAGTGTTGGTCGCTGATTTGACAAAACTTTCCCATATTCTGCATTTGCAGAATATGGGAATGCATATAATAGTTCAGAGAGGAAAAAAAATCCATTGCGTGAAAACTCGGAAAACCCCGGGTCATATATGACCCTATTGTCCTCAAGGGAAGTGTACATACCATTTTCAAAATCTATATCACGGACTTTTTAAGAGTTTTTTTTTTGCTTGAAGTTACTAATTTGGTCAAAAACCATGGCAAACTGGATTGTCTTGATAAACACTGTACTCCTGGTGTTCAAGGTATCTTCCTGGTAATCCCTTGAACAGTCACTGTCACAATATTTTGAGTGGTATTTGGCAAAAATAAACTTATCCACATATTTATTCATACACAATACAATTGCACAATATGGGACACTTGCAGAATACTCTAAAATATTGCAAAATATGTTATATTTCATCTATAAGATGAAATGTCCAGGAGCAAGATGTCCCACCCGCATTTCACAAAGAAAAACAATGTCCCAACTACATTTCGCTATAGGTTTGGGACGAAAACACTGTTGCCCTTGGGGACAATAGGGTCGTATATGACCCGGAAAATTCTACACGCTTTTCTGGAAAATTGAGAGTAGTTTATTATATCAAAATATGCAATATACAATCTTTAGATATTCTATTTTGTGTTGCTAAAGAACTTTTTGCTGAAAAAAATAAATTAATATAAAAAATGTTGGAAAAGAAAAGTCATTTCACAAAGTTCGAAATTAGTGACTTTTGATCTCAAATATTTTCTGTTCCTGAATATCTGGAGTCTTGAGAAAATTAGCCAAGAATCTTATATCCTTCTATTATGATGTCGTGCACAAACCGATAGATTTCAATTAATGTAAATAGTCAAAAAAAATTGTTTTTCCCCGGGTCATATATGACCCTAATGACGCGAAAGAGTTAATCAGATAATAGTATATGGGGCAGTATTGCACATTTAATTTTTTCACAGTGATTGTTCGTATTGTTTTGTGAGTCCTTTATAAACAATGGCTACGTATTTATAAAAATTTACTTCATACAAAACATTGAATTAACTGCGACTAACTTTGGTAGTGTTGCATGTAAGTAAGAAGTCAAATGGTGCTATAGTAATTATATAATCAATTCAAAAATGTTTTCGATTAGCATTCTTTTGATTTTTCTCTTTTTCACTTATTCATTGTAAATGGGATTTTTTAGAAATTCATAAACTGCTAATATCTCTTTAACTAATTCAAAACAAGAATAAAAATCCAAAATTGCTGTCAAGAGTAGAAAAAGGCTGTACAAATCAGCCCCAGGATGTATGCGGATATACCCCAGGGAAAGAAAAAAAACATAACAAAGATACAATTTTAATTTTCTTTAAAAATTATGTTATTTTCCATATCGTCGGTTGCGTCTACCTCTGTCGTATCTGCATTTGCTTTGTATCTGCATTCGGTGCAAGCTACAATACAAACGTTTCCTCTTGCGTAAAATGCTGACACAAAAGAAATGCAGATACGACAGAGGTAGACGCAACCGACGATATATCTTATGGCCTCTAACCACATAGAGAAACTTATGTCCATATTGAAGCAATTTCCCTACGCTTGTGTAGGAAAAACTATTCAATATGGACTTAAATTTATCTAGTATGCAGAGGTCATTAACCCATTGCCAAGGATAAAAATTAGTAATGCAATTTTTTTCCTATTTGTTCGGTAATTTGGTTAACCTACCCCAATTTCCCCTATTATCAATTGGTATTGAAGGTATTGAAGACTTATTGAGCTATTTGGCAATAATTGTTGGCCACGAAAGATGCTTCAACTAAATGTGAGGTAACGGAACTGTGTGAAGGTATTAATAGCAATTTGCAAGAGAAACATTGAGCACACACAAATTGATCTTGTGAGGTGCGATAAAAGTGACAAAGAAGTGCAAATTGATGAAAATATATAGGAGAAGAAGATGTCTAATAATATTTTTTTTTCGGCACAATAATTTCAAAGGTCCACAACTCTCTCAGGGAAAGAAAGAGAGTCTTGTATGCGTGAAATTGCAAATATGGAAAATTGAGGGAATTGGGTGATGTTTTTTCAAGCACTTTTCTTATTTATTTATTTTATTTTTTGTTGAAATGAAGAAGAGATATAAAATTGACCACATCGAGACGTGCGAGTTCCTAATATTACTGTCTTTTCCATCTTGAGGTGGTTGGTCGTGTGATTTCAACAGAGTAGCTTTGTATATATGGGTTCAAGCAAATCGTTTTTGCCTAAAAAGAGATTGAATTAATTTTGTTGAATTCGTGATGATAGCAAAATTCTCTAGATAAATAAAGTAACTGCTTTTTCTACAATCGGTTCTTAAAATTGCTACAACGAATTTTCAAGATTAAATTTAACTGTACAGTTGTTAAATGTAAATTCCTTGTTTTTATGTGCTGAATGTTAGATAAAATTCATTTAATAAGGGTCTATACTTTGATTTATATTTTTCTTTAAAAGCTTCAGTCCATATGCTTAGCAACTTTTACGTGGTATAAAAAAAATTTTAGACTGAGAAAATTTCTTGATCAAAATATTCATTCATTGACTTCTTGAAAAATGTTTATATGAGAATTGAAGTCTATGGTCAATCTTAATATTTATGTTGCAAATTGTGCTTGTTGTTAGAATTTTGGAGTTTTTTTTTTCTTTAATAATAATAATGTTTTCCGGATGAACTCTATATAGAGGTACGCACGCTACTTTCCGACGACTCAAGCATCGGACAACTCATTTTTTCTATATTCTTAATGATTTGACCCATGGCTCTTTTCCGAAAATTTGAGACACTGGACTAGTTATTAAATTTATAATATTATAATGGATGAAATTCATTATAAACATGTTGAAAAAATGAGTTGTTCGAATCTTGAGTCGTCCGAAGGTAGCGTGCTTTCTCTTATTTTGATGTTAGCTTCAATCTTGCATTTATTTCCAATTCTGCAAAGAAAAGAAATTATATTGCAGTAGATAAGAAGTTTTCATGCATTTATATTAACTTTTATTATTTTTAAAGATTGATAAATTAATATCTTAGAGTTCAAATAGACTCGGGGTGATCGTAGAATATTTAGTCTGTAAAATTTTGCAGAAATGATCTTTCCCAAATGGTCATACACTGAGGGCTTTGGATAAGTGATTAGAGGTCCTTTGCATAAATTTTCTTTACCTAATCCTTTACTGCCCAATCAGCCTGAGTCTATTAGGGCCCTTAGAAGTGTGCTACATATTATTTAAAGGAAAGAAAGTACCTATAAGGCAGTAAACAACTCTCAGTTTCCAATTACTAAGAGTTTAGCAAAAGAGATGCGATAGATTTTGAACTGTATAAAGCTACCCCACCGTCTACTCGATATTTTAATGAACTTGAAATATATATCAATAAAGATAATGAAAAACAAGAAATAGTGCTATAAATAAGTAAATTATTTAAATAGCTATAAGTGACTGTTTGTATAAGTTCTTATCTTTCTTTTCTGTGATTGAGAACGAGATTTAATGAGAAGATCTACTTTTCAAAATAAGATACTTCAGCACTTTGCAAGCCGTTTTTTTTGCTTCGTTTTGCCTTTATATTGGATTGCTATTTGAGATAGTGAAGAAATACATAAAGAGCTTATATTTAAATGAACAAAAAATGTCATTAAGTAATTACACACTTGTACTTAAATTGTCGCAATTAGTGAGATCTTTTTCTTGTTGAGTCATTCTGGAGATTCTCTTGGAGTTCTTAAGTAGGTAGGATTTCTTGTGGAATTTCCGGGTCTGACTTGGCAAAAAGAAAACTAAATTAGTAACAGTTTGTTTAATATTTGCATTTTGTTGGCTTAAAAGGAGCAACAAAGAAGGGAATGGGAAATTATAGTTTAACATCCAAAAAAGTAAAAAAAAGAAAACTAACAATGGTATGTTTTGATGAGACATTTAAGAGTAATTTATTTTTGCTCCAAAGACAGAAAGAATTTCGACTGGACAATTTTAGTGAAATAAATATATAAAAGCGAATGAGTCACGGAGGAAATTTCTGTTTGTGGGTAATTGGGGAGAAATAAAAGGTGCATGCCTCTGAAGAATTTCTTCAACGATGATATAATTCTGGGATGTTCTTCTCTCGTGGACTGTTTAATTATGTTAGAGGCTGAAAGAAAGAAAAAAAAAGACAGATGGATAATTTTATGAAATTAGTGAATAATTGAGGGCTTATGGATTGTATGTGTGGATGGTTAAAAAAAAAAAGAGAACAGGTAAAAGTATTTAGTGCAATTTTCTTCAGGTGCACAACGAAAATTTCCTGTTTTGTCTCTCTATATATAAAAACACTGACATAATTTTAAATTACACAAATTACTGAGTAAGTATAACTATAACTTTCTGTTCAGATAATATTGCAATATATGAACGAAGAAAGTATTCCAGAGTGATTAGAAGCACCCATTAGCAAGTCAAATAAGACTTGCACCTTGTGCTTTCTCACTCTATCTTGTCACTGATATGAGAAGTGTGTTTATCTCAGGTACAAACAAGTTTTTTGTAGGCTTGAGAATTGACCCAGAATTAATACCCAAGAAGATGGTAGATACACTGACACATCAATATCTCCCGGATATCTTGTTCCACATTTTCCTCTCTGGCGCTGAACTATTTTTTTTTTCATTCGTTGTTGTTATAAACTTGCTTTCGATGTGTCCCCAACACCACAAGTCGGGCAATTAGGTGAATAATTTCAATTAACTTTTTTTTGCCAATGGTGAAACACATAAAAGTATTGCATGTGGAACATTTTGCAATAATTCCATCCAACTCCTATAGGGGAAGTGCTTATAATTTTGGACAGTCTGCATATAAGCATCGATATCCTAAGTTTGAAGTGCCATATTTTCAATACTAATTGACTTTTCTTGTTACTCTCTTTTCAGAAGGATTGTTTAGAAACTTGGCAAGCTATTTATCATCTCATTTTTACTAAAATTAGTTTTAATACGTTTAAAAATGAATTGATATGTAGAGGTGAATTTGACTCTTATTTTGGACAACTTGGTTATTAATTTTTACAACTTGTCTGTAAATTTGGACAGATAATCCGCCTCAACAGGATGCCCATTGTTCTTCATTTTATGAACCAATCTTACCAAGTCCTCTTCCTGGTCATGTAAGGGAAACGTGGAATGTCACAAGACGCCCAGAAACTTTCCATATCATTCATTAAAGTGAGTTGACTTCGGTGCTCCAAGTACGTGCGGATTCGCTCATTCCCTGACCTTTCCGGGAGCCTTTCAAGGCATTTCTCACTGCATCTCTTTCGTAGAGATGATGCTCCTTCATTTCTCCAGGCATTTGTCCAACCTAGTCATCACAAAAGCTAAAACTTCACGAAATTTCGTGAGAAAAACACCTGTCCAAAATAAGAATCTTCACCTCACTGGTGAATGTCTTAAAAAATTTCCCATTTTTCACACGAAAAATATAATTCACAAGGCAAATCTCACTTCAGGTCAAATGTACAAATCATCAGTAACGTGAATCAACACAATACTCAATGAATATTCAATAATATCACTCAAAAACAGCGAACAAACTTTGTTAGTACTTCACCAAAACTAAATAAGACTGAAGTAAGCCACGAAGTTCTGTCATATTTCTCGTAAGCAATTGCTCACACTGAATTTTCAACAAAGCAATTTCAACTCAAATCATATTCAAATTTTAACGTATTTAGTGTTAAAATATTCCAAAAAGAACAAATATTTAGATAGAATTCATTATTCATCAAATATTGGAATAAAAATCCATCATTTTAATCAATTTATTTTTAGTGTCCAATGTTATCCTCAAAGTGTCCAAAATAAGAAACTGGACAAAATTAGAAGCATTTCCCCTATGTGGCTTATGTTTTGAAGCTGAAGAAAGGCGCGTAAGTGATTAATAACAATGGCCTTCCGAAATGCATGAAATGATTGGAAATGTGTGACTGTAGAATTGGGATTTAAGAGCATTCACAATTTTTTTTAGGTTTAAATTTTTGCAGTAATAAAGACAAAGACACTTGTAATACAGTGTCATTGATTTGTTACTGTTTACAGGGATATTCATTAAAAAAAAAACATGTAGGGGAATTGTACGAAATTTTGGTCAGCTTTCAATTTCGGCCACATCTTTTGCTCTTTAAATTGCCATAAATTTTCTGTTTTTGTATATTCTATCCAGAGATTAAACAATGCAAACAAAAAAAAAAACAAAAACGTTTCTTCGACGAATGATATAATGTGAAAAAATCTTTGGAAGAATTCCGGAAGACGTTTTTTGCAGATGTTTTTTTTCTAATTTAAATCATACGGAGGGTGGTGCGGGGAAGGATTTCTCTAGACTTTCTGTGGGTCAAATAGGCAATTTTATTAGACGAACGTAAATTAGAGAAAACTCTGGGATCCTCAGAAATACCGTCGTTCTAAACTATTGCTCTTCAGTATCTCCTTGAGAGCATTCTATTGTCTTACGGTATCTACATTCGTCCTTTCTCGGGGACCAAATGGGTCACCTTAGTTAAAAGCCGGCGGATTTTCCCACAAAATAATCTTTGAACTAACTAGGGCGAATGTTTAGAATCATTAAATGAGAGCAAAATCCCTTTACCTCGGACAACAAAGTCCGAGCTGTGTTTTAATGTCTCGAGGAAAATGTTTCACTACTTTTAGGTGCAATTACACCAATTTATGCATATGTGATACTCACAAGAATTACAGCCTTAAGCCGAAAAGATATCTTTTTGTGGCAAATCACATATTGAATCGCATCAATACAATGCTTGTCTTTTTTGTTTACAAATCAAATTTATTTTAGAGAATTTCGGACATTTAAAATTATTTTTCATGTCCTACAGTATAGGGGAATGTAGGCATGGTTCGCACAGAGTCAACCTTCAAATTATGCTAATTTTCTCTTTCTTTGCAAAGAGCTAACCTATACCATTCCTCATCTTGTTTCATAAGCTTAATAATGATCTATCTTATGGCTAAGAAATGACGAACTAACTCTTTGCAAACAAATAGAAAATTTGCGTTGTTTGAAGGTTCACTCTGTGCGAACCATGCCAACATTCCCCTATTTGTTTGCAAAGAGCTAGTTCGTCATTTCTTAGCCATAAGATAGATCATTATTAAGCATATGAAACGAGATGAGGAATGGTAGGTCAGCTCTTTGCAAAGAAAGAGAAAATTCTCATCGTTTTAAGGTTGACTCTGTGCGAACCATGTCAACATTCTCCTAATTAAATTAGGTATTGCAGTGTCGGATTTGATAATAAAAAAGGAACCTTAAATCACATAGTTTCATAAAGTACTTATTATAAAAGAATGGGTATGTTTTCAAGTTATAGGTAAATTACAAGATTCAGAATTAAGATATAAAATTAAATTAGACCGGGTTTAAAGCAGTTTTTTCGCTTTTCTAAACATTCTATAGGATAAGTGTGGCAAATTTCGGCCACATTTCAATTCCGGTCACCTTTTTTGTTCCTAGAATTTCCATGAATTTTTAGTTTTTGCAATTATACAATGCAAAAGAATAACAAAAAATGTAGCTTCGACAAACGAGATGTCGTGAAAAAGACATCTCAAAGTTCCAATGAAACATATCTTTCCTAAACTCAGGCTTCAGAGTTAAGTTTTATCCACAGTTCTAATTTCTTAAGAGATGAAATTTATAGGAAAATTTCAATTTCAAGTAGGCAATTGATCTATCAGATATTGAAAAGCAAAGTTCTGTTTTTTTTAATGCTATTCTATAGAGAGTGGGGCAGTTTCATGCACCTAAGTTTTTACAAGACTCATTTGTCTGAAGTTTGTGTCAAGATAATTAAATCTACATACTTTCTATTTATTGGCTATTTGAAAATGTACAACCTATCACTTCTATATTAATCTACTTATTAATCTAAAATTTAATATTTTTGAAATTCATGTGTGAATGAAACTGCCCCAGCCTGCCTAATCTGGTATTTCAAAAGAATCACAGCTAATTTTAATATAGGAGATTATATTGGTATCACAGAGAACTTCTGATTGAACTGTTGTCCCATTGTCTTCTGTTTAATTTTCAATCATTTATCAGTATCATTGATCCTTCAATTCTGAGATAAAAGAGGTTAAAACTTTAAGTTAAATGTTTTATTGTTTAATTTAAGATCTTCAATTCTAGTTTCGTATATTATAAATTGACAAGTTGCGGTTATAATAAAATTTGTTGCGTTTTTCATTCTAAAAGACTTAAAACATTTTAAAGTTCAATGTTAAAAATCTTTGTTGAAAAAGGGAGACCGGGACAGAATTACCCAGAAAATTATATTTTGCATTGCGTATAATTTATAGAAGAAAATGTTTGTACCATAAGGGTAAATATTTCAATGAATAGAAGGGAAGCTGTTTATGTTGAATAAATTAATAAAGATTTTCTTAATATTCTTGGTAAGGCATACTATAATATTCCGCTATCTATTAGGGGAAAGTACAGTCCCTTCACTGAGAAAAAAACGGGGGTGCGATAAACTTTTTTTTCCTCATAACTGACACTTTTTAGGCGTAAAAATATATCAACATTTTTTAATGTTAATTTTACACCTTTTTAAGGGTAAAAATAACATGAAAAAGGGTAGGGGAAACTGGGGTACCACCAAACACTTTTGAAAGATGCGATTTTGACTGAATTTCCTAAGAAAACTGTGAATTTTAGAAAAATGTTGCTTACCCCATGTTATAGACTTACGTATAGGCTGCATATTAATGTATACAAGGATGATGTGAAGCATTCCAATTTTTCGTAAAAAGGAAAATTGGGTCACCATGCATTTTTCGCTTTTTTCCAACCACTCGGGGTACCAATAAACACTTTCTGGGGCACCAAAAAACACCTAATTTTCTCACCCATTGAAGTTATTTTGGGCATTCACCACAACTCTTAATTATAAAAAGGTATTGAAAATGTAAATAATTCTCAAAAAAGCACTGCAAAATTTAGAATGAGTGACCAAAATAGCTAAAAACTAAAGCACTGCACATCGAACATATTTTTCAATAGATTTTTCATCATTTTGACAACATTCGACTTCCGACTGGAAAGCAGCGCCACTAAAATCGTGGCAAACACTATACCTAAAGTTCAAATTTTGCGCGCTCTTCTGATTATTTGTAATAAAATCGAGAAATCATTCGTCAATCCTCGATTAAAATCATTTAAGAATCATTAAGAATCATTTAATGCAAAATTGGGTTCTTGAAACTATATTTCTCCTGAGTCTTGAATGAAAATCCCATGAATGAATATAAATTTCAGAAATCGAACAGAGAGGGAGATGAAGAGTAAGAAAGATAAGAGGAAAAATTTTGCCATTCAAGCTACGCTCGCGACATCTGCAATTGTAAGAAATTTGCCTGTTTGTTGGTGCCCCAAACTCTGTTTTGTGATGGATTTTATATTCTTTTAAAAAAATGTGAACATTAGTTTCTTTAGTAGGTGCATAAATATTATCCCAAAACATGTAGGAAAGTACTGATGTAGTGAAATTTGATGTAACTTATTTCAGTTTTATTTTCCAGGTAGATATATAAATGACTAAAATTATCAAAATCTCACAATTTTGCGAAAAAAGTTTCTTATTTCTAAACTACTTGAACTATGTGGATCATTTTTTCTCTGGACAAGCATTCCTATAGTATCTATGATTTCATGTAAGTCTCATTCTCTGACATCTTATACCTACTTAAAAAATCGCAGTGTTTGGTGGTACCCCTGTTTGGTGGTGCCCCAGTTTCCCCTAACTTTAACCCCTAATACACCTAAAAAGCATAATATTTACACCGATTTCGGATCAATAATGCAGGGTTAAATTAACATTTACGGAATGTTATTTTAACTTTTTCGGATTTCTCTCAGTGTTCGAATAATGTGTATTTCTTTTATTTTCCTAGGAGACTTTTACATAATAATCACATAATTATTAAGAATTCGTCAGTTAAATCAGCATTTGTCGTAACTTCCTTTTGACAACTTTTCAGGAGACGAAATTTTCAGTTCAATATTATTTTTCTTAAAAATGAGCCCCGAATGCGATACTTTTGAGTCAAAATAATGAAAGTGGCACTAATAAACTGTAAGTTAACTCGAGAAAATCTTTATAAAATTATTTAAAAGCTGCAATATTGAGAAATATGTTAGAAGAAACACAGTAATATTTTATCGTAACTTCCATCGTTTATAAAGCCGTAACTTCAAATGTATGAAAATCTTGGTAGTTACGACAATTTTCTAAAATGCATTATATCAATTTGAATTATTCTAGTGATAATAAGCGCCATTATTTGACTAAATTAGTCAATAATACTGTTATCCCTGTCCCTAAAAGCTTTTATTTCATAAGTTTTATTGAATAAATTTTGTGCGCCACGTCGCTTGTTTTGTTTTGAATTAATGACAGATGGGTAGGGATTTTTTCTCACTTTTTTCTCGCAAATATTGAATTAAATTGATTTCATGTTACACTATTCGCACTGTCTTTCGATATTTGGAAGAGTTTATAAACGTTTTATTGAGAAATATTGCAATTTTGCTGCAAATTATAAGCCACGGAAGTAAGCAAAAGAAGTTACGGCAAATGCTGATTATTGAAAATTTTGTATGGAAATTTGTCGTAACTTCCCCAAAAATGGAAGTTACGACAAATTCTGATAAATTTTTCTTAATTAAGGGCACTTACGATAATTTTTGTTTAAAATAATTTTTATTGGGCTTTTAAAAGTTTCTTTTTCACAAGTGCGTTTAATAAACAAAATTACGCTGATTCCAAATACGTATATATCTCAAAATCACAAAAATGAAGTTACGATAAATGCTGATTTAACTGACGAATTGGTGATAAAGCTAACTAATATTTAATAAAAATGTATAAGTCGCCTAGGAAAAATCAAAGAAAATTCACATTATTCGAAGGCATGAACCTTCGAAGGGACAGTACTTTCCTCTACTATCTGTGACTAATTCTGCCTCGCTCTCTCCTATACGAATCAGTTTTTTAAAGGTCACTTAAAGATTTTAAGATATAATGTCAGAATTGAGGGGTATATTGCACTTTTTTGAGTAACCATTTAAGATAAAGTGAGCAAATGATTGATAGTGTACAATTTTGCTATTTTTTTCTTATTTCTTCAAGGTCTGCACTTCAGACATTGCACAAAGTGTCTTCGAAGGCTAGAGAAAACAATTATTTTGCTGGTGGCCCATCACACGAATGGGTATCGTACTATGAGGAGCATATTGAGTCAGATCGTTCATGTCTCAATGAGTGGCATGCGATGGATTCACTGGAGAGTAGACGTCCACCATCACCAGATACGATAAGGAATAAGTGAGTATATATCGTTGACCATATAATTTGCCCTCATGCTAGCCCCGAGATGTTTCATCTTTAGATATTTTTTTTTTTGTAAATTGTGTTTCCCTCTCACCATCAACATCATTGCGCATTTTCGTCACGAAGAATTTATGGGAAAATTCTCAGAAAATGACACAAAGAAGTTGAATGATTGCACACAATATAATGATTTTTCTCATAGAACCTCTCATGGTCTTCTGAAAAGACAATATTCCTTATGTGTTCTGTCATATATATATGTACAATTTCCGCAATTGATAATCACTCTTGTGATCATCTGATGTTGAATGATTGAATTAATGCACATATTATTTGATGAACAAATATTTAATAATCTGAAAGACCAATGTTAAACACGGCTTTCTTTCTTCCATGCAACTTCTTCTTATCGTCTCAAGCGATAATAGTCGTGTTCCCTGTAAGCTTTATTAATATAAGCGACAATCAAATGAATAAACACAAGTAATAAACATGTGTAATCTTTACGTTTTTTTCTTTCTCCTTTTTCACAGGGAATTTTATCGTAAAGATTGCAAAGTTTGTTTTAGCGTTTTCAGCTGAATACTCTCAAGGTTTGGTATTTTAAAAAAGATCTGCGAGTAGAAGTCATAGCCCCTTAAATTTCTTATTAATATTTAATTGGTGATTTTTGAGGGATAATTTGGCATAATTACAAATTTATAGGTTTACGCATAAGTTCATCCGAGTGCGAAAACTTGAAATTAAATTCACTTAAATCAAAATACAAAACTTCTCATGAATTTAAACATGAGACCTAAGTCTACAGGAAACATTTTTTTGCTGAAAATTTAACATAATCAGTGAATTTGAACCAAGTGTCTGATGTTTTAAATTTAAAACATTATTTTGAAAGTGATATAACACAGAGTCTGACATGATACTACCAATACCAATAAGGTTACAATCAGAATTGATCAAATTATGTTTGTCTTTTGCTCGTTTTACAATTCTACGAGGCTCTGTTTGACACAATATCTAAACATATTATATGTTATTGTGGTTTTAAAATTGTAAATTTCAACGTATTTGATCTAAACCGCATATTTGTAAATGCAAATTTTCTTAAAACTTTCTTCTTTTTTTTTTTGAATAAAATATACTGTATTTTTTGCAACAAAGAAAGTAATACAGATCGAGACATTTTTTTCTAATCATTTGCTTACACAGAAAAAATATAAAATAAAATGTCATAACTATTTTTTTTCTTAGCCTATTCTATGTAAATATATAGCAAACCTACGAAACATAGATCAATTACATGGTTCATACTCATAGCAAGATTTGTTTTAAACGAATAAGTATTCTGAATTTCTGAAGGGTTTTTTTTCAATTTTGCTGAGTGCTTAATTTACGTTTATTAAAAAGAAATATCGTGATATTAAAGTATTCGTTTAAGTTTAAAAATTTATAAAACAAAAAAAGTGGTGACAAAACGTCTCAGGCTTTGCGAAGTGCTCGAATTCGTGATTTAGATGCTACCCCTTAAAAAGTACTTTCGCATCATTCACCGTTTACGGGTTCTCAACTGATTTAAACCGATTTATAATTCACCCGAAAGATCCTACAAAATAATTTTAAGGCTAATAAAATTGATTTTCCGACAAAAATTACTTATCGGTTCATAACCGATTTATTACCGGTTCATAACTGATTTGAACGAATTTATATCACTCAAAACATTTCCCAAAAATAACTTAGGACTAATATAATTGAATTTCGAATAAAAATTAGTTATCGTTTATGAACTAGTTCATTACCGGTTCAAAACCGATTGGAACCTGTTCAGTTCTGTTGGAAATTCCAAGACCTTTCTAACGATCCCAACCATGACCCAAATCGCCTGATAAATGCGCTCTCTTAGTCTTTTTTTCACTTTTGAAGTTGAAAAACTGTTATTAGGAACGATTCAATGGAATTTTCACACATGGTCAATTGTCCGCCTGGGTAATCTCTAAAACATATCCAATAGTGAAAAAAATCCCACGACGCGTTTTCCGGCAATCTTAAAAAATCATGGTTTTGTTGAGGAAGGGGAGGGGTGAGGGGAAAATGAATCCTTGTGTCGACTTAGGTCCCAAGTCGCTATCTCTCACCGTTTGACCTCTAGAGCTGGCGACAGCCGGACGGATAGACAGATAGACGAATAGACGGGCAGACGGACAAACAGGATGACGATATTTCTCAGAAATGTCGAAAACGCTGTTGAAATGAAAGTGGTCTCCGGGGGTCGAAGATGGAAATTTGGGGGGGGGGGTAAAAAAATGAGGGATTATATATAATAAACTCAGGTTAATCTTGGAAAATATTTAGCTTAAAAATTTTGGTCGAAAAAAAATGAACTCTACTGCCAAATTGTATAAGATAAATATTCTCGAGGATCAATCTGAGTCTTTTTGGGCCCTAAAAAATATTATGCAATCTTAAAGTATCTACTACACGCTGCCACACCTCGGGAACCACATTTCTCAAATATCTTCGCGTTACAGATGATTTCTGAAAAGTGATGTCACATTTGAAAGGGACGGACCAACAATTCATTCTAAAAACTATAATAATTGGGAGAGTGACCTGCTTACGCATCGACTGGTGTGGGCTCCAGACTGTCGCGAGCTTCCGCACTACATCCTAATACTTTCACGACTCACAACGTACTGGTTACTGTACTCACTGAGATCGTACGATCGACTAACTCTAACACCGTCGTCTTCTCATTCTTTACCCGAATTTTTTACTCCCAAAATTCAATTCACAATCGAATTTTTACGTATTCCGAGTTGCAAGCACCCCGAGTTGCACGCATTTCGAGGTCGACCGTAAAGAATCTCAGCTACCATAAGCTTATCTGGGCTTATCACTGGTTTTCATTTTTGGATATATTTTAGATATTACCCAGGCGGACATTTCGTTCTTAGACGAAAATACCATTGAATCATTCCTAGTAACGGTTTTTCAAAATCAAAGTTTACAAAGACACTAGAGAGCGCATTTATCAAGCAAATGGGGTCATGTTTGTGCTCATTGGAAAGGTCTTGGAATTTTCGACAAAACTGAACCGGTTCTAATCGGTTCTGAAACGGTAATGAACCGATTCATAGCTTTTTATGCTTATGCGAAAATTAATTCTATTACTTTTAAAACTATTTTGGGAGATCTTTTGAGTGATGAATCGGTTCAAATTGGTTGAAAACCGGTAAATGTAATCTTTGGAAATCAGCCCTAGTGATTCCAATTCCAAAAATTAATAATCTTATTAATCCGTCCGATTATAGACCCATTAGTCTGATGCCTGTACTTTCGAAGGTTTTCGAGGCTCTACTCCTGGAGCAGATAACCTCTTATTTAAATTCCGAGGGTCTATTGGTGGAGTTTCAATCAGGCTTCCGTAACGGGCACAGCACTACAACTGCACACCTTCGTGTTCAAGACGACATTTCTATGTCTCTTAACAGCCGCAAATTTGTTGTTTTGCTTCTTCTTGATTTTACTAAGGCATTTGATAGCATATCTAATGACCTTCTTTGCCACAAGGTTTTCACACTCTTTAAATTTTCCTCATCGGCCATATCTTTGGTGCAGTCTTACCTCAATGGGCGTACCCAGAGAGTCCGTGTTGGCAACAACTTATCGGACCCTGCCTGCTTATATTCTGGTGTTGCTCAGGGCTCACTCCTAGGCCCACTGCTATTCTCACTTTTTATAAATGACTTACCATCTGTCCTGTTGAATGGCCACTATCACCTTTACGCGGATGATTTGCAAGTCCACATTGATGGCGACCCTTGCGATCCAAATCCTACCTTAGCTCATATGAACACAATTTCTCTCTCGAATTGAAGCATGGACTCTCGCAAACGGACTCTGTTTAAATCCCAAGAAATCTCAGGCATTAATTATTTCAAAAAGATCTCTTGTCACAGACCTGATTCGACTCACTGTTCATGGACAGATCATTCCAATTGTTAAGCGTGCTCGCAATTTGAGGTTGATTTTCAACTCTTCCCTCTCTTGGTGTGACCAGATCTCTCACATCAAACGAAGAGTCTACTGTAACTGTACACTAATGACATTACTGCGCTTTCGTGAGGTAACCCCACAGAATACTCGTCTTATGCTCGTGAGAGCACTACTACTGCCCATAATCATATATGAAGCAGAGCTTTTCTTCGATGCCGACTGTGAAACAATCAGGAGGCTTTCTGTGACGTTCCACAACTGTGTCCGGTATGTGTGTGCTCTACGTGCTCGTGATCACATTTCACGGTATCGAAACATTCTGGTTGGCTGTGATCTGCCTTCCGTCCTCCGTTTGAGAGCTGTTTTATTCCTGTTCCGTTTGATTACTTCTCGGAGGCCGGGATACTTAGCATCGCTCCTGGCTTTGGGGACTTCGGCCAGGCAGCGGGGACTCCTGGTTCCGAGAGCTCAGTTGAGCCAGCTTTCGCGTACTCTTTTTGTCAAGGGGGTTGTAATCTACAACTCCCTTCCACCTCGCGCTAGGATGTCGCAGGCCGGCATTTCTGGTGCCTTTCAGTCGGGGTAGATTTTCTTTGTGTCTTTTTTTCTCTTTATTTAAATTTTTCTCACTTTATCTTGTTCTCATTTTCTTTTTTTTTTCTTGTATTCTATTTTCTTCTTCTATCTAATCAGACATTGTAAGAGGGACGGACCCTAAGTATGTTTGATTTAAAACAAATAAATAAATTCAAATTCAAAACATTCAAAAAAAGAGATGGCAAAGCGTCCTAGCTTTGCGGAATGCTCGAACTCACGAGACAGAGCTCACGGTGAATTAGTTTTTTGCATAATCTTTTGGAATCACTGATCTACTAGAGATCAAATTGATTAGTAAATCACAAGAGCATTTGAAAATCAAAAAATCGGTTCTTAACCGATTCATTACCGATGAAGACCGATGCAGCCGGATTCTAATTTGTAATACTTTTCTAAAAAATCAAATTTTAAGCAAAAAGAAAAATGAGCCTTCCAAAGTGGTTGACCTTTGACCTTCAATAATTCAAAATAGCGAATTTTCCGGTCATAGGTATGCTTGGGCGAAATATTCGCCAGGACCAGATCTAAAACATATCTAAAAATCATTGAAAAAGCTTGGGCCAATTTTGAGAAAAATCAAAAAAAAAAATACTTTTAGGGAACATCAATTATTAGGGATGTAAAATTATTCAAAAATCGGTACCTAACCGGTTCATTACAGATGAAGACCGATGCAGCCGGGTTCGACATTGCAGTACCTTTCCCAAAAATCCAAATTTAACTAAATCGCTTGAAAAATGAGCCTTCCAAAGTGGTTGAACTTTGACCTTCAATAATTAAAAATGGCGAATTTTCCGGCCATAGGTATGCTTGGGCGAAATATTCGCCAGGACCAGCTCTAAAACATATCCAAAAATCATTGAAAAGGCTTGGGCCAATTTTTTGCAAAATTGGAAAACCCTCATTTTTGACCTCGGGGTCATCGAAGACCGGAAGTCGATATCTCTTACCGTTTAAAGCTCCAGAACAGTGAGAAGTAGAACAAAAGTCGATTATATAACTGCTCTCTCTCTTTGAGTTTGAGCAGTAAAAAAATGTTGCGAAAATACTTTCGTGGTATAGTATATAAATCTCGAGTTTGTCATCCTTTTTTTTAGGCTTTTGAATATTTTGTTTTACCCTTATTCCAATTTCCTAATTTCCAGACCAACTGAACGAGAGGAGACTGAACGTGTTATCAGGACGGCTCTCAAGGAGATTATGATGTCAGTGGATCTGGATGAAGTGACATCAAAGTACATCCGAGGACGTCTCGAAGAGCACTTGGATATGGATTTGGGTGAATTCAAGTCATTCATCGATCAAGAGATGCTGATAATTTTGGGTCAGATGGATGCTCCAACTGAGATCTTTGATCATGTATACTTGGGTTCAGAGTGGAATGCCAGCAATCTTGAGGAATTACAGCGCAATGGGTAAGTTGATGTTATTTTTTGTGTTCTTTTTTGCTGGAAGGAGAGACATCAGTTTTGATTTATTTATTTTTTTGCATAATGGCGCTTGCAGTGTTCGTCATATTCTCAATGTGACACGAGAGATTGACAATTTCTTTCCGGGAATGTTTGACTACTGCAATATTCGTGTGTATGACGATGAAAAGACGGATTTGCTGAAGCACTGGGACAATACTTTCAAGTACATCTCAAAAGCCAAGAAACAAGGTAGCAAAGTACTTGTGCATTGTAAAATGGGAGTTAGTAGGTCAGCATCTGTGGTGATTGCCTATGCCATGAAGGCGTACAATTGGGACTTTGACAGGGCATTGAGGCATGTGAAGGAGAAGAGGACGTGTATTAAGCCCAATAAGAGTTTTATGGCACAACTTGAGACGTATCAGGGGATGTTGTATGCCATGAGGAATAAGGATAAGTTGCAGAGGAGTAAGAGTGAGACAAATCTGAAGAGTACGAAGGATGCTAGGCTATTGCCGGGCAGTGAACCAACACCACTCATACAGGCTCTAAATGGGGCAATGGGAGGTGGGAATTTGTTGCAGGTGTCCGGGGTGGATTTGAAGAAATTGGGCAGTAGACCAAAAAGTTGGTCACCCAATAATGCAGCTGATGGTCCAGAAGTGGTTCTGGCTAAGCCACAGTCGCAGAGTTTGGAGAATTTGGGACCGCCAAAGGGGGGAAAGAAGGCGGCAGGAGGAGGAGGAGGAGGAGGAGTAGGTGGTAGTGGTAGTACGAAAACTGTTAGATTGCCCTGCAGCAATGGTCAGAACTACAGTGTGTCGCAGAATCAGGTGGTGCATCTGCAGGAGCACAATCCAAATAGTCAAATCTTCACTGAATCCCTCGTTGTGCCATCTGTGAAGTCCATTGTGAGTGAGTTGGAGTCCACAAATTCGGGGATTGTGAAGGTGGTTAGGGAGAAGAAGGCACTCAGTTTGCATCTGACAGTGACTGAGGGTGAACGGGGTAGTAGGAAGGAGACATGGGATCCGGGTGAAGGAGGAGGGGATCTGGGGAAAGAAGTTGAAGAAGAGGTAGATGACAGCTGTAGTGTTAAAAGTAGTGTAAATACAAATAGCACTCAATGTGCTGAAAAAAAATGTGATAGTCCACAGGATGATGGACCAAATCTTCCAGTTGACACCATCAAGTGTCCGGAAGCCGAAGTGGACATTTCGGTGGCTGGGCATGAAGAAGATGGGGTGAAAAGTGAGCCTGGTACTGCTAAAGTTCCGGGTAGAGCACAAGGAGATCCATTTTCTTCCCAACTTGACAGGGTTTTTGATCGGGAGGAGCGCAAACAGACCCGTCTTGGGACTTTCCCACCAACTCATGCTACTGTCGTGGAATTGTCCACGTCACAGGAGAACGTTGTGTCACGCAATAGTTCCTGGAGTAGTGTAGATTCAGCTGTTGTCTTGGGGTATCCGGGAGATGTGAGAGAAGTACCCTCGAGACATTCTTCTTGGGGTTCTGGTGATACTCGAACACTTCCATCGCGCAATAGTTCATGGGGATCATATGATATTCGTGTGACACCTCAGACAAATGCCCAAGATCCTGGTCAGATAGTTATGGGACAAAGTGGGATATTCCCATATGATCGAGATGAGATTCCCTGGCATCCGGGAACGGTGAAACGAACAAAGCAGAGGCTTGAGGAGAGGAATTTTGTGAAGAGAATCTGTAGTGATGAAAAGGCAGAGGAAGAGGCAGAGAAGCCAATTCCGCAGGCACGGAGTCAAAGTGAGGAATTTCTGGCCAGAAAGTCTTCCTTTCAGCTCATACAGCTGTCAGCTTCAGCACCAGCGGCTACATCTGGCACAATGGAGGAGGAGGAGTCTGGGAAGAGGAATCTCGCCAATCGTACTCTAAAGTATCGTCATTCAATGGATGAGACCACGGACAAAAAGCCCACGAGGTATCATACACTGAAGGAGGGTGAAGAGTGTCCGTCGGGTCCGAGTGGAATGGTGCAGAGCCTAAAGATGAATTTTGAGGCTAAAGCCACTGAAGAGGCGGGAAGTGGAAAGAAAAAAGGTCGATCTCTGCCATCATCTCCAATTGCCATTCACATTGGTGTCCAGGACAAGAATACCCGAACTGTCCAGGTTGCCCAGACACCCGCCGACGAGACAAATGTCCGTGGGCTCGTGGATAAGTACGAAGTGGCCAAGATGCGAGCTAAACCACCGCCAAATCATGCAAGACAGCGTCCAAAGTCCGTACTGGAAGTGAAGACTTTCCAAACTCCCGGACTTCATGCAACAAAACCTCTTCTCATCAATCACAGCAAAATGACAAAGTCTCTGCACTGCCGGACGGATGAATATGCCAGACCACCGGTGCCACCGCCAACAGTTCGCAATGCCCTCCTCCTGCCCAAGACGCTGTCGAAGAAGGTGCAGCAACAGCAGCACGGAAAGACGCATCCTCTGACCAAACTGGCAGTTGGGAAGAGCTACACTAGTGCAGCAGCGCCCTACAACACCATGTAAATAAACATGGGGTGGTGCCCCATGGGATCTCTGCCCTCTGCAAATAAAAACAAAAAAAAATTTATAGGTAGTAAAATTGCCAGTTCAATCAGCAATAGCTGTATCGGGAAATTTTTTAAAGAAACTTTTTTAGAAAAAAAAAACTTTGACAATGCAAATCATTTGGAAATTGCGGTTTCTGCATAAAAGCTTGTACTTTTGTAAATTAATCATACCCTACGATTAAATAGATGGATTTTATGGAGAAAATAGCTGGAAAGCATTTCGAAAATTTTGTACTTTGTGAGTTTTTCGTGATTTCTCAATAAAATTGCGATTCCGGAAGTATTTTATCAAATTTTGCAAAGTTATTATTTTGGAACTACAGTAGACTCTGTCAACTTCGGTCATTTGGGATCGAAATGTCACCCGAATTAGGGAGAAATTCGGGCAACAAACTTTTTGAAATGCAACGATTTTTTGTTCATCTGCATGCACTGCACATATTAAGTTTACATACTCAGATATATTGTAAATTTCATGAAAATCCCTTAATAATGAAAATCACATCAAAACTAAGACAAACCATGGTAAACTTAAGGATATTTGCTTCATTCGATAATCATAATCAAACTTGAAAAATGTCAACAAATTTTTTTCAAATTTAACTGCCGCCCGAATTAAAAAGTAGCCCGATCTTAAAAGAGCCGAATTAGCGAGAGTCTACTGTAATTGGAACTAATTAATTCTGGATAAAATTAAGCCAAGACCTCAGAATGAACCTAATTCTGTTATTTGAGACACACTATCTTAATTTGCAGTGAAGATGAGTTTCGATTCGGGCAGCAAAATCCCGAATGTTCAAAATTCTGAAAGGGATGAAATTATATGGAGGACGTGTACAATAATTTCCTAAGACACAGAAAATTTCCCTTTGCCTTCAGCAAGCGCGGGTGCAATCGTAGGAGTAGCTATGACACTTTTAAGAATTCGGGATTTTGGCTTTCGGGATTTTGGTCTATTCGGGATTTTGACCGAGACCCATTTATTCTAACTACACTCAGTCCCGGGATTAAGCACATTTTCGGGATCGAAAAAAATGCGCGAAATGGCATTATACATCGAGAAAATTTGCATACCCGCAGGAGATTTCTTTTGAATAAATCTGCCGTAGAACGCATTTCGCGCGGAATAAAAGTAGTCAGAACAAAAGATTCAACTGTTTAAAAGGAATGTATTAACAAATAGTAATTTTTGGCCAAAGTTATTTAATAAATTGTTAGAATATTTAAAAATTTCACCTCAATAAAAGAAATTAGAGTTTTATTCTGAAAAAAAAGGCAGCGTTTTCAAATTTCCCGCGTCACACGATAGTATACATTAAGGCGTCTTTCAAAAATGATTTCAGAAATTGACTCCCAATGATAGGCAAATTTGCATAATTATGCATAATTTCGTCAGGTGCATAATTCCGAAGTGCATAATGCGGGGACTGAGTGTTTATAACCCTAAAATATAACGGATCATTGATTGCATTTGTACCAAATTTAATACACTTCTTAAAATGTTATTAAACTTGAAACATTTTGCACATTGAAACCTTTAACTTCTACTTCAGTCCTTCTAATTTAGCTTAAAATATTAGGGGAAAGTTCTCTCTCTTCGAACGTTTATGCCTTCGAATAATATGAATTTCTTTCACTTTTCCTGAAAGATTTCCACATAATTGTCACATGATTATCAATAATTGATAATAAGCTAACTAATATAATAATAATAATAAAAAAAGCTTCATCGTGGAAATGGGACCCAGAAGACTTATGACACTTCTGGAAATGAATAGATAAACTCGTGAAAAAAAAGATGGTTGTCAATTTGACACCAAAAAGATTCTTCATGCTGTCGTATCTCTGATCGCATACCTTGTCGTATTGCTATTGCAAAGCAAAAAAAAAATTAATGGAAATGCTTATGTCTCTTAGAACAACTTAAAGAAAATTCATATTATTCGAAGGCATGAACGTTCGGAGGGAGAGTACTTCCCCTAATAGGGTCGGAGGAACGTCTGTTCGACAGGGAACCCCTATTGACACTTTTGTCAAAATGTTGAAAATTATTTAATGTATCTAGTAAAACATAAGTAATATAACGTTTTTTCTGTAATATACCTTTTACTATAAACAGAGATGTTCAAATTTCATATCCCAAATGGTACAGAGTAGGGTGTCAATAGGTGCTGACACGAGTTCTCAAAGTGTCAATAGACGTTCCTTTCACCCTAGTTCAAATGTATTTGTATGTATTTACAAGTTTGTTTGAAATTGAATTTTACAAAGCATTTTTAGATGATTTGTTTTAAAGTATGCCATTCATCCTGGGATAAATCTTTAAGTGGTGAATCTCTAAATCTGCTTTTTAAACCTGATTCTTATTCTTTTATTAAGGCTTCAAAATACAGATTTTTTTGGTAATATTGAATTAAATAAAACGTCTTCACTCATCATCTTTTTACTCGTAATTTGAAATCTATATATCTGACACTAATTCTTTAACTTAAAATCTTGAGTTTATACTGGCTTCAGACCTAAGACTTAGCTATATGGCTTAACTGCTCTAATTTTTTATCAATCATGATTTTTTGGAAAAATTTAACTTATAATTGAATTATTAAAGATAAATAACCTATTAGTCCATTAAAAAGCAATGAAATTGCTCGCAATTTAAGATTCTGAGACCTTTGGGAACTGGGCTAAACCTCTAGCCTGAAGACCGCTTTACTTTATCTCAGAATTGGAGAGATATGGCTTTATTATTTGAAATTGAAATACTTTCGATTGACTTTTCACAATGTTACGAATTGCTTAACCTAGTCAAGTGGCAAATTGACCAGTAAATAATTATACAGTGTAGAAGTATCCAGAACAACTTTACAAATATTGTTATTTAATAGTTCTCAAGGGGTGATTAAGTGTGCTACAATTCACTTAAACTTCTATTTAAACATTTTTGCTTTTTCTTTCCTTTTAGTTCACTCAAATACCCGCTTAATCTCCTCTTGATAGTACCAGTAAAATAAATAAACAGAGCTTTCGGCAACAAAGGTAATTTTGAAATTTGAAGAGCAGAAGAGATCAAGAAGAATTATATATTAAAAATACATTTTATATTGATTTTGATATAAAACATTGTTTTAAGAATCATATTGAAAACGATTTAAGAGCAAAGAAAACTGCCTAAATGAAGCAATTTGTAAAAATTTGAACAACCATGTAGCTATTGCTGATTGAGAAGGCCTTATATAAAATTATATTGCAATTTTGGCGAAAAATATCATTCTCTCGCGCATTCTTTTTTAGTGAAAACAATCTTTTTGGACTTTACCAGATATAACAAAAAAAGTGCCAAAAGCATGGGAACTTGGCAAATGGCAGTTTTTTGAGTCTATTTTCCAGAAAAATGTAATTTCCTGGAAAATAATGGAAATTTTGAAAGTAAGAGAGAGTGAGGGATAGAATTTAGCATCGAAAATTAACTGCTTGTGAGAAAAATTACTGCATTTTTTGAAGAAGAAAAAAATCTAAAAATAAAATGTGGAGGAATTCGTCGAATTTTTAGAGAAATGAGAAATACTTAATGAAGACTGTCTTAAGCAGAAAAAAATTACATTTAATTTGAGGCAAATTTGTAGGATATTCTTCAATGCTGGAAGAGATTTTTTTTTAGATAAACTCCAAAAGAATAAGAGGAAAAAAACAAGTATTATTGTAAAGATGGAGATTGAGGAAATATTTGGACATTGCATATAACCCTTTTTTCTCTGTTTCCAATCGAACCTTTTTCCGTTTTTCTAATTACATTTTGACTTGCGCAATCAACACACAAGTGAACATATCGTCGAGGCGAAAGATAAATTTTTCACAGTTACACACAAAAGAAAAGATCAAAAAATAGAAAAATAAATCACTGAAGACGAGAAAGAGCTACAAAAAAAAAAGAATATGCTTGAAAGAGTTAAATAGCAGACTTGCATAATTTATAGTCTAAAAAAAAAGTAAAAATAAATTTGAAGAACAATCAATAATACTAAGAGCGATAAAATTTATTTCGAAAATATATGAAAATTTTGGGGCTGATAAGCTTTCTAGTCTTTTTTGTACCATTTTGTGAAATTTTATTGAAAGAAAAAAAAAACAAAAGTGACAATTTAACAATAATTTGAGGGCTTTTATGTGACCGTGTGTAATGTATTTTATGTCTTTTTGTATTGTAAATATGAAAATAAAAAGTGAGGAAAATGAATCTATGAGTTTCAATTACGTCTAGTGTGTTGTGAGACGACTGCCAGTGAAGAAAGCAACCACATGTTGCTGTTCAAAAATTCAAATTTCAGTAGCCGAGTGAAGTAAGCAGCAAACAGAAGAAACACTCACCAGAGGCGCTGCAATCAGTTTATGGTGGCTGTCTATTTTTATTCAACGCGAGTGGCTGGAAAATTGTATTTTTTCAGGTGAAATTGAATAAATAGTAAATCAATTTGTGTGTGAAAAGCTGCCTACATCTGAGGAGCATATGGTGAGTGCGAAAATCAACCAGGATGGGCACAATGAACTGGAGAAAATGCCCTCGGAATCCATCTAACCTCACTCGTTTGGGGAATCTAATGAAAATCTCTCAAATTGATTATTTTATTTATATTTGTGATTAATATGATTGCGTAAACAATGCGTGGGTGTTTTATCTTACGACGGGAGTCAATTTCACCACTCCCGGGCTACTTTTTTGCAAGCTAGAGCAGGAAAAGTGCGAAGACGATTTGACAGCCACTGTGTGGGGCAAACAAAAGACTCCAAGAGCGAACAGGAAGCTGCAAACTGTAGCTACTTGGTATTTGTTATTCCAGAGGGGTCGGAAAAGGGTGGATGGATTCTGAGAAAGTGCTCAGTCGAGTGAAATTTGCAGGGAGTCAGCAAAAATTAATGCCAGTTTTTTATTCCACCTTCCAGACGTAGGAGACAATAGCCCAATGGATCAGCCGAATCACTCAGTGGGCCGCAATCGTGGGCGACATCACCATCGCAAAGGTAAATGCCATACAGTTCAATCAATCAAAATTCACGGGCTGTCCAAGACTTCTTGTCCACGAAAATTTTTCTGTGATTTCCTTAATATATTTATGCCCAAAATCTTCCTGGAAATTCCTTTACTGTTCTCTGAAATCAGTGTACATGCATATTTCTAAGAAAAGATTTAAAAATTTCCTTTACGTGATCTGAGAATATTTGAGAGATTCGTAATTAGAATATTCTAATAAGATATAGGGTAAGTGTGCCAAATTTCGGCATAGTTGCATGCAAGCGCCAAAGCCTCAAGTTCGAATTCGAAATGTAATATTTTTAATACAATTTTTTTTTGTTGCTTTTTTATAAAGAATGTTGCTTGGAACCTACCTTGTAGACAGTTTATCTTCTTTATTTTCTTTAAAATAATTTGTAATACATTTTAAAATAAATAAAAATGTAGACATAGCATTGGTAGCCTATTCCGGCCACCTTCATTCTCATAGTTCCTTGCCCTTTCGGAATTCTTCCAATCCCTTTTTGAGAGCATTTTTGCATTGTATAATCTCATGGAAATTCAAGGAACAAAAAATGTGGCCGAAATTGCAAGCTGGCTGGAATTTGGTACACTTAATCTATAGGAATCCCGGCCTTTAGAGCGGAATTGGTCTCCTCTCTTAAATATCAGATTAATCTATTCCCAAAGTAAAATTGTAATATAATTGTAAACCTTTTCTTAATGAACTGAATACTTTTGCGAAAATCTTGGTTCTTCTGTTACCGTTTATATGACTAGGAGAACCGATACAGTATTTCTGGTTTTGAGTGTCAGAGAAGGAGGATGTGTAGCCTAGCCTGTAGGATGTGGTGTGGGATCTCGGAGACGTCTCGCTGGATGGCTCCTAGTTGCCTAAATGTAGCCCTGTCCTTTGCACTTAGTAGAGATATTTTCTATCGTTTGTTGCGGAAGTTAGAATGAAAGCTAAGACGATGATGACCGCATTGGAAGGGGATAAAAAGATGAAATAAGATGAATTTGAATTGAAATTTTATAGAAAACTCACCCTTCCACAACAAAATTGTTCTTTTTTGAAAAGTATTCAAGCCAAAATGTGGATCAAGAATTTCTTAAAAATTCTAGGATATAAGGAAAGGCTTTGAGGCTTCGCACTCACTCTGACTTCGAACACTTTATATTTTTTCTAATATTTCTTTAATGAAACTGACCCAATGGCAATGCATTTTAGTAGGTGGTAGGGAAAGTGCTCGTAATTTGGGACAGGGTGCATATAAAGTACCAAATGTTCTAAGTTTGAAGTGCAATATTTTCCATAGAAATGCAAGTTTGTTGTTACTTCTTTGTCAGAAGTGTTGTCTCTGATTTTTCTAAAATTAATCGTAAAAGTTTAGAAATGAATAAAGATGTAAACATGAATTTGGTTGCAATTTTGGATACTTTGTTTGTAATTTTGGACAAATAATCTGCATCAATATAATGCACATTGTTGTTCAATTTAAGAACTCAACTTATCAATTCCTCTTCCTGTTTATGAAGAGAAACCGTAGAATATTCTAAAGAGCCCGGAACCTACCATTAATTTATTTAAAAAAGGTAACTTCGGAACTTCCGGGAACTCCCGGAACTTCCGGGGCTCTTTTAACCCTTTTAACGCTTTTTGCACTCGCAGAAATGAAGGCATTTTTTTCAACCTAGTCATCACAAAAACTAAAAATTCACAACATTTAAAGGAAAAAGACACCAGTCCAAAATAACAAGCATCACTTCACTGTTGAATCTCTGACAAAATTGTCCACTTTTCACACGAAAATTGTAATTCACAAGGAAAATCTTACTCTACCTCTAATGAGCAATTCACTATTAACGTGAATTTACGCAATATTCAATGAATATTTAATAATATCACTTAAAATATTGAAGAAAAATTATTAGCACTTCGCTACAGTTAAATGAGACTGAAGAAAACAAAAAAATACTGCCAAAATTCTCGTAAAACACTGCTCACACTGAAGTTTCCACAAAGGAATTTTAAGTCAAATTTTATTTAAAATTGAAGGTATTTATTGTTAATAATCTTCTAAAAAGAATAAATATTTAGATAGAATAAATTACTTATTAAATATTGGAAGAAAATCCACAATTTTATTCAATTTATTTGTGGCGTCCGGAACTGCCCTCAAAGTGTCCAAAATTATAAGCTGGCCCATACTACAAGCACTTCCCCTATTAAGTCACATATTTCCTGAAAAACTTAGGTAAGATTCATTAAAGGAATATACGAGTTGGATTTCTCACTTGGTTGGCAAACAAAGCGATAGTGAGAGATCCAACTACAGTCAAGTGTGCTAATCCGGGCGCTTCGCTATCTGGATCCTTTATGACTAATCCACTTAAAATAATATTTTTATTTTTATTTCCGTAATATAGTCACTACAGTAACGTAATATAACTATTCAAGTTTGAGAAAAAGCAAAAATAATATTTTTACTCATTAAATAAGTGAGTGTAATCGACTCATTTCAATCTTGTACCGGCTGGGTTCTTCACTAAAAATTTTCTAGCAGTGATATTTTCGCTAATGACAGCTGGTTGATTGAAAACATTTATTGTTTTTTTCCTTATGAAAAAAGTATTTTAAATCCAAAGGTTTAATTAAAATTGAATTAGCGAAAAGGCGACCCAGTTAGTGCATGCTGACTTATTTCAGTATTATCATTATTTTATAAATTTTCTTTAATATAATATTTTTCATATTTTTTATATTATGTTTCTGAATGAAACAGTGAATAATTCTACGGATTTAGAAGAAGTAAAAAAGAATTTCATCAGTCCAAAAACAAGCGTTTAAGTAGCACTCTTCGGAAAACGATCCAGTTACCCCACCTTACTATAGTTGAGTAGCAAGAAATATCAAAAGTAGTTAAAAAAAAATTACTAAAACAGTGAATATCCCCGGGAAATTCAGAGCGAATGTGGCGATGCGTAGTTGTTAATCAGATGTTAGATGTTTTTGAAATATTTAAGTTTCTAAATTGACCCATTGAAGAAAACCCACACCACCACTGAGGAAAAAAAGAGGGTGCGATTAACTTTTTTTCCTCATAACCTTAACACTTCTTAGGTGTAAAAATATATCAACATTTTTCAATGTTAATTTTACACCTTATTAAGGGTAAAATCTACATAAAAAAGGGTTACTTTAACCCCCAATACACCTAAAAAGGGTAATATTTACACCGATTTTGGATCATTACTGCATGGTAAAATTAACATTTCCGGAATGTTATTTTAACTTTTTCGGATTTCTCTCAGTGACGGGTCGAAAACTTTGGAGTAAAACCTGATTCTCTTAATTTGAGAGATGAAGATTTTTCTGACGAACACCGGAAGAATTGAGGAGAGCATGAAGCCTGAAAGCCTTAGTTAGATTTTTCCACTTAGTTTTTTTTTGACGAATTGTTGAGAAGTGCGCCGAGTGAATGCCAGCTTTAGTGCACACTTTCGTAACTATTATATTTACCATGAGTACTTACTTTGTTACGAAAATAAAAAGGTGTGATTATAAAAGAATTTGTTATTGCTCGAACTCTACAGACAGGACTTAGTAAAAATCCTTCAATTTGGGATACACGTCCATAGTTTCTCATGGGACCCAAGGGATTATATTTTGGTAGAATTTTGGAAACCTAAAGACTATGGTTTTCTGGTGTTCCTTTTGTAAGACCAATCGGTTCCACGGCTAAAGACTCTGCCGTTATTTTGAATCGCTAAAGACTTATTGGATACACATATGCTTCATATTTTCCGAGAAAGAGTTATGAATTAGTCCATTAATTAATCGTATCGAGACACTTTATTTGGTTTTACAATGTAATCATTACAAGGTGCCTCGTGTTGGAAGAATCTGCTGATCGTAAGATCGCCTAGGAACCCCTTCCCCGTAGTGAATGCTTCTTCCGCGCTTCTGGAGGTTTTTTTGGGCAGAGGCGGTGCATGTTATTACGTTTTATCGCAGTGAAAAAAGTCAAACTCATAGCTGTCAGAGTCGAGTCAGAGATCTCACCGCCCATGAACCAATGATCTTGCCTATTGTGCCACTGAGATCCCCAATTAGTGTATTAAGAACATAGAAAAAAATTGTGTTCTTGAACCTTCGGGGGATTCCCCCATAAGTTGATCCTGATACAATTAACATACCGCTCATTCCCCCACCCCTCCCCTACACCTTTAAAATCATGTTTATTGTTCAAAAATGCGTCATAGGATTTTCTTAATTTTTGGATATATTCTTCAGGTTACCCAGGCTGACGAAGATATTGTTGAATCATTCCTAATAATGGTTTTCCAAGGTCAAATGTTTAAAAGGCTCTAGACAGCGTATTTTTAATTTAAAAGATACCATGTTTACCGTGCTATCACACTAGGATTTTTTCAATTTGTGAATTCAATTTAATTTTCAAATGAGTTCTTCCTATGCGTTATTTTGCATTAAAAAGCATGTGAATTGATAGATTTTCGCTCATTTATTGATATAAACTAATTATTGGCCCACCAAAATATGTTTAAACATGCTAAAATAGCATAAATGTTGTTGCTCAATTAAATTTGGGTTCAGCAAATTAAAATGTTAAAATTGCTCAAAAATTTCAATTTTACTGCAGTTAATCAAGTAGCCTTTTGAGCCAAATTGTTATTTTTAAATTTATTCACTCGTAATTAATTATTTGTGACAAAAAATAAGTACAGCGATTAGTGATAAACTTGTACGCGAGTGAAGCTCCAGTATCGGGAGTAATTTACTGAGTTTCTCCAAAGCAATTCAAAGGAAATTGTTGTGTCAAGAAATCGTAGTTGGGATGATTTCATACAGATTTTTAACAAAACTGTATGAGAGTCTCTTCATTAGCCCCCTTGCCTACAACCCTTTCTTCTGGCTTTGGGGATTCTTTTGCATAACAGATAAGTGATTTTATAAGACATTTTAAGTACTATCATACATTTTCCGGAGTCATTCACAATAAAAATCTCGCGGCACTAATTTAAAATTGAGCAAATTTCTTGCAAAATGTGTCCTGGCTGCAAGAATTTTCAAGTAAATTCTAGAAATCCTATAATGCTCAATTGGCTCAATTGAATTTAAAATTAAATTGTTAAAATCCTAGTGTGATAGCACCGTTAGGCTTATTGGATAGGTTTTGGAATTCCTCACAAATGTGAACCGATTCAATTGGTTGTGAATCAGAAATGAACCAGCTATGAACCTATTATCTGATTAAACGAAATCCAATTCTCAGTTTTATTATCGACTGTAACAACGAGTAAATTCTTTTTTATAGGGGGAATTTGGGCACTTTTCAAATTGGGATTTTTCACCTATTTTTAAATAACATTGAGCCTTTATCATGATATAATTTAGTTTCACAAACAGGTGGATATGGATAAGCTAAATTACGTTATGATATGGTTCAATTCCACTTAAACATAGGAGAAAAATCCCAATTCAAAGGTGCCTCACTTCCCCCCGACAATAAAATCTTCACTGGGGTTTTCAAAAACAATAATTTTTTTTTCAATTTTTAGACATTTTGTAAATCTAGTTGGCTTGTATGGAAATGTTTTTTTTTTCTCCTAGATGACTCCTCTGGCTTTAGGCGCTCCGGAAATGACTATTATGGGGAGAAAGAGGGTGGTGATAGGGGTGGACACGGAGGTGGACGGAGAAATAGAAAACCAGAACAGCAATTTTATATCCCTAAGCAGCAACAAGAGCAATTTCGTGGAGATTTTCGTGAAGAGCCGTCAGATTTGATGGGAGATGGCAGAAAGACGCCCAATTTGTCCAATATCCGAGGAGATTTCCCAGAAGAAGATCTCAGGGGAAAGCATAATCCTCAGAGAGGTGGAAATTTTCAGAGGAATCATCAGCATGGACAACGCCTGGGAGGAGGGTCAAACAGTGGTAACATGAATTCTGCCTACAATCGCGGGGGTAAGCATCAGGATAACTATGGAGGTCAGCGTCAAGTGCGTCAGGCTTCGGAGCCACGAATTGTGCCCCAAACACTGCCAAATTACTACCATGGCGCCAAAGAGAGGGATACTCGGAGTGTGGAGCCAAATCTGGCGGTCAGGGAGCAACCAAACAAGAAACCTCCGTCGGGAAGGAGGAATTCTGGGACGGGAGACAAAATGCCACAAGCGAGTATCACTCGCTTGCCGCCAAATATTGAGTCCCTGCCGCCGCGATTCCAGAAGAAGTATCTTCAGGAGAATGGTCTCTCCCTGGATCTGCTCAATCCACCACCACCCTCGTCACATCCCAATCCTGCCAATGAAGTCGTCAATGACTGGGATGGACGATCAATAGTGTTCTGTGGGGGAAATCACCATGGGCAACAGAATCATGGTCAGAACTGGTCACAGACACTCCCAATGCCACCGAGAGGAGCTAGAGGGCGCCAGAGGAAGGACTCCGATGTGACTCTGGACAACACTCGGTCCCGGAGTCGCAGTTCGGAAGTGAGCAGAGGCGGGAAGATTAATGACAGACTGAATCACAGAGCATTCGAAAGGGATGATGACTACCATCGACGGTGGGGCGGCAATGAGGATAACAGTGGACAGCGAGGGAATCAGCGATTCCAACAGAGGCAAAGTGAGGAGATGCGTTCGCCTGTGAGAAATCGACACGGCCGAATGGGAGCCAAAGGTCATGGACTGCAGCAGAATGAGGAGAGAATTGTGGAAGAGGTTAAGAAACCAGAACCTCCATTGTTTCCCACAACAGCTATTCTTCAAATGGTGAGTGTTTTTTTTTCCTTTAGAATGTTATAGGATGCAGGCATTACTTATGGCCACATTAAGGACACATCTCCTTATATCTGATGATCTTTTTGACCAATTAAAATGAAATTTTAAAAGTAATTTCCTTCATGTAGTTTCTTTCGATATATCCAAATGAATTTATCAGGAAAATCCCCCAATTCCCGGAAAATATGTGATTTTCCCAACCATGTGAAATTCATAACTTGTGGCCTCTTTTACGAACTTATGACCACTCGTGGAATAACTTATGGTCACAATTTCAAATTATATAAAACAAACTTAGTAATAAAATAATTTTAATACCAAAGAAAAGAAAAGCACTTTAGGCACTTTCACAGGTTTTTATTATTTTGTTTAACAAGTTTTCATAGTTTCTAAAAAAAATTTCTCATAAACAGTCGGATACAACTAATTAATATTGATTCTCCACGCATAGGCTAGTAATCCAATCAGACTTTCGTGATGGAAAAGCTACATTTGGCTGCATGAAGAACTCACCGTATAGGGTAGAGTCCGCACTTTTTCGCCAGTAAGCCCTTTTTCGCCACCTAAATTAAAATCACATTTTAAGAAAATTATGAGTTCGTGGAACTACGAAATGAGTGTTATTTCGTGACCTCTAGCCAAATGAATCAGAAAACCGTATAAGATGCTCCACCGACTAGAATATTTGCAAGTTAATAATTAAAGAAATTGTCGACAAGGTGAACAGTCACCAAAAAAATATGGAGTTCTTAATAAACTTGTCAACGCTCAGACAAATTGTCTTGCATTATTTTATGTTTTTTCAGTACAGTATTCGATATTTTTTCACTGAAAGTCAATCCATTATTAACTAAGCTTTGTTCTAATATCATTTTTTAATAATGTTTTCCAAAAAATAAGGAAATACGGATGTGGTGAAATAGGGTTTACTTTTTTCGGTTGTGTTAGTACTTTTCGCCACTCATTTTTCCAAGCATTTTACAAGTGGCGCTCCTCGCGGAATTTAGTTGAAACAGGCGTAATTTTCAATAGATTTTTGTCGCAAATAAAAAATGTGCAAAAAATCATTCGAAATACTTTAATAATATTGTCTAATATCGGTGTTAAATAAGAAAAGTACTGTGCCGTGTACTTTTGGGGGTTTTCGGAAGCTGCTGTTTCTTAAAAATCAATTGAAAACAAGTGGCGGAAAAATGCTTACACAGTGGCGAAAAAGTGTTTACAAGGTGGCGAAAAGTATTGAAACATGCATTGTTGCAGTAAATGTACTTTTTCAACCAGATACTCAAAAGTTCCCGGAAAGTCTCCTGGTTCAATAGATAGACAATGCTTCAAAGCACTTGTACACAAAATTTCATTTTATTTCGACAAAAAGTGTAAGAATTATAAGGGTGTCAAACCTTAAGGTGGCGAAAAGTACTTACTCTACCCTAATATCCTTCTCTGCCTGTTCTCTTAGGGCACTGTGAAAGCCTCCGTGATCTGATGTTTCTTCCTGAGACTTTCCGAAAACTTTAACGCAGAGTTTGTGAGGGAATGTGGTATAGCTGGAATGACTGGAATACTTTGGTCGTGGTCATTCTATTTTCAATGCCTCACAGTGCCCCTTTTTCATCCTTTTAGTTCAATAATGAGGCTTTTATCTTGTTTTTTTTTCGTGTTTTTCATTCTCCTGAGAGGGAAAAAAGAGAAAAAGTTAGGTTATTTACAACAAAATGCAAGTTCATGGAAAAAAAAACAATAAGATCATTCACACCACACATTTGTAAACAATTTTATGTTATAATTTCAACACTTACCTTAAATTTTATTCAATTTTTGCTAGAAATTTCAAATTCACTGAATCAAAATAACACGATTGACAACTCGCTAAAGAAAATATCTGTGAGGGCGCCACACGTCAATTCCTGTGGCCACAAGTTAATAATCTTATCAAATTGGTCATAACTTATGGCCTTTGTCATTATTTTACATTTTTGTTTGAAAAATCATCAAAATCAAATGGAAAAAGAAAATATATTTACTAAGAAAACAAGTTTTGAAAAATAGTACTAAATTTTTTTGATTTAAGATATGAAATTTAGTCATTAAAAATTATGAGATCGTTAGTAAATTTCTTAACGATTTGACGTATATTTGACCGTCTGCCGCATCATTGAAATAATTCGTACAAAATAATTAAAATTCTACCGAAATATAAAAGTAAATAAGTTTAAAAGTTTCATTGAATGATAGCACATCAAATATTTCCAATTTTGTAGTTCTTCGAAAATAATTTGGGGGAAAAATTGAAGATATCTTCGAAGTGGCCACAAGTATAGACTGGCCATAAGTAATGCCGCTACCCTAGGTGGACTTTAGATCATCGGGAAAAAACTCACACTCCTGGGGGCCGTATCCTCCAGATGTGAGAGAGTTTGATTTTGTGTGAAAAGCCAACTCTCCGTGTGTAATTCGCCTATTTGGTATCCCCGAAATTTCGATTGTAAATTTTCTCATGAAAAACCGGAGAGAAATCTCGAGTGGTATTCCCGGTGAGAGTTTGATTAATTTACATAGAAAATCAGCAAATAAATTAAAATATCGCGTTTTTTAATGTTTTAAATGGTTTTTAAATGATTAGTTCAAGTAATAAATACGATTTCCGTATATTTATAATAAATTTCAATTAAGTTTTTTTCTTAATAAACTGGGCAGACATTTCGAACTTCTTTTTATTATCTGTTTTTATTTGTCTAATTTTTTTTGAGTTTGATACCAATCATTTTCCAAATTGTTTATTATTTTAGTTTTATTTTGTTTCAGCTCCCGTGAATAAGAAAACGTTTGTGGCCATTAAATGATTAGATCTTTGAATAACCTATTTATATTCTTAATAAATACGAAATTGAACAGATTTTTAGCAGTTTACTTGGCTGTGAACTCTTTAAAACTCTTAATTTTTGCTTTAACTAAAACCGGAGAAAAAAAGATCGCATAATTTATAGGGAGTTTATCAAGAAAGAGGTCTTTTTTTAGTAAGTTGAAATTGTTAGATCTCAAGAGTCAACAAAACAAATATTTTAAACAAATATTTTTTTAATTTTTTATATGTAGGGGACAGTGGCCTGCCTTTGAATGCGGCAGCCTTTGAATGTTTCAATTTTTCTCTTATTTCCAAATGCTAAAATTCCATTTTGTTAATCGAAGTTAATAGAAAATAATTAATAGTATTAACTATTCTTCACAAAATAGAATTTTTGCTTTGAAAAATAAGAGAAAATTTGACACATTCAAAGGCTGCCGCATTGAAACGCAGACCACTTTCCCCTACGTGTTCCTCCTTAAATTAGTAAAAAATATATTGAGTGAGATTCTTGAAATTTGCATCTATATTATCCTTTTTTATTCGACATACAATCTAAGATAAATTGTTATGTCTCTATTGAAAAACTAATTACAATACACTGCTGGCAATAATCATAGCTCCACTTTTTCATACTGGAAAAACTTTGAAAAAAAATTTTTTTTTGAAAAAAATAAAAAACAAATAATTTAAAGGTATTTTCAAACTGATATGAAAAATTGCCATTTGAATTTCACACCGTTAGAACTGTGAGTACTGTGATAGAATCTTTATCAAAATGGTGATTTTCGGGTGGCAATAATTATAGCTCCACTCAATAAATTTGGCTCCAGGGTATTTATTTTCAATCAGTGAAGGTAAATATCTTTTAGTAATTTAATTAATAACTTTATTAAGCTAATTAGAATCATTTTTATAAAGTTTTTCATAAATTTTGCTGAAATTTTGTAAGATAAATGTTTAATGAACAAAAATAAGGGATTAATTAAGGTCTTGAAAGGGATGGAAATTGACAACCAAAAAAATTTCCATAAAAATGACAAGATACTATCACCTTTCATCCGAATTTGTCCATATAGCCGACATATATGCATTTTAAACCACTCTCAGGGCTAAAAATCTTCTTTTGTTAGAGGCAAAAGTGTGCAATTTTCCGTGTTACAGTCGAAAAAAACAAGTTTTCTACCGAAATTTGATGTAAAACAATGCTGACTGCTTAGTCTCATCATGTCCTGTTGATTCTGCCCCAAAACAGAATTCCAAGTGACTAAGGTGGTCTTCAGAACACTAAAATAAAAGATTATTAAAAAGAAACTTATTGCAGTTTGATGAATATAGAAGATGTTTTACGTCATTTAAGTGGTTTAAAATTATTTTTTCAGACAGAAAACAAGTTGAGACAAGACCTATCAATTTTTTAATTTCGAAAAAAATAATTTTGTACCACTTAAATGACGTAAAAAAACACCTTCTATTCATCAAACTGCAATAAGACTCTTTTTGATATTTATGGTTAAGAAACCTTTCATAAACCTTGATCCCATACCAAGTTTAAGCTTTCTACTTTTTTCTCAAAGAAAAGTTAAAATGAAAATAGTCCATATTTTGTATTGGGGCTACTGGAAGGAGGGGTGTGGGGAGGGGGTAGTACTCATGAATAAATAGCTTAAGTCATACATTGACTCCATACCGAATTTCATGAAGATCCCTTTAGCTGAAGTTGAGTGTAATTCGAAGTCAAAATAGTATTTGTTCGAAAGGATAAAGGTGTTTTTACAAGGACTCCCGGCGAATACCGTCCTTGGGGTGGATTATGTAAGTAAGTGAAGCCGGTGAATGATCCACTTGACAGATCAAAGCGAACATTTCACTATAGTGAACCACTAAAATGCGATTATATGAAAGCTATAATTTTGTTTTGCAATTTTTCTTTGCAGGATTGGGCTGCTGAAATGGAGAATGTTGACAATGAAAAATTGCAGAATTCAACAGTACAGCAGGAGCAGCCAAAGCCGCACAGGCGTCGTGGCAAAAAGTAAGTTTATATTTTAATAATTTTGCTTGTATTTTTTGGGTAATTTTTTTTTAGAATAGATTCTACTAACGCTTTAATAAAACCTTTTAATGCAATCGTGTAACTAATAAAGAGGTGGTGGTCGTAAGAAAAAGACTAAATTACTCAAGTAAGTTTTCAGGGAAGTGATTTTTTTGGCTGTTGAGATCTAAAATGGATCTCTTTGTTTTTTTTTTGACGTTTGTTTTAGTAATTCAACTTCGAGAAATTCGGGAAATTCTATGCACAAAGATCAGGAGAATTTTAGCAATCAGCAGCAGCAGCAGCAGCAGCAGCCGCAGCAGCAGCCGGTGTTTAAGGTTCCGGCGTATCCAAATCGTCGGAATAGCAAAGATTCCATGCCGGGTAGTCGTGAAACGAGTCAGGATCGGGGTTTTAGGCAGAGATCGCATTACAATAGATCGAGAAAGAATAGTTATGAGTATGAGAGTGTGTCGCGTGAAGCGAGTTTGGAGAGATTAGGCGGCGGCGGGGGGAGGGATGGATCGAGGAATCGCAGTAGGAACAGAAGGAGAAATAGGAATTCATGGTCGAGTAGAGATAACAGTGCAGAGACGCATTTTATGAGAAATTCTCAGGAGAGTTTGCACAGTATCCGGGATCCGACAAATTGGCGGCGGGAAATTAATTTGGATGAGGAATTTAAGAATATTTCCAATCAAATAAGTACACTGAATATTGATACTGAGAAGGGGGCGGCATCATCGAAGCCGGGCATGATTGTACTGCCACAGGAGAGGGCAAAGGCTGTTCCGCGGGAAATTCCGAGGAATAGCGGTGTTGGGCCAAATTCACAACAGTCAAAAATTCTGTTTGATCCCAAGAATCCGCATCAGCCAATTGTGGTGACGGCAAGTCAGGGTAGAAATTATACACCACCGGATGCAATTAATAATGCCACGGATAATCATGCTGTTCTGGATGCTTGCCAATATGCTGGTGATAAATACTATGCTAGCAATAATGCCAATCCTCCTATTTGGTATGATAGTACATCGGAGGCATACCAGCAAGTGCACAATTGTGATTTGATTGATAATCTCGTGCAGACGGATCAGCAGATACAGGAATTGCTGGTGAATGGGGTTTTATTCAGGGAATGGGATACATTTACCCTCAATAGGAGATGCTTGAAGCAACTTCTAGAGCAATTTCTCATACGTGAACTGAAATTTTGCCAGCAATACAATGTTGAGCAGCATATTTGGAAATTACTCTATTACAATACCATTGAGATGCTGAGGAAGCTCCATGCTGAAGATACCACCGAAGATGGAAGGGCATTCTACAAGGCCAAATGCCTTGAGTTAATTGATGAGGGTAGTGGATTTTTTGAGAAACTTCTCAAGACACTGGAACAAAAGTACAATTTTCATGTTGATAATTTTGTGGGAGTTAATGCTGGATCAATGGCCAGGGGACTGAAGATGATTGGCTTAGCACTGGTGTCAGCACAGAAACTCTTACTTTTCATGGGAGATTTGGCGAGATATCGTGAACAGATTCTCGAGACGAGTGGCTATGGCAAAGCCAGACAGTGGTACATGAAGGCTCAACAGATTTTACCTAGCAACGGAAGACCATACAATCAATTAGCAGTACTCTCCATCTATTCGGTTAGTCCCACAAATTCATCCTTAATGGCCTCTACACATTGGGAGAAATTTTTGTCAAAAATTGCTTTTTTGAAGGAAATTCCCTGCAGCGTTGTAGGGGGAAACGTCAATTTTCTATCAAAAACGCAATTTTTGACGAAAATTGCTCCCAAATATGTAGACGCCTTTAACATCCCTAAACTCATCCTAAAAGCCCTCTTTGTTTTCTTCTTTGTCAATTTACAGAAACGAAAAGTTGATGCTGTCTACTACTACATGAGGAGCCTAATGTCATCAAATCCATTTAAATCTGCCCGGGAGAGTCTCCTGGCGCTCTTCGATGAGACTCGAAAGAAGGTAAGAAAAGCATTTTTAATATTCTTTTCATTCTGACTTAATCTGGGGCTACTGAAATTATTATGAGTTTTGCATCTTCTCAAGAGACTGATAATTTTATGACGTCTTTAATATTTGGATATTAATGGTTTACAGTCCCTGATCATAAAGTAGTCTCCATTAACAGTATTTACTGTGTGAGGAGTAAATAAATTAAAAAAAAAATGGGACAAAAATGAATTTTTGCAATATTTATGTGCATTACGGCAATGGATCTTTATTACAGTTATAAAAGGAGATGGAAAAGCGTCCGAGGCTTTGCAAACTGCTCGAACTCCCGAGAAAACGAGCTCTGCCCAAATATTCTTTTTCGTAAATTTTTTGGGTTACATAGAAATTTAATACCGATTTAAATCTGTCTATCATCATAAAACCATCTCGAAGTTGAAAATTTATTAAGAAAAAAGGATATTAAAAAGAGAGGCAAAGCGTCCAAGGCTGTGCCAAGTGCTCGAACTCGTGACTAAGATGCTATATAGGGTGGATTGTGGAAAGGGAGACACTTAAGAAAAAGTTCAATTTCAAATGCATTTTTAAGCCGAATAAATATATATATTTTTTTTCATTTTCTTTGCATCATGAGATTGCTTGTGAAATATTCTAACAGAATCTTAACAGTTTTTAATAGATATTTCAACCAATTAATTGGAATATTCAATCAAATTCGAAAACAACACATTTTGAAAAGATGGACAAAATTTTGGTAAGCGGAACAAAAACTTTTGGAAAGTTGGACATAGTGATATTAATGACAAAATATTATACGAAATATGTAGAAAATCAAATGTTGAAGGTTTTCTGTGTATACTTGCACATTGGATGGTTATGCTAATCCCTCCTTTATGTCCGGGTAACAGTTGAGGAACGCTAATTACCAAGAACTTCCTGGACGTCCATCCAAAAAGAGGTTCTGTAAATTTCACAGATGCCTCGCGTTGTCCAGCAGTTATAGCTTTAAAGCGGATGCAATTTTAACGCATTTCAATTCCCCATCCGCCCAAATCCTTTTCCACTTGCTTCGGGATTTCTGAGGAGGCTCCAATTTGTCTTTCTCCAGGAGTTTTTGCGATATTTACTACCCACTCTATCAGAAAAAGTGATCTTCGAAATCTGGAAATCTTTGTAGCCTTTTCCAGGAGATTCTCACCTTATCAGCTACTAACTGCTGTTGCAACTATTTCTCCGGGTACTTAAGGATTTTTGTCGTCCTTGTTAACATGATTTCACTGCACAAAACCACCAAATTCATTCACAAAATCAACTTGTCCAAGATTCAAAAAAACTTGTTTTGAAAGCAACACAAAATTAAATCACTTTTCTCTTCTTTTTAAATGTAATATTTCACAAATATTTTTTATTCACCTTTTAAATGGATGTCCTTCGATTTTCACTGCGGACTTAATAATATTTCACAAATTATGCCGAAAAATCAAACAAAACACTTTGATATTTTCCTAGCAACTTCCATAAGAAACAGAGAAAATGACAACTACCGTGTCAAGGTTATGAATATCACGCATGCAATACATTTTTTAAATTCTTCTTGCAAGTCACCCTTTTGTAGTGTAAGGTCTTGTTTAATAGCGACTTTTGCATTTTTAACTTCTCAAATAATCACAAAATTAGGTTTAATAATCTTTTTATCGAAAATTGAAATATTTAATTGATTTTTTATCAAGTTTTTAGAGAGGTGTTTCATATTCCACACTGTTTTGTCCAACATTCCAAATTGTCTCGCTTTAGACTTTTTACCCTATTGACATTTTCTGTAATCCAAATATTCCAAAAATAGGGTTCAAAATTTCATTATTTTTTATTTTACATAATTTTTCCTCGAATCCCTTGAAACTTTGTAAGTTTAAGAAGGTTCATGAAGGCTATATAATAAGGTAATATTATATATAATATATAATGAAGGCGTTATAATAAAAATTTCAAGCCTCAGTCTCTTTTATTTTAGAAAAGGACAGATAATCCTAACCGGCTTATGTAGGTGAGATTCTTAACGTGAGCTAACTCGGCAAAATCGGAGTGATAGCGTGGTCTGAGTGGAAAATGATGTATGGACGAAATGTAGAGACAAATGTCCTCTACAATTATGTCGAAGTAATCATCAAAATCGGTTCAGCAACAGTCGAGATAATTGAGGTTATGTGATATTGAAATTGGTTTTTCGACTGTGGCGCCCCTGGTGTTGGTCCCACAAAGTTCAAATGTTCTAGGAAGTTGTAGCATTTGGTGAGATCTTTCGTTTAAGCCCTCATTCATCAAAATCGGTCACATAGAACCGGAGATATGATTTTTTGAATTTTGTGAACTTTGACCCCTCATATCTCCGGTTCTGTTTTAACCACAGCGCACATTTGCACCATTTTGGAAACGTCCTAGACTGGACTACAACATACTAAAATTTCATTAACTTGCACAATGCCGTTTTTGAGAAAAGTGACTTTGAATTTCGATGAATTTTGACGCTATCACAGCGCCACCTGTGGTGAATTCTTGAACTTCCATCTGAAAGTGCTCATCGAGACGAAACCAAAAAGGTAAAATTTAGGTCGCTATGTTAATTAGAACCGGAGATAGAGGCCGGTCAATGTTCGAACTTTGACCCCTTATAGCTGGGGTCAGGGGTTTTAGATCGACTTAAGGTTTTTTTTGTTTGATAGGTATAATCAACGACTACAACATACTAAAATTTCAGCCCGATGCACAATGGAATTTTTGAGTTATTTAACTTATAAGATTTAAAAATTTTCTTTTTAATAATAGCGCCCCTAGCGGTGGTTTTATGAACTTGCGATGTTAGAAGGGGAAGTGGCATTTCACGAGAGCTTTCCAAAAAGCCCTCACTTTTTAAATTCTGACAATTAGAACCGGAGTTATGGTCATTTTAAGAATTTTTTTTTGGACCCTTATAGCTCGGGTCAGGGGGGTCGGGGGACCTTAAATTGGGTATTGATGGAAAGCTCTAAGGCCCAGCTATAACATACTAAAATTTGAGCCCGCTCGATGCCATAGGGCTGGAGCTATTGAGAAAACAAAAAAGGGGGGTCTTCAAAATGGCGGAAGGAGGGGTGGGGGGTGGGGGGTCAATGCACCAAGTTGCAATTTTCACCCGATATATAACCTTTGCCGAAAACCGCTAGTCGATATCTTTTTTTAGTTTAGGAGCTATTAAGCTCCAAAGAGCGGCCGGCCGGCCGGCCGGCCAGGAACGTAAAATAGCCACATATATATTCGTGATCAGGAAGTGGCGAAACACATTTTGGCCAAGTTTGAGCTCGATCGGACGACATGAAATTTTGTTAGGATTATAGTAGGTGAGATTGTTAAGAATCTCACCTAATAGTGAATATTGAAATTTTCGTTTTGACAAATTTTGCCCCAGTTTCCCCTACAGACAAAAATTACTTATCGTTTCATAAACGGCTCATTACCTGCTCACAACCGATTTAAACGGATTTATAAATCACTCAAAAAATTGATTAAAATTGCTTAGGAGTATGAATTTCGGATAAAAGTAAGTCATCGGTTATGAGTCGGTTTAATACCGGTTCAGTTTTATCGGAAATTACAAGACCTTTCCAAAAAGCCAAAATATGCTACCATTGGGTTACCTTAGAAGTAATATCATTGAATTTCAGAAAAAATTGTTATTGGTTATAAATCGGTACAATGTCGATTCATAAGCTATTGGAATCGGTTCAGGCTTGTCTGCAATTCCAAGACTTTCCAACGAGCCCAAATATGATACCATTTGGATGAGAAATACGCTCTCTAGTCTAGAGCCTTTTTTTAACCTTTGACCTTGAAAAAGTGTTATTGGGTTGGGAATGGTACAACGGTATTTTCGTATAAGGACGAAATGTCCGCCTGGGTAGTCTCCAACTCAAAACATGTCCAAACCAGTGATAAGCCCAGATAAGCTTTTACGGGCTTCAGACCTAAGGCTTAGCCAAATGGCTTAACTGATGTAATTTCTGTTGTAAAATTTAACTTAAGATTGGATTATTAAGGACACATGACCAATTAGACTGTCAGAAAGCAATAAAATTGCTCGCAATTTAAGATTTTGAGACCTTTGGGAACTTGGCTAAACCTATAATCTGAAGTCGGCCTTATGGTAGCTGAGATTCTTTACAGGCGACCTAGAAATATGTGAAATTTTGGGGTGCTTGCAACTTAGAATGCGTGAAAATTCGATTTTGGGTTCAATTTTGGGGATAACGAATCGCGTCGAGCCAATTTTATCCATTTCGACCGACAAGTACAGTTTATTCGACGCGATTCTTTACCCCCAAAATTGAACTCAATTTTCAATTTTGAATTTTCAAGTACTTCGAGTTGCAAGTTCTCCGTGTTTCACGCATTTCGAGGTCTCCTGTAAGGAATCTCAGCTAACATAAGCTTATCTGGGCTTATCACTGGTTTATCTAGTTTAAATAATCTGACTGGGGAAGGCCAACAAAAGAAAAAAAAGTTCATTGAAATCGGTGAATAAACATTAAAGATAGAGTCCGGTCCATATGGATATAGTAAGGGTCGGAGTATAGTGGGTTGGTGTAGAGACGGATGGAAGCCATCGTTAGAAAGATCTCAACCTCAGATAACTAAAATTTCATCGAAATCGCTTCAGAAACATCGAAAATACAATCCGGTCAAGACATTTTTGATTATAGCTCGGGTCAGGGAAGATCGAGAGATGAGTGCGACCCACCTTTGGAAAGGGCTAGACCTCAGCTACAACATACTAAAATTTAAAGAAAAAGCAACGTGTATTTTTCGAAATATTCGAAATTGAAATTTCGAAAACTGATTTTTCGATTAGTTGGACCTTCGATTAAATCGGATGGAATTGGGGTATCATAAGATTTGTATTCCTCCTCTGTTGGACTTTCCAAGGTTAGATTTACTAGTGTCATTTTTATTGTTGATTTTCGTTTCGTAAAAACTCTCTCGTCCTTAAAGGGTTAGATAGCATAATTATTAGGGCGTTTCAACTAAGAAAAAAAAATTTTGGCACTATTCTCACGGTGCTGTATTTGACGAGACAAGAAAGTTCTTCTACGACCATATGATCAGACGCTGTTTAGGGGTGGCTGAACGACCCTCTCTGTAGAACTAATTTCTGATTTTACCGGATTTTACACTACAGAGAGGGTCGTCCAGCCACCTCTAAACAGCGTCTGATCATATGGTTGTCGAAGAAAAACTTTCTTGTCTTATCAAATACAGCACCGTAAGAATAGTGCTAAAAATTTTTTTTCCTAGTTGAAACGCCCTAATAACTATCCAAGAAAACAAATGGAAACCAGAATTCAAATTAGGAAAGAGGATGAAGGTGAATTAAAAAAATCAATAGGATCTCAAATTTTCCGTTCGCCATTTTGAGCAAAAAACCTACATAACTTTCCAGGAAGAGGAATTATCTGTCGGATTATTTTTCCCAAATAACTCAAGGACTAAGGTAACTAAAAATCCATTCGCGACAGCACTTCGGATATCAATGGCGCGGAAATTAATTATTCAAAATCACTCAATTTTCGTATGATGTGTAATCCTATAGTAAGGAATGGGTTAAGTGATCATATTTAATTTCTATAAATTTTAAAATATTACTGTGCTCGCGAATATTAATTTGGCCTTATACAGTAGAAGTCCATTTTATAAAGAATTAATTTGAGATTTATCTTCATTTCGTTCTATAATGTATGGTCACAGAATCTTTAATAAAGACATTAGGGAAGGATTAATTTGAAAAATAAAATTTTAATGCAAGATCCTACTGTTTTGCTCTTAATTTATTGGTTGTTATCAACCTTTTCACTAAACCTCTATCAATTCATTTCATATCGTTCGTTTTAATTCCTCTGAGCTATGAGTGCAATTTTTTATTATTAAACGAAAGAGCTGTATTAAGATCTTTCAGCGAGAAACCCCTCGAAATAAATTCTATAAATCCGTTTGATAGGATTTTGATTGCTTCTTGGTTTTTGTTGCTGCCCATTTCGATGATTTTTTTTTTTCTACATCTCTTGAGTCAGTCTCTAAATCTCACTATTATCTAATTTTGCTAATTTGTTTACTCAAAATTGATATTGATTTACTGGCGAGAGTGAATAAAATAAAATGCAGAGATGTTGATAGGCCAGGTTCCGGATCAATTGAGTTTATTGGATATGAAAAGAGGAGAGAGAAGATGCGCAGAAAATTGAATGTCTGGTGCAAAATACCCATATTTTCAATCTTTATTATAAGTTATTTGTGGACATGAGTTTATCGATGTAATTTGAATGGATAAATGGTAATTGATGGACTTTTTTTTCTCTCTCTACTAACCACTATTAATGCTATCATTGGGAATGTTTGATGACGAAAAATCAAAAAATGAAAAAAAAAACAGCACAAATTTTTGGTAAGTGTCACGACACTTTTACTTTCTGCCATCTTTATACACAAAAAAAGATTCAGTGGAAAATTAAATATTTATCGTGGTTTTTATTTCTACTGTGCGTGTATTTAATTTGTATAATTTGAAAGATACACAAAACCTTGACGGGGTATTAAAATAAATTGTGTGTGAGTCAATTGGAATCCTCTCAACTTTTGTTGGGTTTGTTCAGGGGAAAAATTCGTGTCAATTTATTGCTAAAAATAACGTCATGTTTGGAATATGTTTTTTTTTTTTTGGTTAAAATCTTCAAAATATGCGATAATGGTTGAACTTAGCCATGCTTGTAATTTACATTTTTCCATTTCTTGGTGTCTTTTTTTTTGGGGAAAAAAATGGGATTGTAGTACGAGAATAGCCAGAAGAAGCGTGAAGAGAAAAATCGACTGAGATTGAAGGAGAAGGAACATCGATTTGGTGGTGCACTGAGACGAGAAACCTGGATACATCCGGAGGGTGGTAGAAGAATTCATCGGACTTCACCACTCGATCCGGCTGCCAATCGAAGTGGTGATACGAGTGAAGAGGAAGAACTCGAGAATTTGGAGCCCATTGAGGTGAGTTTGCAAAATATCCGTTGGAAATGTTTCTTGTTCCATATGGGGAGAATTTCTTGCGATGATTGAAGGTGGACTTTTTTCTCTGCAGCTCAATAAGCGATTCATTACGAGTTACTTGCATGTCCATGGCAAATTGATTACAAAGATTGGCATGGAATCTTTCACTCAATGTGCTGTCCAAATGCTGAGAGAATTTCGGGCTCTTCTCCGAATCTCACCAATTCCCATCACATCGTTGCGTCTTTTGCAACTGGCATCACTCAATATGTTTGCCATCGACTGTACCCAGCTTAGAGGTGAGTAAATTATTATTTTTTTTTATCGAATTAATATTTTAGCACTATGTGAAGCTTCTTCAATGGCTTTTGCCTCAGTTCTATTTGCCTTTTGTGTGAAAAGACAGCGTGGTGAAGGAGAGGGATAATTATTCATAAAAAAAAATTGGTCGAATGCTTTGGGTTTGTCTGAATACTCGAAAAAGTCTGTCTACACATTATGACAAATTTCTGTCAAAAATGAGCTTCAAGAATTGAGCATCAAAAAATTTGCCTATACATATTGGTATGAATTTTTGACAAAAAGATGGGTTTTTGAAGAAAATTTGTCTAATGTGTAGGCAATTTCTTTCAAAAATCATATCCAATTCAAAGTATTTTCCATCAAAAATTTTTGAAGGAAATTACCCTCTACACATTGGAACTAAATTCATCAAAGTCATTTTTGACAGAATTCTTGAAGGAAACCATTAAGGCGTCTACACATTGGGAGCAATTTTCGTCAAAAATTGCGTTTTTGACAGAAATTTGACGTTTCCCGCTATAAAGGTCTCTACACATTGTAAGAAGTTTTCGTCAAAAATTGCTCTTTTGAAGGAAATCGTTCGGACTGTTGTAGGCAGAACTGTCAAAATTCTGTCAAAAATGCAATTTTTGACGAAAATTGCTCCCAATGTGTAGAGACCTTAACGCTGCAGGGAATTTCCTTCAAAAAAGCAATTTTTGACAAAAATTGCTCCCAATGTGTAGAGGCCATTACAATTCAAGATTGTTTCTCATGAAAATTTGCTGTTTTCTGATGGAAATGGTGAAAAAGGCGTTTGGTGAAGTTCCTTGGGATAGTATTTAGTGAATTTGTATGGCAAATTTTCCAAAAATGCAAAAGAATAGTGTTTTTTTTTTTGGAGATATTGTTCCTAGTGGAATCCGATTTGAAGGAACATTTCCTCTAATTTTTCTCTAGAAATTTCCAGAAGTTAATGCATCAGTGTACGAAGCCACTGTACTGAAGAACACCTCAGGAATACACAGTTGCAATGATTTCCGTCAATATCTAGAGAAAAATCAAAGGAAATGTTCCTTCAAAGGCTGGATTGGATTCCAACAGGAACAACATCTCCAGGAAAACACTCTTCTTTTCCTTCGCATATTTGGGAAATTTTGCACATAAATTCACTAAATACTATCCCAAGGAACTTCACAAACATTTTTCTCGCTTTTTTCAAAAGAGAAATAACAAATTTTCATGAAAAGCAATTACAAGAGCAAGGGACTTGGAAATGACAGCGATCTGTCAAGAATTTTTGATGGAAAATAAACCCAAATGTGGAGGCATTTTTCTTCAAAAATTCCTTCAAAAATAGAAATTTTTCTTTCAAGAATTCTTGAAATAATTCTTGATGAAATCAGTTCCAATGTGTAGACACCTTTAGTGTTCGTTTAAATTGGGGTCTTTTGAAATGCATCTCACTGTTTTTCTACATTGAAGGCATGACACAAATATCCCTTCTGGAAGTGTCAGTTTCCCATGGGAAACTGAGTATTTTCACTCTGGATTGAATTCATTTCCAGAGATGCTTCCGGAAGGGACATTTGTGTCCTGCCTTCAAGTTTAAGTCACTGCGTCAGTTTTCATACTTCATTGTTTTTATACACTTGTGGGCTTTAGGAAGTTTTCACTGGTGGTTCGTTTATTAGATAAAATATCCATATCCTGAACACTCACAGCTGGAAAGAGAGGAAAGACATTGAAAGATTGATTGAAACATTGAAATTCGAAATTGTGAAAATTTTAGCCGAGACACTTTCGGAGAATTAAACTCTGACTGTGAGAACACCGATTGTTCATTGTAATCCTACATGTGTGTTGGATATTTTATTCTTCGAAAAATAGATAAAAATGAGCTAGTCATAATTTCAAGTGGCCAATGTCAGTCTTTACTTTGTTGTGAGGTAAATCAAAGAATGAATATAATATCATTGTCCCATTATAATGCCATTATGAATTTAATGTGAAAATTTGATAATCAATTAGAATTTTCGAACAGAAACGATATTTAGTGAAAATAGAATCATTTCAGCTGAGACACTTTTAGACAAGAAAATCCCAAATGTGCACATTACGAATAAAATTAAGAGGATTTTTATTTAGGGTAAGTGTGCCAAATTTCGGCATAGTTGCATATAAGCACCGAAGCCCTAAGTTTGAAATGCAATAATTTTAATTCATATTGATATTTTTTGTTACTTCCTTTTCGGGAGGGTTGTGTGGAACCTTGAAAACTAGTTTATCATCTTTGTTTTCTTTAAATTACTTCCTAAAATATTGAAAAATTTATAAAAATATGGACATTGCTTTGGGTAGTATTCCGGCCACTTTGAGTGAAATTCCCGCCACCTTTTTTCTGGTCACCTTTTGTAACGCAACGGATAGAAAATTTCAAAACGTCAAACGAACGAGTTTAATATTTAGTTTAATTCGTTTATATGACCTACAAGCCCTAAGATCTTCCGTTTAATTTGTCCTGAAGACTTGAAGAGTAGCATCTCAAATTTACGCGAAGATTCCCGTAGCAATTTGCCCTTCCTAAACCCTTTCAAGGCCTTTTCCACATCATCTTTTTCATAGAAGCAATGGTTTTTTCTCTGGACATTGTAGAACACAGAAATTGAAAAAAAAAACATAAAATGAATAAGAAATTTAGGAAAGCAAAAGATGTTGCCGGAATAAGCAACACTACCTCAACGGAGAGACGCTCACAAACTATATACATTTTTACGCGAAATACAGGATCCAGCTGTGAAATTTTACCCGAAATTTAAAGATTGATTCACTATCAACATAAACAGAAACAATCTTTAATGAAAACTAATCAATTTTCATGAAAAACACCGAAGGAAAACCTTTTGCACTTCACCACAAATCGTAATACTGCTAGAAACACAATCGATCTGTCACATTTTTTGTAAGACTCTTTCCACACTGAGTTTTTACAACGCAATTTAAATTCAAATTATACCTAAAAGTTAACGGTCTTTGTGTTAATACAGTAGACTCTCGCAAATTCGGCTCTTTTAAGATCGGGCTACTTTTTAATTCGGGCAGCGGTTACATTTGAAAAAAGTTTGTTATCATTTTTCAAGATTGATTATGATAAGCAAATGAATCAAATATGCTCAAATTTGGTATTGTTTGTCTTAGTTTTGATGTGATTTTGCATTATTGAGGGATTTTCATGCAATTTACGTTATATATGAGTGTGTAAACTCAATATCTATATGCACACGAATAAAAAATCGTTGCATTTCAAAAACTTTGTCGCCCGAATTTCTGTCTAATTCGGCTAACATTTTGGTCCAATATGCCCAAATTTGAGAGAGTCTACTGTACATCCAAAAATGAATAAATATTTAAAACCAAAATGAATTCATTAATTATTCGAAGATTACATACCTAATTTTAATTAATTTATTTACATGGCCGAAATTACACTCAAAATGGCCGAAACTAGAAGCTGGTCGAAATTTGGCACACTTCCTCTAATAGAAAGTTGTCGATACACTCTTTGATTTTTGCTTCCTGAAACTAGGAAAAAAGAGCTAGGATCCTATTTTTTTTAGGAAATGTGAGGCTTAGCACCAGCTATTGAAATATATTGCGATGAGTCATAACTATTGATTAACATAGGAAAAAAATAGTTATTATCAAGCTTGGATCGTATCAAGCATGGTCACTTTCCCCTATATGTAACTTTTATAACAGTTTCTTAATATGGAATTTTATAAATATTCCCAAACTTGTCCGTAAATTTAATTTGAAAATTCTAATTTGAATTTGAAATTTTTCGAACATCAGTGACACTGTGTAAATAGGAAAGTTTATACCTTTTAGCAGAGACACTCCTGTATACGGGAATTCTATAACAATATGACAATGTCATATGACAAATATTTGTGGTTAAATTTGGAAGCAGGGCAACATTAAAGGCCGGTGAGTACCGAATGGCCATTACAAGTAGCTATATGAAACCCTCAATGATTGATATGAGTCACATATTAGAATAATCTTGCTGATTTTACCACATGACATTTTCATACTGGTTTAGAATTCCCCTACAAGAGAATCAAAATCCGGACATGAGCGCGTGCTAGTTCATTTAGAAAGATATTGTGCTCGAATTCTTGTTTTAACTTTATGTCTCTGAAGAGTTTTGAACTAAAAGAGAGAAATAAAGAAATAAGTTTTAACAACCTAATAAAAGCTATAATAAATGAAATTTTTATATAAATCTGGAGAATTACTATAACAAGACCTTTTCCACGAACCTTTTCGAGTTTAAGACAAATTTTTTTTAGCAGTAAACAAAATCATGGGCATCATTATTCTTTTTCCATGTGTTAGAGGGATAAATATTAATTTTCTCATGTTTAGACGATTTACCTAATTAATGCGAATTAATTCACTCACTTCTCTCATCATTCCCATCGTCGAAAAAAAAGTAGCCGCGCTTGTTAAAACCATCAAGTATTATGATGTCGTTATTCTATTATTTCTTATTTATTAACACATTTGCGACTTTGTGAATTTAATTCAAGTTATGATAACGACAAAATTTGAATTTTATTTTTATTTTTTAAAAATTATATGCGTCTTTTGGTGCTGTGTGGCTATAATTAAACTGGAATAAATTTATTAAAAAAAAATATAACGTTGAGCTCTGTTATAAATGATTATGATGATTTTGGTTCTTTTTCTCCTTTGCATTTTTTCACTAACAACATTCCTGTAATTTAATAAATACGCACCGGCGAAAAAATAAGTTATAAATGGAAAGAGTGTGGTTGATTCCGAAAAAGGCAAAGAGAGTTGGGTATAAAGAAGATGTGTTGGATGTAATAACAATTTATACATGCATATAATGATGTTGAGTTATGTCGAATGGGACAAATTATGCCAATATTCTTATTGACAAAGCATGTGGTATCAATTACAAATTATAATAAATTAGTCAAGTTTGAATGGGAAAATCAAAGGGAATTATATTGTCATCAATATTGATGAGGATTATTGCTGTTTCTTCTTCTATCTTGTCGCCATGATCACTCTGATCATTTCATTTTTTTTTGTTTTTCGTTTTCAGTATATGAAGATTATAAAAGTAGATATTTGAGTGATCGTATGGATTAGTGATCGTTCTTTGTGATCTTCACTCGATCTCTATAAGTAAAAACAAGATCGATCAGGTGAAGAATTTACCATCTCGGGAATACAATGGGATTGTGTGAGGAAAAAAAGTAACTCGAAAAGTACATTGTATTGTGATCATCTCCTGCACGATCATTTGTGTGTAATGCAAAAAAAAAGGGGTGGTGAAACGAATAAGATTTTGCAGAATACCCGAATTTGATATTTTGCTCTGAAAGTTATGATTTTACTCTGTTTGTACACAGAAAAAGATATTTTGTAAAAATGTTCGTAAATGTTTGTGAATTCCTATGGGGGAGTTACGAAATGCTCGTGAATCGTATAACCTACAAATAAGTTCGTAAATATTTGTACTTTTTTCACAAACATTGTTCGTAACATGATCATTTGACGAACATTTTTTGTACTTTTACAAACATTTGTTCGTAAATGTTCGTAAATACACAAAAAATGTTCGTAAAATTTTGTCATTTGTTTGTAAATGTGCGTAAAATGTTCGACAGGAAAACAAACATTTACGAACAAATGACAAAATGTTACGAACATTTTTTTGTGTTTTTACGAACCTTTACGAACAAATGTTTGTAAAAGTACAAAAAATGTCCGTCAATTACCATATTACGAACAGTGTTTGTGAAAAAGTACAAACTTTTACGAACATGTTTGTGGGCTGTACGATTCACGAGCATTTCGTAACTCCCCCATAGGAATTCACAAACATTTACGAACATTTTTACAAAATATTTTTTTCTGTGTATACTGCTGAAAACGGTCTTTTTATAGATCAGAATTTGGGTTACTCAGGTTAGTAACCCATGATTGTCGTTTGCTCCTCTTTCAGGAATATGTTCAGATTCGATTTCAAGACAATCCCAGGCAAAATTCTGAATTTACTTCAGCCACTTTATCCTAGGCCTGCTCTGAGGTTGACGAATGATTTTATAAACTAGAATCATTCATTTTCAATTGGTTTACTCCGGTTTAAACTTGAAGATTTTATAGGAAAGTTCTCTGAATGCTCCAAGTTGATAACACTTACCGTTTGACCTGGCATAGTTCTTCACTAGAGAAGAACATGTTGGAGCACCCTTCATTGCTAGCTTCCCGGAGATTGAGACCCACTGCTCATTCCAAAAGGCCACACGAAACGAATCCAGCGTCTTCCTCACTTTACTGTTGAAAACCGACTGAGGAGTCGATTCGATTGTGCATTCGGAATAACTCGTCGAGCACTTACAACTCCATCTAGCGGAACTATATAGCGTATATAGCGATATCGTAACTTGAGGTTAGCCGCCGTTATAGCACCCCCAGAGTTACCACCCTAGCTGAACAGTAATTGGTACCGTTAGCTTAGAAAAGTCTTCGTCAAGATGGGCTTTCTCCCTCCAACTCCTCTATGCTCAACAGTCCTACTACTCTATAGAGGGTAAACAAATGTCGTGAGGTCATTTTTCATAATTAAGTTTATATTTTTCATTTCTTTATTGCAAAATCAAGGAATAGTGCACATTGCTCTTTCTATAGAGTTGGAGCAATAAGGGGAGAAAAACTTTTATCGCTCTTCTTGTCCCTTCTAGCTTGATCTTGTTTATAATACCTACATTCAATTCAGGGGAGTTTTTCTCAATTCACTCTTTTGCAGTTTCGTGTGATGCATAAGGTTTTTGTCGATTTGCGATTGAGAGAGTGAGAAAGAGAGGGAAGAGAGAATAGAGAGAAAAAGAAGATGCGATAGAAATATTCACACATACAATGTAGTATAGATGTTGGAAAATTATATTGGCAAGGCTGTTTCAAGGTCGATCAGAACATTGCACTTATTCTTTGACGATGTGACCTCTTATGCTTTTTGGTGTTTGTTGCTGCGGGATTTGTTTGTTTTTTTTTCTCTCTGCATTGCCAAGAAGATGATAAAAACATCGATGATGGGGAGGATTGTTGGTGCCGATTGATTTGAATGTTTGAATTTGATTGTTGCTGATCTCCATGATGTCTGTCTTTCGTTTTTATTGTGATCCTCGTCCTTTTTTTTTTTTGATGTTGTGGTGTTATTGAGAAATTGTGTTTACATAAAGAGAATTAATTTATTCATCGAGACAGGTGATTGAGACAATTGAATGGGGATGTCTCCCAAGAAGTAACTGTTTGGTATTACTATTACTATGTTGTGGATGAGGTAGAAGAAATTTGTCCATATCATTAGAAAGAAGCAATGTAGAGTGTTTGTGTTGAACGGTTTCTGCTATTTTCAATTTCCTCTCATTTTATTTAATTATAATAAATACCAATGAAGACGGTATACGGAGTGAAATTGGTTGATGAAGAAGAGTGTCCGGGAGGAAGCAACCAGATAGAGGAGTCCATGTGCTGTGGCGATTAACTATCTTGGGTCTCCTCTACTGTATACATATAAGCTTTTGCATCATTCCTTTTAGGATATAGGGGGATAGTTGATTGTTGCAATATATATACATATATATTTTTTTCTTTTCCACCAAACTCTCTCCTCTTCAGTTCCCTTCATCACAAGTCACCTATTGGCGCCACTTTATATAAATTCCATTCGATCTTAGGCGCCTCGATCTTCTTCTTCTCGTTTGTTGGCTATTTTAAGATACAGTCGCACTTCTTCTTGCACATGCACTTTATCGTGAAAAGTGTGCGGACATGATTGTGGATGGGGGAAGAGTCAAGAAAACCAAAGGATTTCATGCTATAGTACTTCACTCGATCGATTTATAAGTATAAATAGAATCTTTCTTTCTCTCTCTATTGAATTTGCCATGACAACACACAAGGGACAAATGTATTGATTATGATGATGATGGTGCAACAAAACACAAGATCGTGTGGTGAAGCAGTTATAGTAATTTACTCACTCCTTTTATATCACTCAGTAGCGTGATCATTTCCATTTGTGAGGATCACACGAACAACAACACGTCTTCACCCAACGATGAGTGATGATTTTTAGGATTTTCCATCTGTATTCCATATAAAACGATTATAGCTCGAGAGGTTTGCAATTTGATTAATAAAGGATTATGCTACAATGTGGTGATCCTCTAGAAGTGATCTTTAATGATCTTCCGGATTCTACACATGGAAAAAAATAAAAGAGTTTTGTGGAAAAAATCCAAAAATATAGATTTTACTATTTTAAAACGTACTTAAAGAAAACACTGTCAAAAATCTTTGAAAAATAGTTTTTTTTTTATATAAAATAGAAAAGATCAGAAATAACATTTTAAAAATGTCGCGTATTTTGAGACTCTGAATTTAGAAACGAAGATTAAGTTTGAAATCAAGAAAATTTGATAAATTTCGTTATTTCAAAATAAAAAAGTTCAGAATGTCAAATCTATGAAATAACTTAGACAAGATTCCAAGATGTAAACGTAAACACCGAAATTAGAAGCAATCTTCCAATCTCTTCAATTCGGACACCAAGATCAAGATTGTTAGAACTAGCTTCTCCCCAACGGTTATACCCCCCGTTGGTATTTGAATTGACATCTTAAATGTTTCTCGGAGCGGCGCCGATTTCTCCTCCTACACAGAAAAAAATATTTTGTAAAAATGTTCGTAAATGTTTGTGAATTCCTATGGGGGACTTACAAAATGCTCGTGAATCGTATAACCCACAAACAAGTTTGTAAGAGTTTGTACTTTTTTCACAAATATTGTTCGTAACATGATCATTTGACGAACATTTATTGTACTTCTACAAACATTTGTTCGTAATTGTTCGTATAATGTTCGACAGGAAAACAAACATTTACGAACAAATGACAAAATGTTACGAACAGTTTTTGTGTCTGTACGAACATTTACGAACAATTGTTTGTAAATGTACAAAAAAATGCTCGTCAAGTGATCATGTTACGAACAATGTTTGAGAAAAAAGTACAAACTTTTACGAACTTATTTGTGGGTTATACGATTCACGAGCATTTCGTAACTCCCCCATAGGAATTCACAAACATTTACGAACATTTTTACAAAATATTTTTTTTCTGTGTAAGAGCGCTCAGTCACTGGTAAAAATAAAAGGGTCAAATTGACCTTTTTCAAAAGGATGGATCGTATTTGACCCTTTGAAAGGTTCACTTTTGTATCTCTTGAAATTTAGTATGCACATTTATCACGAATAATCATGTTTTATTGTAAACTTATTACTGATATCATATTTCTCTCATCTGAGCGAACACCAAAGATCACTTTTTCATAGTTTTTTTATTCGTTTATTCCGGAATTAAATAAATGTCAAAACCGTGACCCTTTCGAAGGGTACCTGGTGACCCTTTCAAAGAGTCAAATATGATCCATCCTTTGGAAAAGGGTCAATTTGACCCTTTTATTTTTACCAGTGGTGTTAGCTTGTGAGTTACCCTTTCGAGAGGGGCATCGTAGAGAGGATTATTCTTGAGACTTAGTTCATGTAGGATCGTCGTATGGGGTCGTGAGGAATATATCGCTAGGAGGAATGCTGGGAGTTCTGGAGAAGCCTCTGGCGGGCAAGACGCTCGTTTACGCGATTTTCTTAAGCACTCCGTTCTTACAGATTTCCTGGCGGATTTAACAAGATTATAATTGACAACATGATAATAAGTTCGTATTCTTGAGTTAAGAAATCAATAATCAATCCAAAGAATAATAGGGATTTGTTTATTTATTTATTTATTTCGCTCTTAATACTGATACTTTAGCGTTGAAACGGGATCCAGAAGGCCCGAAATACTTGTGGTTTATTCAGAAATATAGTTGATTGCTGGTTTTACCATTGCAGCTTAATAGCACAGCAATTGTGAACTATGCCAGGTCCTAGAAGCCGAAATTAAATAAGAAGGATTTCTATAAGACAGTGTTTGATGAGGAAAATTGTCTAAAAAGTACGCAAACTTTAACATGTAATTTTATTTACCTACAAAAAAAATCACATCTGGAATTCCCCGCATTTAAAAAATAAAGTATTATTCATTGGAATATTAAAAATTTCACGTGGGCGTAATCATGCCTATAGACCAAATGGTTAGAGATAGAATCTGGGGATCTTCGGGGGATACTTCATGGATGCTTCAATAAGTATGGACAATCTTGAAATTTTGTGTTATGTTTAATTACAAAATATACAAGTAAACTGATCACTTAACTTACAGAATCTCTACCCCGGTTCCTCTTGAAATGTTGTGTCGCATTACTAATAATTTTCTGTGTTTATTTTTCATTACGGAAGAAAATATTTACGTGAGAATGTTTCATGTGCGTATGTTGTCAAAAAAAAAAAGAAATTGTTCTAATTTTACACTAAAATGATAGACATATCCTGTTGAATGGCCTTACTACAAAACCAGCTACATTTCTCTCAGTGAATCACTGTGGAATTTTCAATTGGAATTTGTGTTGAGAATTATGATGTGCAATTTTGATTAATTTGATAATTTATTTTTAATTTATTGATACACCATACCAAGTGGCATATTTTATTGGATTTAGAAGAGAAGCTGGTGTTTTTCCAACTCTATCTGTTCGTCCTCCCGGCAAAATCATAAAGTTTGAGGGCTTTCCTACGATTCTACATTAGAGAATTCGTGCAGATGGTATTTATGTGATGCTTGCACATATTTGCATCCATTAAATCGAGTATAATTGATAGTTCAAACATTTCTATTTATAGAATTTAAAAGGAGGAGAAAACTTGTATATATTTAAATATATAAGGTTGTCGTGGGGGTCGTTTTTTTGTCTCA